>NC_079171.1:8091279-8691279 GCF_947568905.1 Ostrea edulis | reverse complement strand
TCCACCCCTTTAAGAAATTGGAGTTTCGGCAAATTTATTTAGGCAATTTTAGTTTATGAGTTTTAAGTTTCAAAATTCCACCGTCACTTCTCCATACCACCCACGGTAGTTGAAAGTTAAGTTGGAATTTTCCATTCCTTATCAAGAATTTTAGGCTAACCTTTACTTTTATCTGAAAAACGGTGTAATGTGCCTGTAATTTAAGGCAGAACAAATTACAGCTGATACTCATTAGTATTCTTGTGAGATGACAAAGTTTCCTAGAATGGAGGTAATACTAGCAATGTATATGGATAAGACAATTTTCATATAAACATTAATGTTGATTTTTTTCTGAATATTTTATTACGACAAAATTAACAAAATCTACAGTTTATACACTTTCATGATTCTGCGATTGCTACACACACAACACACACTCCTCTCCTCCATTAGTTTAATACACATTGGCTGTGGAATATCCTCGATAATCCTAATGAGACTGCCAGCGCCAGACAACACGTTGATATTGTCACTTCCTCTAGCGGCAACAAAGATATTACCGAAAGAGTCTACATCAAGTCCACGGGGTACTTTCATTTTGATATGTTTATACTGCCACACGGTGTCTCCCTGGTCCGTGATGGCAGTTACTGTATTCAGGGAACAGTTACTGTACACAATATATCCATCTTTTGTTGTACTTATGTGAATATTGTAATTGCCTTCGACTTTATATTCTCTAAGTTTTTCACCAGACAGATTGAATTTTATAATCTTATTTCCACATGCTACATAACAAATTCCATTGTGTTGTGTTATTCCATACATTGTGTCGTTGATTTTGATACTTCGCAGTTTATGTAAATCAGACAAAGAAAAAACTTCTATAGACTTCGTTCCATCACACGTCACCAGTAATTCTTCTCCAGCTTGTATTGCTTCAAAAGGGTAACTCAGTCTATTAATGACTTCCGTGAATCTCCAGTCTTTGTTATAAATAAAACAACGTCCATCAGGTATGTAATCTGCAAATACAAAGTTACCATTGGACAGAAAATTCCCAGTCCACACAATTGGATTTTCTCCATCAATGCTGAATTCATTAACTAAAGATAACGCAATGTCATTTACATCGTACGTGATGCGACGATCAGACTCAGCATATTCAACATCTCCAAAAGATTCCATATTTCTCATTTCTTTCAAAACTTGTGACTTTTTTTCAGATATCGTTATCTGTTTCTTCGTGCATTTAAACCGTTTCAGCTGTAAGAGCCTCTCTTTCACTCTGTAATACGTCATCACCATTTCAGCGTCATTCTCCGTCTCTTTAACTCTTTCAATATTCCGGCAGCAGTAATTTGTACACTGTATACCATCAGTAAGTACATTTGTACATTCACTTAACTTCCCCCTTCCTTTCTTCAGCGCATCTGCTACCTCATCTAAATGTTTGTTCTTCAGTATGTCTAGGTGATCAACAAGTTCCTTGAATTCCCTTTCTGTTTTCTCTATGATTTTGTCCACTGAATTCTCTATTTCTGCTACATTTATCTCTTGTTCGCTCTTTGCTTTTGTCAGTTTCTTTTCCACGTTCTTCATATCACCTAAAAGAACATCCAGTTGGCGATTTTGTTTTATATTTTTTGCTGCATCTTCAACAGTATCAATACTTTCGCATTTTCTGTGACTTGTTCCTATACACACTGAACAACAGGACTGCTGGTGATCATTACAGAAGAATTTGACAGTTTCCCTTTTATGTTTTGGGCAGCTATGGATATTCCCTGATTCGGGAAATATGTTGCCAGATTTCATCTCGTTCAGTTGACATATGGTATGATCTCTTGAGAGCAATTGCCTTTTGTGATATTTGGTACACACCTTGCATAAATATTCAGTACAAGACAAGCAAAACCCGATAGCATTTTCACTTTCGTTTTCTCGTAAACAGGCATCACACAATTTCCCATCAGGTTTCTTAACGATTGTCTCTAAAACTTCATTCAACGGAAATAGCCCCGCCCACGCATCTGGCGTATCGAATGCACCAGGACAGGGTATGTACTCGCGGCATAATGGACAATTAAATCCCAAACGAAACTCTGTAGATTTACACACATTAACAATGTAGGAAGATAAACAACCGTGACAGAAGGAATGTGTACACGGTAAAAACCTCGGCGACTTGAACTTTTCGAAACATATAGAACACAATGTAACATCCTCCATCGAAGAACTGTCTAGGGATGTTGCCATCTTTATAAATGACAAATCAACTTTCGTTTTCATTTCAAATCCGGCGAATCGGCGTCTAAATTTTCGAAAACAAATGGAACACACCGTAATGTCTATAAATGAACTATTGTCAAGCACATACCAAACTAATAATTTCACTGTCCTTCCTGTGGAAAGAGATTATGGGAGAAAACTTTCATTCACACTGTACCACGGGTCACGGGACAAGACTGTGGCGTAGACCCTTAATAGAAAGTATAGTGTCATGAACATGGAAGCCTATGTGAGGCAAGAGTAAATGAAATAAAAAGAGTCTCTGCTTCAATCTATCGATACGTGAGTGACAGTTAAGGTGTTCTTCTTCTGAGATCAGAAATATTAACGTTTGATCAACATGCAGGTTTCGAAATATCGGCGCTTTCTAATAGTAAACGGTGGCGAATGTAGATATAATTTAAATACCCAGGCCTCAACAGTAATTATTGAAGTTTTGCGAGGAGGACTGACTCGTACATTCAACGACTGACTTGGCCATTTAAATCTGCGTATTGTATTGAAGCAGAAAATCGTTAAACATATTCAATGTCGAATGGTTGGTATAGTATTGTGGTAGGCCCGTTACGTTTTAAACCATTTGAAACTATTTGATTTGCCTGAGTTAAAATAAACCCACAAGGCCATTAATTCAGTTGTTGTTGTTTTTTTGCATGCATACATATATGGAAAATATATCACGATTAATGTTTTAGTTTTCCAACGTCAATGCATTATTATGAATCGAATATAAGTTTATAGTTTAGGGATTTTTTGACAGTAAATGTTGTTGATAAAAAAAAAAACAACAGTTGCTGTTTATCTCAAAAAATGAAATGTTGACCATTTCATTTTTTGGTTTGATTACTTATTATTCAAAGTATTTTGTATATTGTTGCAAATGTAAAACGTATATGTTACCAATTTTAATGCACCAGATACGCATTTCGACAAATAATGTCTCTTCAGTGATACTTAACCGAAATGTTTGAAATCCGAAATAACGATAAATTGCTAGAGCTATTTTAGCTATTTTAATGTAGATTCAATCCGCATTTGTTGAAAAACTTTGTTAACACTTGCACAACTGTGTACAACGTAAAAAGGCAGTTAGCATTTAAAAATGATTATGTTGATGTTTTTGAGAAGAAATGGAATGCGTGACATGGATTTATAGTTTTATATGATGTAGGAGATATATGTAATTGTATACATTAGCATTGATGTATTTAAGGTATTATCAATGTGATAACAGTACATTTGATATACATGTACACTTGACAACCTATCAGATTAACATTAATCTGTACATATCATAAGCCAGAGAAACTTCATTCTTTTCTATCCCTTTTCCTCTTTTTATCTTTGAATGAATGCACATTAGAGTAGATGTGTGAGTAAATGGTAGATAAAATACCCGTACTGTCGAGTTAGGTAGGTTTGTAAAGGCATGATGATAAACCCTGACTGTCATTATATGAATAAATGCTGTGTGAAGAAATTCTTTGTGGTTTGCTTATTACAAAATGTATAAAGGACTAAGACCATGTTTAGCTATATCGGCCCTGTGGTGTGTTAAAAAATAAAGCAGAATGAATTGAAATAAAATTGTTACCATTTGATAATATAATCTTTATACCATCGCGACGTACCAAGATTTCCCCGCCAAAACGTCAGCTTGTGGAATTCTATACAAGACAAAACCGGTATCGGTCTGGTTTTCTGCAGAAATCTCCACTTTTTTCAAATTTAGTCATATAATTCATATAAAACACGACCTTCGATCCAGAAACTGAATGTAGTCTATCAAAATCTATCAATACAAATAAATTTTGCACGAACGATTTTTTGGATCGAAAGGTGTGCTGTTGATGAATATCAACTTTGAATTAAATCAAGAGCAATCCGGAATTATTTATGTTTGTGAGAGTTGTGGGTATTTTATTAATTATGTTGCTTTGAAAAATTAAAACAATATACTTATGTGGAGTCTACATCATTTCCATGCAGAATACACCCCTATGTGGTGTTTTTATCACAGGTTTGTGCAGGAATTCTAAAAGCTATTGAATTTTGATGCGTAAACAAACGAATCTGCTGTCCGACAAATCGGACCTTCAATGCTATAGAAAGTTTTTATTTAGACGACACCAACAGAATTACTAAGATCAAAATGAAAAGAATTTATAGAACATGCATTGATATAACTAAAACTATTGCCGATATATCGAAAGTATAACGTTAACTAGGGCAAGTAAATGTATGAAGGATTTTTGAATGAGTAATGCCATAGACGTCGTAGCTTAGTGGTAAAGAGCACGTCCTTCAATCGGGAGATCCGGGTTCAATTCCTACCCGTGTCGATTTTTTTTTTTAAATCATACTGTTAACTACATTTTTCTTTGCGTTATTGAAAAATTAATTTCTTTCAAGACACTGAAGATAAAATTATACTTTAATACAAATAAAAATCAATAGGCCTATGTAATCACAGAACACCAAGAAAATATGCAAGGATTACAGATTACATTTTTTAAAATTAATTGAAAAAAAAAACACCCCAAAATACTTTATTTTCGGACTTGATTTTATTTCAAAGTATGTACCAGCAAAAGATAATGGAAAGGAAAGTTTTTCCAATGCATCTAATGTACAGAAGAAAAGTCAGAAAAAAGGTGAATCCATTAGCTATTTGTCATTTCCTGCAGAGTAAGAACTTTCTTGTTGAAACCACCACATGCTATATTGTGTAGCAAGTGTAGACATGTGTGTCAGTAAATTCACATCCAACAAAATTGTCACAACCAATCTCGGCCACTTCCTGAGACAAAGTCTCTACAGACAATTTCAATACCTCTCGACAGAACCAGGCCTGGGGTAATGGTAATTAAATGACAGCCAGTTTCAATGTAATGGGGGTGTAATGGACCATTTTTGCATTACAAGTAATGGTAATGTAATGCACACTGTACTGCACATTATTTTTCATTACATTTACACTACTTCAAATATTTGATGATATTTTGAAGATTTAGAATAATTCATTATATTAGTGATTGACTGAAGCATCTGAAAAATTGATGACAATCAAATGCAATGAATAACTTAATAGATATGTTTCCTAACATTGCTGAATATTTTGTGTACTTATATTAAAAATCATAATACAGAAATAATTTTTCTGCCATTTCTTTAATATCTGACAGTATGTTATGTAAATGTGTAATGTAAATTCACTCTCAAGTAATGTAATACATTATATTTCAAAATAGGAGTAATGGTAATGTGAAATTTTCTAGGTAATGTAAGGCGTTACATTGCTATGTAATTGACCTCAAGCCTGGATAGAACACCTTCTCATGCATATATGCAAGTGCCTTGGACCCCAACTTGTCATTTCCTCTTTTACAAGATTTTCAGCATTTCTTCATAGAGATAATTTTCCAACTGCAAGGTGTCCAAGATGATGAATTCAGACCTGACCAGTGTTTTTGACAATTTGTTAACTTTTGACTCTACACTTTTTATCAGGACAACCATTCTTGAACTCATTCAAAAAGGACATTTATTACGACATTCATAATTCAACATGCAGATTTTCATTTGAATCATCAAATATAAATTCTTCCAATTAATAACACCCCCCCCCCAAAAAAAAACCCACTTTAAAAACCTCCACAGGTATATTTCAAATGACATAGAACCATGGTATCAGGATGTCTCTGGAAGTGCCATGGGTTAATAAGGGTTAAACTTCAGAGTCGACATGTTTTTTCCAAGCAATATAGTCTTGTTTGGATCCAGTTTTTCCAGTTCTGATATAACTGCCTGATACTGTACAATGTAGGTGTCAATCTGGTCCCCCTATTGTGGGAATCTGTTTCCACATAACTGCTGTATAATCTGGTACCTTGCTATTGGCAGGCACAACAAGGAAGCTATTCCTGCAGTGATGTCCAACACTTATCCGCATGTGTCACTGATGCCACTATCATTGATGAATCTGATGGCAGTGATGATAGCATTATTGAGGAGTAGGAATATGGATTCTTGTCAATCTGATTCATGTCACCCTTGCCATACATTTTTGCTGTACATATTATATCATCCTGAAATTCAAATTACTCCAGTATTATATCATTATCAAAACTATATCATAAATGAAAGGTGAAGATAACAAACAGTGATCAATCTCATAACTCCTACAAGCAATACAAAATAGATAATTGGGCAAACACGGACCCCTGTATTATAATATTCATATAAAAGTTGTACTTTCATGCCCTCATGTATTTTCATTGATATAGAATTCAGAAAAATTACATTTATGTATTCGGTGGGAGATTGACATGTCTCCAACTAAACAATAGAGGACAGTTTAGCTACATGTACATTTCTGCATAAATAATTATATACACAAACATTTCATTTGAATTTGATTCCCCATCTAATAATTTTTGTTGTAGCTAATGTTGATATATTATCTTACTTCACAATTATCAGCAAATTCACAAAATATTTTTATCTTTCATACTCTTTCTTGTGGTAGATGTATGGAAAAATTTAATATTCAATAATATAAAGGAGATTTAAGCTAACAAAAAATTATATGCTTAAATCATGGTAGTACCCATGAAATTCAACATTCTCTGAGTGATTCTATGTCTAATCCCAATGAAGGCATGTAAGTTGTAAGCGTAATTGTTGAAATTAAGTTTGACATGTTTACAATTTATCTTGAAATAAGGCATATTTAAATTATAAAACCAAACTGTTCTTATGATTTTCCTGGCTTAATGGTGCTTTTAAGTATTTAAAAATTATTGAATGTAAAAATCATTCCGACTTTTCTAATCCATGTTTCCGCGTAAGGCCAAAAAAAAAAATATATATGTTAATTGGTTTCCACTTTCCCGACCTACCCTAATCAAAAATTTCTGTTGACCCCAACACATTTTTTTCTATTCTCACATATTTTGCAAATGTCATCACTACAACAAGAATATATTTATTGACTTATGAAGTTATTTATTATGCACTAATACCAGACAGATTCCAAAACACAGAAACAGTTTTTGTTTACAGTAAATTGAAGAAATGTATCGATTCATCATACAACTTTTATTTGATTACTAAATAATCACTAAGTTAAGTTTAAACATAGTAGAATACTAGAATACCAAATCATTCGAAAATTATTCAACCTATAACCCCCCACAGGCCTACATGTTACCCCAGAGACATATACCATTATGGAAATATACATCTTTTTACAATTATATGTCTCTTTAACCTATACAAATACTTTTTAGACCATACAATGATACATGGAAAGTTCAAAGTGTAAAGTGA
Organism: Ostrea edulis; assembly: GCF_947568905.1. NCBI lineage: Eukaryota > Metazoa > Mollusca > Bivalvia > Ostreida > Ostreidae > Ostrea > Ostrea edulis. Next base: position 8,683,674 of record NC_079171.1, on the reverse strand, counting down.
GTCAAACATCATGTAAGAAAATTCAAATAGACCCGAGAAGGTCATGCACTCGGAATTGAAAATGGCATGATCGTGAAACAGCTGATTTTTCTGATCAGCTGATATACATACAATTTTAAATCTTAACAATATATAATTATAATAGATAAACAATAAATATATGTTGACAACAGTTAACAGATTTGTTGTGGGATTTCCAACAGCCCAGTGCGTGAATATTATGAGTTTATGTCAACACACCACAGGCGCACCATACTATACGTTCCATGCGACTTGTTTATTATTTTTAAGAGCAATCGGTACACCTATTTGGTTATACAGTTTAACGAGTAGAGGTGAAGTATATTCATATTTCTAAAACTTACGTTGAAATGCGATGAGTACATCCTCTGCAACTTCCACGAAAAGCGCAAACAGGTTAACGGCGAGGCGTGTGAAAATGGCCGAATGAAGGATTGAAAAATATGGTGTGCCATTCGGGCTATAAGTAAAATAACCTTCTTGCGTATTTGGGAAAGAAAATTTCTTTTTCAAGATCTTATTATATATTAAACCACTCATTGCATAATCATGTTTTACAATACGTTACCACTTCTAATAATATATAGCGACGTTGTATGACGCAATCTTAAAAAGTAGCGCAAATTATAGGATTTATACTAGTAATGTAAACCTAAAAATTGTGTTCTTTCACCAACTCTACATATAAAAACCAGTACATTACAGGAAAAGAACATGTTAGAGAATATTTCTAACAAAAAACTATTCACTTTGGACGTTAGGCCGAATTTTGATAAACATGGTCTTAGTCCTTTATCATACAGCTTTATTCGGTCATCCACACATATACAACACAAAACATTCTAAACGTACAAGAAGTTCGGAATCACATACATGTATATATCTATTTAGCTTCAGATATGTAGCTCTCTGGGAAATAACCCCTTATAAAATCCTTCAATTCACAGCTCGCGATCGAGGCCTTATATCGCTGTATTTTGTCATCGCCATATCATAATATAAAAAAAATATTTCTAACATTTTTCCCACTACACTTGTGTCCAAACATTCACGAATTTTATGTCCAGTGTTTGTGTTTATTATAAATGAACACCGAATATATACATATTGGATACAATGGATAGATACAAAGATCAGCAGGGTTCTAATTGACTGCTGACTAACATGGTAACGTCTACAAACGAAATGCTTTGAAGGTATGGCGTGTGTTCGGTTGACAAGAGACTTTAATGAATGTTTGGAGGTGAGTTTGGACACAAATTCATCGAGGAAACACGTAAGAAGTTAGTTCTTTGAGACGGCGATGCAAGAATATAGCGATTTTCCCGATTCAACTGTTAGTGTAATTTTCTGTGAAGTGCATGAACGGTTTTTCTGAAAGGTAGCTCTCGTCCGCCTCCGTGTTATGTTGAAGAGCTAAAGATAAGAAGCTACACATATATATTTTGGAAAAAAAATAATTATAATATTCGTGTTACCAGACTTAACAAAACTGGATATGTCAAAGGCGTAACACAGTGAATCCATGTGCATACACTGAGAACTACCCGTCTACCAATTGGAAAAATCATTTACAAAATTCAAAATGTTAACCTAAATTTGAAAAAGGAAAAATAAAGTTTTATGAAATGACTCAATTTCCCTTTTCCTAAAAACTACAATATCAAAGTTATTTTCTATACATTGAACAACACCAGAAAGACACTCGTAAACAAATATCAACTGTAAACCAGACAACTTACAGAGACTAGACGAATATCACTAAAATGCTGAGATAAAAACATTTTCAGGCCTGGAGAGTTCGGGTTAAGAGACAGAGTAGCTCGAGTAATAGCAGAGACCGACCTGAAATCCTGAAATCCACCCATCATTTACTACTTAGATATCCGTCGTTATACATAAAATGACTTTCCTAGTGTAATAATCCCCACATATAGATAACACTTGACACTCATTACACACATTTAGTGCATTTGAAATACCCATCACATTCCGTGTACATTTCAAAATACATTATGGAATGCGCTGATTTACAAAATGTTGTTCACAAAAAGATAATTAGCCTGACGATTCAAAGGCTATCACAGAAAAAGCAGTAGGATATGTAAATACAAATGAATGTGTAGGTATATGCATCGATCACATGGATACAACCCTAGATTAAACGTATAGATGCACGAAATCAGCGTAGTTAAAGCTTGAATGTATACACTCCTACATTCTCCAGCATTTAAAATTGATATTTCATTTGTTCATGATGCATCAGTTACCTAGCTACACTTTATATCTGAGCATGTGCTAAAGGGGCATTAACTTTACAGGACTAATTTTCGCGAGTTTTGTCCTTCGATGTTTCACGATGGTTTGAATGTCGCGGATTAACACCTTCGAATAGTTCGTCTTTACTCCCTAATCAATGTTTACTAGGATTACCTCCCGTGTTTCGTATAAAACATACTACATACGTTTTTACTTTCGGATAAGTTTTCACTATTGCTGGTAATGAGTTTTCGCTTCAGCTATTAAGATAAAAATTGTCACTTGTAATTTGGAGTTTGTTCACTAGTATTTTCGAATCCAAGAGGTCGTTTACATCTGTTCATTGATGTCGCTTCTACATTTGTTAAGAAAGAACAATCCCCAAGGGTTAGTGCTCCCCCATTGTCAATTCTACCTTGTTCCCCGCAAGATAGACGACCCTGAAGATGCAGGAATCACAGACGTGCACAATGACTCTGTGGAAAAAAAGTTTTCAATATTCTGTTGAGAAAACGTAACTAGGGATTATATGATACACATTCACCTGATACACGTTAAAGAATAACTAAATATGCATTGATAATGAACCATCAAAAGTTACACATCATTTTGCAAATAAATATAAACAAGATTACAGTTAGGAGTATTCTCCCCATCGACGTCCCTTGCATTTGGGGAAATACGATGATTTCAGACATGTGCGTCTGAAAGTGTTGTCAATACAAAATTTTAATGACAGGTGTAGGGGGTTTTATGTATAAAAAATAAGAACATTTTGTCTGAATTACCATTAATAGTGATAGAATAAAATCATCACTCTCCAGAATGAGTTTTAGAAAGCGGAAGGCCACCAAAGGCATGAATACGTTGCCAACTGACGTTGAACGAATTTACTCTAAAGCCAAAAACATAACATTTCTGGCTCACTTGTAATTAATTGGAACCAGACTGGTGTCAGCATCATTCCATTTGGGTAATGGACAATAGAGCGAGCAGGTAGAATCTTGTTTCAACAATAACTGCGGAGTTACCGTTTAGTGGTTTTTTTCGCGGGTTTGAAATTTACCGATTACTGGTTCAAAGGTATGCTAATACTAATACTTTTACCATAATAAATTTTGGCGGACAAGGAAGTTCTATCGCTGTTGCAAATAGTGAAGTCGCAATTGAGTCCATATTTGACGAGTGAAATTTTGGCGGAAAGCTATTTAACCGCTAAAACAAGCTAAATTTATCACCCCGCGGAAAAGCCCCGCTATCCGGTATCTTTTTTTTTTGTTTTGATTTTATCATTATAACATCTACTAATCAAATAATGTAAGAAATGTTAAATGAGAAATAGTTGTGTACTTTTCTTAAAGTCTTGAATTAGTAAATGACAAATATATTAAAAATTAAAGCATTTTACAGGTTCAAAACAAATCCAGATTAAAGGATATGACGACAAACACCAGATATCAACTTTACTATCAGTTCTTTTTTACCAAGGAACTACTAAAAATAATTTCCTGACTGAATGAAATTGATTTGAGAACGTCCTAAATTGAGTCGATATGTAGAAAAAAATATTTTGCCGAGTGTGACAGCTCCTTGAATAAAATAGCACTTTGCAATTTTGATCTTTTTAAAGGGCGATGGGAGAAAGACTTTTTAAACTTCTTGATGAAAAGGTCATTATAGTTGTTTTGTACCGAAACATGCACTGACCGCCTCCAACCTCTTTATGTACAAATGAATAATGATTTTAATTATTTGCTCAAAACAATTTCAAAATCATTACGCAAGTCAAGTCGAACGAAATCTTATATTGAAGTTGTAGAAATTGACATGAAATTATCTTTGATTAAACCTCTTCAAGCTAAGTGGTCTATGCAGGCTGTCGAAATTCTATCAAAAGAAAATGATCTGATCAAAGGTGCATTTGTATTTGTTGGCATTTAAATCTGTCTGTGTGCTGAGGGTGTAACTACACATACTATTATTGACTCCTAATAGTGATTAAATGCTACTTTGTACATATTTTATAGTTTCGTGTTTGAAAAACGAGATAACAAAATTGTTTCTAAATGTACTTAATATCTGATGAATGCATATGTAAGGTGAAGATAACGAACAGCGACCAATCTCATAATTCCTACAAGCAATACAAAATAGACAATTGGGCAAACACGGACCCCTGGACACACCAGAGGTGGGATCAGGTGCCTAGGAGGAGTAAGCATCCCCTGTTGACCGATCACACCCGCCGTGAGCCCCATATCCTGATCAGGTAAACGGAGTTATCCGCAGTGAAGATTAATTTGTCCATACCTCTATAGTTTAAATAATAAACTTCAACAAGTATTTTTATATATTCAATATCATTGTTTATATTTGATTTTTTGTAGAATCGCATTTATTGATATAATTTAAATATTTTCCTTTCGATTTCACTGAGCATATATTTCACTTTCCTGGTAATATAGGTTTTCGGAGAATGCTATCTCTACACATTCTCAACAAGACATGGTGCGTATTGCCACCATAAACAGTTGTTTTAGATAAAAGTTCAAAGGAGTTCGTAATCCTACTGGATTCGTGTCCGAATACTTTAGGTTGATCGGATTAATTAATTCTGACTCGCTGATTAAGAACAACGATATCTAAACACAACATAGACAGACACGTTAAGTATCCAACCCGAGAAAGAAAACACGAAATGCTTCATTTTAAAGAAAACATTCGGGAATGGGAAATACAACAAAGGCAAAGTCTCCTTGCTGCACAGGACTAAATACCTACTTTTATCACGTTTCCTCCTTTATCCAATGGATATCACCCATTACATAAAATATAATTCTTACACTGTTTACATTGTGAACTGAAAACGTTTATGACGACATACCGTACTGCACAGTCGATATGATTAATAGCAAATGTTACTTCCTTTCGAATTGTTGAGTTTCATAATTCAAAAGAATATTGAAGCAGAATGCAATGTCTTCTATTGAGATCTAAATGTGTATTTGTGGAGATTGTATTTGCTAAATTCATATTGCAATTGGTGGAGTGCAACATTGATTTCAAGAATGAATTTATCATTTTTTCGTTTGATGGAGGTATACGAGAAAAAGGACGGAAAAAGTTTTCCGTCTTTCTTTCGTGGTATACATCCATCCAACGACAAAATAATCAGTATATTCAAATGGACGTAGTAATTTGTGAATATACAAATTGAAAACCTTTAACTAAAACCGTTAATTTTTAATGGCGGCTTCCACGAACTATTGCTTACTGTTGAGCAAACGGGTTTCTTGTGGAGAGCAGTTTTAAAAGGATGAGTTAGAGATAAGTCCTGTTGAGAGAAAATTGTTGAAATTGTGTTGAGTGGGACTAAAATTAAGGTTCAATGTCTGTACTAACGTGCATGATCATGATTCTCTTGAGGGTTGTCACGGTGAACAAGTGAGTGTTACAGAGTTTTCTCTCTCTCGAGTTTTATCAGTGAATTCCTAAGGCGTCAAAGATCTCGTAACGTCTTACGGACGCCTCGTCTCGATGCCCACTCATCAACATTTTATACCGGAGTTCGAAACAATAGGAGTCAAGGGTTACGGTATTGCAGTATATCTGAGGCAGTGTGCGGTGTATCTGGTATTTGGGTTTGTGACAGTTGTCGCAAGGTAAAAATTAGACATATTTCCTGAAAGTCATGTTGGTAAAACTTTTAAATAGCAAACAAGTTCAACATAACATCGATTTGCACAATCAATGCAATCATTTACAAACGTTCTCATGCAACTGAAATAACCGATAGGAAAACTATACGGACGTAGCTTTTGTTGGAAAATTTACAAGTCATTCAAATGAACTCGATATATATCCTGTCAAATTTTTGTTTATCTGTTTGCTAGTGGAATAATCAAAATGAAAGTTAGATATGTATTTGATGACTGTAACTTCAAAGAATAGATATGGCGTGTATACATTTGTAAACAATAACATGCTTCCTAAGAGAAGAGCAGGAAAAATGTGTCTTCACGGAATCCTTCTAGAGATCAATAAAAAGTACACGTGTAGTTATTAGTTATCGGATGATTGATTAAATAATGTGACCGACTTTCATTTTTGAATAGGATAACTGATAAAACAATACCGATCACATTATTTCTCTCGTATCTAGTACATATATTTTCGGAATCGTTATTACACAATCACTAATGAGTGTGGATGGATAAAAGTAAACTAATGGCAAATTGTTAATTTCATACCCATTTACAAAATCTGAATAGGCACTTTTCACATCATTTCACTGTGATAAAGTTTCCTTTCATTATATGGCGGAGGGTAAGTTGTGAGATTCATAATACTCAAGAAAATTGTAGTGAATTATTCTTCATTAACGGCAAACTGACAACTCAACTGTATGACAAACGGGATGATTTCAGCTTCTCCATCGTCAACTTCCCATATTTGTGTAGCAATATTCCATTATTACCTGCATATGGGGTTTATATATCTTAACTGATTCGATATGCAAGAGTCTGTTCTGGGTATAGTCAGTTTTTAAATCGAGGTAAGCTACTGACAAACAAGTTGATGGTACAGGGATTTCAACAGTCTCGATTGAAGTCAGCATTTCGCAAATTCTATGGTCGTTATAACGATCTAGTTCGTCAATACAACCTCGCATTGGGTCAAATGCTGTCTGACGTGTTTCATATCGATTGTTAAGCCGTTCTTGGCACACTGATTTTGACTGCGGATAAATCCGTTAGCATGATCAGGATATAGGGCTCACGGCGTGTGTAACCGTCCAACAGGGGATGCTTATTCCTCCTAGGCACCCGATCCCACCTTTGGTGTGTCCAGGGGTCCGTGTTTGCTCAACTATCTATTTTATATCGCTTATAGGAGTTATGAGATTGATCAGAGTTCGTTATCTTCACCTTGCATTATGTAGTGCATTGGAGAACAGTCGTCCTAAATTGGATGCCTACTAAACGAGGTTAATTACGTCACATCGTCTCGTGAAAATAAAGACAACCGACTACATACAATCTGATCAAATTTTGCTGAATAAACAAGTGAAGGTTAGAAAATGGACTGATTATGTGAAATATCAATACCTATTAGAGTAAGAGACAAATTGCAAGTCAATGCATCGAAGTCATGCAAACTAAAATGCCGTGGACACAGAATGAATTGCAATCAATATTTGTCAGTATACCGTATACCGTATTCATCAACAACGTAGATATTCGCTATGCATGACTTTGCACTGTATTGTTGATCAAGTATTTTATAATGACACTGCATGACAATGACTATTCAGTGATGTCTAGACTTATTTACAGGACCGTATACACCTTCTGAAACAGACTACTCTGTATGCTATTAATGGATTGTTCTTAGCTCACCTGATCGCCTGTTACCTGTCATTTGTCCGTCTCTGTCCGTCCGTCTGTAAACTTTTTACATTTTCGACTTCTTCCCCAGAACAACAGGGCCAATTTCAACCAAACTTGGTCAAGAGCATCCTTGGGTGAAGGGCGTTCAAGTTTGTTCAAATGAAGGGCCATGTTCCTTTCAAAGAGGGAGATAATCACCAAAATGCAAAAATAGGGTAGGGTTATTTAATATAAGAATCTGTTTAAGAACCACTGGGCCAGAAAAGCTGAAAAATACAAGAAAGCTTTCTGACATTGTGCAGATTCAAGTTTATTCAAATCATAGTCCCGGAGGTTGGATGGGGTCACAATAGGGGATCAAAGTATTACATACAAATATATAGGAAAAATCTTTAAAAATCTTCTTCTCAAGAACCACTGAACCAGAAAAGCTGATATTTATGTGAAAGCTTTCTGACATAGTGCAGATTCAAGTTTATAAAAATCATGGCCCCCAGGGGTAGGATTGGGCCTGAAGCGGGATCAAAATTTTGCATACAAATATAGGGACAATCTTTAAAAATCTTCTCAAAAACTATTAGGCCAAGAAAGTGGAAATTTACATGAAAGTTTTCTAACATAGTGCAGATTGAAATTTGTTCAAATCATGGCCCCCGGGGATAGGATGGGCCATAATAGTTTTATACAGTTTCATAATAGATCAAAGTTTTACATACAAATATATATGGAAAATCTTCTCAAAAACTACCAGGAAAATTGAAATTTACATGAAAGCTTTCTGACATAGTGTAGATTCAATTTTATGGAAATCATGGCCCCCGGAGGGTAAGATGAGGCGACAATAGGGGATGAAACTTTTACATACAAATGTATAGGGAAAATCATTACAAATCTTGTTCTGAAAAATCACTCGACCAGAAATGTTTACTTTCACATGAAAGCTTCCTGATATACAGTGAAACTTCTCCAAACCGGCCGGCTCTCGGACCGGAAAAAACGGCCGGTTTAGAGGGATGGCCGGTATACCGATAATTTAGCAATGATAGACATTTTATCTCAATATTCACAAACTAGGTACTGTTCACTTTGATCTGGTGATCTATGATCAATTATCGGTGGAGATTAAATTAGTCCGCTTGTACTTAAAGGTAATTATGAATTACAAAAAATATTCTCGCTGAAATCATCTTTCAAACTGAAAATTTATAACAGGATACATAAAGAAAACACAGAGACCTATTATTGGAATCCCTCTTACCTATAAAAACTCTGTTTACATTCATCGCTTATGTCATTAACAATTTTGTTTTGACGTTTTTAAAAAGTACAGTAGTAAATATGAAATTGTAATTTGAATATTTATTTGGAATTTTAAGTCTATGGAAACCAAGAAAATTTAATATATCTTTTAATAATTATCATTAACAGTCATGGGTTTGTTCTTTATTAACTACCGCTTATATCCATACGACAGTATGGTGATACAATATGACGTTCGATTCCGTATTCATTTAATATGTTCCTAACTGTTTTTTACATTTTGTACAGAATTTGGAAGGGTCTCTTGGATTAGCTAAGTGTCAATTAACACCCTTGACAGCACAGGTAAACAATAGAAATTAAAGAGGCCACTAGTGTGTTTCACACCTCCGGTCGATAATTTCCCACCTGGCCGGTCAGTCAGTCAATTTGCACACCTGGACGATCAACCTCTGACCAAAATTTTCTTGTCTTCAAAACGTGGCCGGTATGTTAAGGGTAAATTACACATGTTTGTTAACAAATGTACTTTAAAAAAGTGGCCGATGTCCGGTTTTCAGGGGTGGCCGGTTTTGTAAGACTTTCTTTGTAAGGAAATGTTAAGATTTCTGCCGGGACTTTGAAAATCGGCCGATATTCAGGGAGAACCGGTTTTCTGAGGGGCCGGTTTGGAGAAGTTTCACTGTAGTTCACATTCGAATTTTGAAAAAAATCATGACCCCCTGGAGTAGGTCGGGCCACAATAGGGATCTCAGTTCTACATGCAAACATGCAGGGAAAATCTTTACATATGAGCCAAGGTGACTCAGGTGAGCGATGTGGCCCACGGGCCTCTTGTTTCGTGTAAATCTACTGGTGATAAATGACAGAAACAGAGAGAGGATAATTTTTTGTATGTATTAGGTTTCATAAATTCATCGTATCTCTCATCACCATTCTTCAGAGCATGGATACGGTTTCAATACAGAGGACCTTAAATAAAATCTCAAGACAGAGGGCCGTAATAAAATCTCAAGACGGAGGACCTTAAATAAAATCTTAAGACAGAGAACCTTATATAAAATCTCAAGACGGAGAACTTACATAACATCTCAGGACATTCAAGGCAGGGGACCTCGAATAAGAGACTTTAGATAAGAGATCAAGATGTAAGACCTTAAATAAAACTCAAGATGGAGGATCATGAACAAGCTATTTTATATATGATGAAAATCCACATTTGTTTTGCGAATATTACTTCCAAACATTCAGTGTACACACACATATCTGTCTACAAAGCATGTACTGCATTTAGTGGGAGTCCCCTCCGTGGAGTGTATATATCTCTTTGTCTACACAGCATGTACAGTATTTAACGGGAGTCCCCTCCGTGGAGTGTATATATATATATATATATATATATCCATGTCTACACAGTATGTACTGTATTTAGTGGGAGTCCCCTTCGTGGAGTGTATATATATATATCCCCCTGTCTACACAGCATGTACTGTATTTAGTGGGGGTCCCCTCTGTGGAGTATATATATATATTCCCCTGTCTACACAGCATGTACTGTATTTAGTGGGGGTCCCCTCTGTGGAGTATATATATATATTCCCCTGTCTACACAGCATGTACTGTATTTAGCAGGAGTTCCCTCCGTGGTGGGTACATATACCCCGTCTGCTGTGCATGCTATGTGTTCTGTGGAGTGATTTGCTTTCATACAGGGCGATGTTTACTAACAGTGTATGCTATGTGTGTTGGTTATCAGCAGTTTGGATTTAATATAAAACTTCTTAACAGCTGATATACCTGTAGAGACCCAGTTTAGAAAAGGTCCTTAGTTTCCCTTGCTTGTCATAAGAGGTAACTAAATAGGGTGGTCTTTCCAATGAGATAGCAAAAGCCTAGACCCCGTGTCACAACAGATGTGGCAATATAAAGATCCCTCCTTGCTCAAAAGCTGTAAGTTCAGAGCATAAGTGTAAATTTTGCAGCCTTTCACTGACAATGGTGACGACTCCATATGAGTGAAATGTTTTCAAGCGGAACATCAAACAATATACACCATAGTAGCCAATAACATTGTGTCATTGACAGTTGGCCTAAACTGAATTTGTAGCATGCATTTAAATTCAAGTTAGATTGCCAGCTAATGATATGTTTTGTCTATCCTTAAACAGCTGTTTAAATAACCAACACTACTTTGTGACAAATCGAAACTTGCTGTTTTAGTGACCACAGTTTCAGGATGCTGGTATTTTAGTCGTTATGTGATGATATGATAGGATTGATTTAGCTAGAATTGTGAGTAAGCTTTCAGATCTAGAAACATGTAGTCATGCAGTATCCATCATTTCCATGACATCATCATGTCAAAAATTCTATGTCTGGAATTATGAAATTATCCAATGCCATTTTGATTTCTTTACTGCAAACTTAACATTATTGGTAATCTCTATTCACTGGCAGCCTTAATTTCCATGCTCTTCCATGTTAATGATCTCTATTCACTGGCAGCTTTAATTCCCATGCTCTTCCATGTTAATGATTTAGATTTGTTTTCAAATGATCACATATTGTTTACTAGATGTTTTCCATTTTCATTTCAGTTGCGAAAAGCTTACTTTAAACAGTTAGAAGAAATCACTAGCCTAAAAGAGCAGATATCGTTAAAAGACAAACGGATACGGCAGCTAGAGGAAGAAATCTCCATGTTAAAAATCCCGGTCACTCGGGACGACGTCGGACCGGATCACAGTGACTGCTGAAGTGCCAACTCTCAAGTCCCCAATGTGCTAGTCCTTGTTCTCGCATTAACCATTCCAGCCAGTCCAAATGTAGGTGTGCATTTTCTTGACCAGTAGAAGTACAAGTCGACAGAGACCGGTCTTGCGTTCAATGCACCTTTGAACTTTTAAACTTTGTTTCCACATTGCATTGCGTCCTGTTTTGGAGGTAATAGAGCTATAGCATGATTTCAAGAGACAATGATCTGGATGCAAAATTGAACATTTGAACTTTGCTTCTGAGTTGTAATGTGTTCCTGTTTTGGAGGTAATAGATCTATAGCAAGATATCATGTGACATTGATCTGGATGTAATCTATTTATAGCAAGATATCACGTGACATTGATCAGGATGTAATCTATTTATAGCATGATATCACGTGATAATGATCTGGATGTAATCTATTTATAGCAAGATATCACGTGACATTGATCTGGATGTAATCTATTTATAGCAAGATATCACGTGACATTGATCACGATGTAATCTATTTATAGCATGATATCACGTGATGATGATCTGGATGTAATCTATTTATAGCAAGATATCACGTGACATTGATCTGGATGTAATCTATTTATAGCATGATATCACGTGACAATGATCTGGATTTGATCAGCCATGCGATGTGCCAGACAGTGAGTCCCTCTGTAAGTTTATGATTTTAGACACTCTAGAGTCTATTACAGTACAATAATATCAACACACAACATCACAAGACCTTTACTAGTTTTGTGCTTGTGCTGTCAAAATGAGGGACGTGAATTTGGTGCGACTTTTAAACGGGAGATGAGTGACGAGAGGTTGATGTGACTTTATTGGGATATGGAAGGTGTCTTTTACCTGTATGCATTGTGGTATTATTATCTGAGATGAGTGACATTGTGAATGTATGTATATGGGTTTTTAAAGAATGAGATACATTCCACGTTCACTAATCATCTGACTTTGATCAACCTCGTTTTTAATCGAATGTTTTGTGTAATTTAGAAATGCATTAGCTGTGTATGTACTTATTGTAGGACCTAGATTATGGACAATTGTACCATGTTCATGACCATTTTTATTTTTAGCTCAGACCTACAGAAGAATATAGATACCTATGATGCATGCTTCCATATTAAATCTTATGTATAGTGATTTATTCACCAGTATAGTGTAACACGGTTATAGCAAACCTCCAGGGCTTGTGAAGAGTTGGGTCATTCTCCACTCATAGGCAAATTATCATTCCACAGTAAGTGTAAATTCATTATAACTGTGTTCATTATAAGCTTGTTGCACTGTTCATACAGCTTTGTCACAGTTGCAGGAGACTTCCAAAGATCAATTCTATGAGTTACTGTAAAAAATCACGGTCATGATTTACATTTACTACAAGATTTGATAACTGTTAACAAAGATTGTCGTAACCAATGAGTGATTTTACAAACTGTGTTTTATTTATACAGGTACAGCAGTGTTGTTTTTTTGTGATTTTTATGTGATATTCAATGTGTACAGTAATCTCTATTCTTTGTTTGTTGACGTGTTCAGGGGTGGATCCAGGATATTTCAAGGTGGGGTTATAATTCACGATGTTAGAAACCAATTTTGTACTTGCAATTTTATTTAGTAGTCACAAACTCCTACTGTCAGATGGGATTCACTGTCAGATTGGATTCATTGTCAGATGGGATTTGATGGGATTCACTGTCAGATGCGAACCAATATTAGGGAGGAACCACTGTTAGATATGAAATCCACTGTCATTATTGGGAAATCTACTGCTGGGGAATGAATTTTCATTACTAAAGAGCTAAGCATCAAAATGACTGAAATCGGTACTTGCAACACTTGTGGACATCCCTGATATGTGAATAAAATTTGGTTTTAACATGGAAGTTTTAATATCCCTTTACAATTTTATCACAGAAACATAGAGTTCCCAAGTGCCTGACTTCCTGTAGTATACTTCCTCCCAGATAGATCCGCCTATGCTTACTGGTAATGCTTATTTAACACTGATTCATTATTTAGATTGTTCTAGACTACACTTGTTTCGTAGTTGTGTTTCATCTCAGAAATTGAGGGTTTTTTATTTTTGTATGTTTGTGTGCCAGATAATTAGTACATCTTCAGAGACATGCTTGTGAATGGTGAATCCATAATGTTATTAAAGAGGGAGGAAGTTCTTTGTTTGATATTTGCATGGACAGAGTTTAACAATTTTCGGAAAATTCCATCCTTAGATTTTTGGAGCTTTGGTGGGCGTTTCACAATGTTCTCATTTTTGTAACATTGAAAACACTGTAGACATATGACTTCTGATACTAATGTGACAGGATTAAATTGATCGTAGATAAAACAAATGATTTCTAATACAGTTAAACATACTTATAGTGAAGTGCTAAGGTGAACAATTACAGTAAAACATGCTTATAATAGTGAAGTGCTAGGGCGAACACTTTTATATTAAAACATACTTGTAATTAATTACTGGGGATGAACAATTTCAATTCATTATAAACGTGATTTGTTATACCTCAGAAATTTATAGCACAATTTAAAAATTACGGGAAATAAAAGTCACTTCGCTGTAAACGTGAATTCATTATAAGAGTGTTTGATGTAATTGTGCTTTACTGTAAGTTTGAAATTATTATAAAGGTGTTTTTATTGTATATTTACATTTTCTAAACTTGAAGGACATTTTGTTTGATTTGTTAAGGAAGTTACCTACTTGTAGAATATTAAAGTATACCTCTAATTAGACAGGAACTGCCAGACACTAATTGATAATTGTTCATATTGGTGATAACTCATTGGGCATTGTAACTCATTTTGCTCAGATATAACTTGATTACAGATATACTTAAAGTGTGTGGTAATGTAGACAATGTTCAGTTTGTCTTAATTTGATTTTAGTGAAGTTTTATGTTTTATGATTTAACAACTTGTGTATTCTGATTTCAGAATTACCCCCACCACTAAAAATATGCAACGTGTCCAAATGTTCTTATCAAAAGTAACATTAAATCAAATATTTAAATCAAATATTTGACCATGATAGACATCTTAATTTTAATAATCTTTTTACAATCTTTCCAGAATTCATTCCTGTTCATGTTGTATACAAAAAACAAAACTACAAACATTGATATTGACACATTTTAACACATTACATATACATCACGCTATCATTGACAAGTATGAAACTGTTTTCAAACAGAAGAGGACTGCCTGTTTTATGAAAATAAGTCGTTATGATTTTATTTATGAAAATAAGTAATTCTGTGTTTTTATTTAAACTTGTAGTTCTGTTTCTTTTTATCAAAGCAGGTGATTCAGATTTTCTTTTAGCAGATAATGATAAGGTTTATTTTTAAAAAGTAGAACTGATTCTTTTAATAAAACAAGTGAGTTGGACATTTTTTTTTTAATCATTGCAAATAATTTTTATTGTTGGTCGCATTTTTTATCACGGCAAGTAGAGCTAAGTTATGGTATAGACAAATTTAACTTATAATGTACATATTAACTTTGCTTTATATACATTCCGGGAACTTGCTGTAAATTAGATAGGAACTAGTCTGCATTTCTAGCGCTGTAGGAATATCGGGATACATGACTGATATTATGAGTATAATAGATTTCTGCTCTATAGTGTGGCTAGCTTTAAACACATACAAGGGATGCTGTAGATAACAGCATGAGAAACGTTGGAGTTATTCGGACGACCGTTGTACTGAATTTAAATTCAGATCCTAACGTTGGACTTACATTACTGTAAGCAGTACAGACAAAGTCTAGTTATACAGGAAAATACAGTTATAGCGAACCTCCTGCGCCATTAAAACAGCACAACAGACAAAGTCTAGTTTAACAGTAGAAGACAGTTATAGCGAATCTCCAGGGCCATCAAAAACAGTTTCTTTTAACAAGGAGAATAAATACGACTTAAATTTGTTATAAGCTTGAATTCGTTATAAGCGTAAATTCGTAATAATATTGCTTTACTATGTTGCTGCTAAATCATTCCAACTAATTGTCCAAAAATTATGATATCGAGTTACATGTATTTCAGCCATAGCCTAACTTTGATAGCGTAGAAATAATTTAAGTAAAATAATATGTAGTTCACAAATATAACGTAGAATATCTGTTCAAATTAAAATACGTGTGTCTTTCGTTACACAATCACAGATCTGTCTCATTCATCAGGAAACAAAAACCAAACCCAATATCAATCCATATTCTATCAACAATGTTTGTTAAAATGTTATCCATCTATTAAAACTACCAAACGGAAGACCGTCAGCGTGTATGATAGGGTTATTATTGTGTGAGCAAAGAAATGAATGACAGCTTTTTATATATTTACTTGTATAATCAAAATGTAATACAGGAAGTATTGATGCTATTCCGATGAACTGTATTTAGTATATACCGTTTGTCTATAACAGGTATATACTTTTTTATGTATTTTTTTGTTTGTTTATAAGATGTATAGCATTCCATGTCTACACGTGTACGCATTATTGTAAATGAAAAGAAATAAAACGTTTTTGTATTTATTTGAATTCTTTATTTTGGACGCTGCAGATCTTCAACACTTTCGCTTGTATTAACTTACAAAGATTTCCTTTGTACAGTTTTGTTAACTCAAAGAATAAACATGTTAAATATAGATAAATTAATTCTATACACTCTTTAGAATTTTAGATAATACTATTATTTCTAATTTAAAGTATAAACTTTTTTTTTCATAAATACAATGTATTAACAAAAGCATTGATTAATGTAAAAAAAAATGTTTCATTGTAATTCTAAATAAGGTATGGATGTGTTGGCTCATGACTTGTGAAAACTCGCGATTAAAAATATAGCTCTTGACACAGATTTTGACTACGCATAACTCCATTTACCTGATCAAGATATATGGCTTATGGCGGATGTAACCGGTCAACAGGGGATACTCTCTCTTCATACGCACCGAATTCCACCTCTGGAATGTCTAATGGCCCGTGTTTGCCCTATTCTCAAGTTGATCACTGTTTCGTATCTTCACATTTTTAGGTCAAAGTAATTAGTTGTGTACCCAAGTAACTCGGGATTGTTTTCGCGACATTCTCACAATATCGGCCGAATGTTGAGACAAGTTGCTTACTTACCCAACTAACTCGGACATATAATCTCGACATTCTCTAAAAACATTGGCCCAATATTTTCTCATCTAACCTCGGTACCCTAGAATGATTGGTACAGTGTTGTGATGAAATCAGATCCTTACTGAGAAGCACGGGAGAATAATCGAAGGTTGTGGCGGCCACGATCGATGTTAGAATGCCACAGAAAATATCTTTTAACGATAATGGATGTATAATATTTAATACCGAGCGAAGCTCGGACGGGCCGAAGGCCCGTCCGCGAAGCAAGGCTCTAAATGCAACACGTATGTAAAAGAAAAAAGTCAAATTCAGCAAAAGAAAAAGAGATAATTTCTATATACGTCCACTTAAATTTTCGTGATCCATATGGGCGCCGCCATTTATTTTTTCATTACCTGCTTCAACAGTTATTCGTGTTTTATTTTGAATGCCAATAATAGAAGACTCTGACGTGCAATTCGTAATTTAAACACCCAATTTGTTCAAAATGAATAGTATAATTATCATTATAAAAGGTTTTAGCAAATAATTACATATAACACCATAATACGACTAAATAGATGAAAGAATTCATGAGTTTCTTTGAATAAAAATTTACGATAAAATTACGGTTACTTTTTTACCATTTTGAATTTATTGGTTAATTTTGTTTGGTTTTATAACGGCCTTTTTCATTGCATACGGAATGTATTATTGTTGTTTATAATTGTTTGCTTTGAAAAAGAGAAAAAAGTCGAGGCTAAATGTGACGTCACAATGCACAGTTGACGTCGCCTTGCGTTTTATTTCCCGCGTTCAATGAATAGGCGGATCCTGTAAAACTGTTCTCCCCATATAAACCCCTTGAATATTGAGATCTTACTGGGTTTTTAGCGCAAGGAAAATTTCTTTAAAAATATATATTTTTAAATGAATCATAATCTACCGTACTTAACGGAATTATGATTACCACTTGGGACACTCCAATGACCATTACATGCTCCGCTCGGTCCAACGGTCACACCGTATACATATTATATACGATCTACATTTTCCCTTCCTTTAACGCTGATATTTGGAGTACCTTTGAACATTTCATGGATGGATGCCAATTTTTGTGAACTTGCAATCCGATTACGCTTCAGTAAAACGATTCCTGATTAGTCCTTTATTATTTGTCAATAATATGACCTCAAATACTATGCTGTCAGATCCGTCTCCGGTGTAACAGTTAGAGCAGATCTGATCTTGATTCGCAACTTCCGAGATATCAGCTCTTTTGTGATGGAGGTATGTTCAGTATTCTGTTGAACGCTTTGTTGGGTACAATATGTATACATACAGTATAGACTGGCTATGTAAATAAGGATACCAGTTCTGAAAGCGTAGATTTTGTTTATATCAACCGTTGGTATACGTTAAACTGATCATATGAAGAATAATGTTTTTTTTTTTAATTCAGCCATTGAATTAAATATGAAATTATTGTTTATTTTCTCTTCCACGTGAGTGATATTTTATCAAAGAAAGATGGTGATTATCGATTTTTGTTTGAGCTATTTTATTATCAAATACTCATATACTTAACTAAATGTATGTGTCCTTGCAGTTCGGGTGGTTGCATGATGTCTGGTAATCACCCTTTAGACAATACATGATAAGCATTTGTACGCACCGCGTGATTACGAAAACATATTGCGCCTCACCGTGCGTAAGAGGTCAATAAAGGAAAATAAGTATTGGGTGTTTATCTTCCTACATTGAAAATGTGTGTAAATCTTCGGAGCCTCGTTTGGGATTTAATTGTCCATTATGCCGTGAGTACATTCCCATTGATGATACCTTAGGTGAGCCAGAAAAGTGGGCAGAACTTTTTCCTGAAAACGATATATTGGGAAAACTTTTAAGGGAATCAGAACAAACACACTACCAGGCTTGCTTACGACAGAGCGAAGTAGTGGATGCAACCGATTTTTGTTTCTTTTACATGGAATATTTGTGCAAATTGTGTACAAAATATCATAGAAGAAGTCTAACAACACTTGACCATAAGACAGTACCAGTGAATGAAATGAAAGGAATGAATATTACACCGAGAATTGGTAGAGAAAATATGTGTTCAACACATCAGGATAGAAAACTAGAGCTATTCTGTAACGATCACGAAGAGCCATGCTGCGCAATGTGTGTCAGTACGGTACACAGAACATGCGAAAGTGTTGATGCTATACAGAAAACTGCTGAGACTCTCATAGAGATTCTTAGTCATAATTTCGACAGCCTGTCAGAAGACATACACATTCTTGAAAACAAATTAGTAGATGCAAAGAAGGAACAAGAAAGGTTCGTTACAGAAATGGATGCTAAAGCAGACCAGATTACAGAAAATACCACGAGAGAAATTCGCGTTGCTATTAATCACTTGCAGTATCTGAAAAATGAGTATCTAACGAAAATGCCTACTGCTGGAAAGAGAAATAAGGAAAAATACTAAAAATGCATAGACATCCTATCAGATGGAATTCAATGCACAGATTACTGTTACAGAAATATTGAGGACTGTAGAAAAAGTCAGGATGACATCGATATGGTTGTGAAGGACTATAAAAGCAGAAAAATATTTGAACAACTCAAAAATTACGAATTTACACAAATACGCACAGTACTTAAGGAACAAAAGGATCCTATTTTGGAAGACAATGTCTTGAAAGTTTTTCTGATGCAGTATTTTCAGAGTCCGTATTTGATGTCAAGTCCGATCTGAGAAAAGTTGAGTTATCTTTATAAAATCATTTTAGCACTGATGCAGGGTGCGTACGTAATGGTACGTTTTTATCAAATGGAAAGTTCGTTCTATCATGGCTGTCAACAAAAAGCGGGGTTGTAAAGGGAGCAACAATGGTAAATGCTTCTTTTATAACAAAATGTTTGCGTGCACACGATCCATTGACTCGTTTTCGGAATCTTTCGGTCTGTGTGAAAAGGCAGGGGAATTATTCGTGACATGCCACGGTTCAACATATATCGAAAGTGTATCACTTTACTCCCATTTCAAATTGTCAAAGAGGATATCAACTAGTCTTCCAAAACACTTTGGAATAGCAAATAAGGATGCTTACTTTTACTGTACATGCAATGACAAAATCGTGAAGATAAATGAGTATATGGAAGAATGATGAAATAGTACAGCGCAGAGACTGGCGTGAAACACATCGTCGCCACGAAAAAAACACATAATATACAGTAACAGAAAAACACACGTCGTAACGGCTATTACAGATGGTGGTTAAACCGCGTGGACATACGACAGTCCACATCTTAAATATCCGTGTGGCCTTGATGCAGACTCTGGTGGTAATATCTGTATCGCTGGTAAATCCAGTGACAATGTCCATGTGTTGTCCAGTGAAGGAAACTTAATTCGAATTTTTGAGGACATTCCGAGACCAGACTATGAAAATAAACAAAGCGAAAATTATCTGTTGCGTGTGCAGAAATCGAAAACACATCAAAATGTACGAATTCAAGTAGTCCCAGCGCTGCTCTCAGTATTGTGATGGAGTGAAGTTTATACAGAATTCGAAATAGTAAAAATTCTGTATAATCAAATGTTGGTGTAGAATGACAAGGTCATGTTGCACCCTAGAATATGAACAACAAATATGAAATTTTGATTGTCTGTAGTATGGTAGTTGTTGATTAATTAAAAAGAATAAAAGAACAAACAAATGAAGATCACAAACAGCGAAAAAGCCCATGACGTCTACCGACCCTGAAAAAAAAAGAATGAAAGGTGAAGATAAGGAACAGTGATCAATTTCATAATTCCTATAAGTAATACAAAATAGAGAGTCTAGGTACCTCATCCCACCCCTGGTGTGTCCAGGGAACCGTGTTTGCACGACTCTCTGTTTTGTTTTGCTAATAGGAGTTATAAAATTGATGAATGTTCGTTATATTTCATTTCCAGTTTTATACACCCGTCATTATGCTATGGCGCTGTCCGGCTGGATGTCCGTCCATCCGTCCCGGGTCATGTTTTCTGGAGTTTTTTCCGTAACAAATGCATGTACAACTTTGAAATTTGGTCACAATTATTCCCTCAAGAATTGTAAGAGTGAGTTTGCATTTCAGCTGGATTGGTCTATCTTTGACGTATTTTAGGGCTATAAGTAGGTCAAACAGTTTTGCGGACTTTTTTCCGTTACTGATACAGATATTGCACTGGAAGTTTAACATAAGCTTCCTTTCAGAGGAACACGAGTTCAGTTTGCATTTCAGCTGGATTGGTTCGTCCGTCCGTGACCTACATTAGGACTAAATATTTGTTTTTGATTATGGATACGATATTGCCCTGATACTTAGTCATAGGCTTCTCTCAGAGGAATACAAGTTCAGCTTGCATTTCAGCTAGACTGGTTCATCTTTGGCCTACTTTTTAAAAAAAAATAGATCAAACAGTTTTCCGGGCTTTTTTTCAATATAGATACAGATATTACCCTTGCATGTTGTCAAAGGCTTCCTCGCAGAGGAATACAAATCCAGTTTGCATTTCAGCTGGATTGGTCCATCCTTGACCTACTTTTTTGAAAAAATAGGTCAAATGGTTTTCCAGAATTATTTTCATTACGGATACAGATACTGCCCTAATATTTAGTCAAAGGCTTCCTCTCAGAGGAATACAAGTTCAGCAGGATTGGTCTATCCTTGACCTACTTTTGGACTAAAATAGGTCAGACGGTTTTCGGAGCTTTTCCATTACGGATGGAGATATTGCCCTGATATTTAGTCAAATGTTTCCCCTCAGAGGAAGACAAGTGCAGTTAACATTTCAGCTGGATTGACGCACTAGGACCTAGAGTAATTTATGGATAGAAGTAGGTCAAACAGTTTTCCAGATTTTTTTTTGTTTGATGACAGGTATTGCTCTGAAATTTAGTCACAATCTCCCTTTCAGTGAAATACATAATCTATTAACACTTTAAACATTTCCATTTAATTGGTGCACCATTACCTACTTTAGGGCTAAAAGTAGATAAAATGATTTCCTGAACTTTTTATCATAAATAAATATTGCATCAACATTTTGTCACAACCTCACTCTCGGTGAAAATTTATTACATAATCAGTTCACATGTGAGATGGATTGGTGCACCACGAACCACTTTAAGTCTTCTCTATTCAGAATGTGTGATGTATCAATTCAGAGTGCACAATATGCTTCTAGGTTGAATTTCACTGTCCGACGGGCGTATATTCTACCGTTTGCAGTACTCTTGTTATATATTGTTAGGGAAGGATCTGACAAACAAGTTGATGGTACAAGGGTTTCAACAGTCTCGATTGAAGTAAGCATTTCGCAAATTCTATGGTCGTTATAACGATCTAGTTCGTCAATACAAACTTTCATTGGGTCAAATGCTGTCTGACGTGTTTCATACCGAGTGTTGAGCCGTTCTTGGCACACTGATTTTGACTGCAGATAACTCCATTTACCTGATCAGGATATAGGGCTCACGGCGAGTGTGACCGGTCAACAGGGGATGCTTACTCCTCCTAGGCACCTGATCCCACCTCTGGTGTGTCCAGGGGTCCGTGTTTGCCCAGCTCTCTGTTTTGTTTTGCCTATAGGAATGATGAAATTGACCAATGTTCGTTACCTTTCATTTCGAGTTGTTATATATTGTTGAGGAGGACGTGATACTTATTCTGTTGAATACACCTTTATTTCGCAAAACTTTAAAATTATCCTTCCAATTTGCCAATGAAAAATGTAACAAATACTGGGGTGTACAAGCAAAACAACTACCAGTACAATGAAAAGATCAAATCAGTAAAAGAAAGATTTATGTCAAATCTATGGTTTTATTTTATTTCTTTTGATATCAAATTCAATACGTTATGTCCTCAGTGTTTGTGATCAACAACAATGTTTTAAGAATATTTTCTGACATTGTATAGCACTGTCGCTGTTGTTGTTCAGAATCAATGCAATGTCATGTTCCTGGGAAACTTAAACTTCAAATACTCTTAGGTCTTTAAGATTACTACAAACACATATAACACCCATCTCTTCATTTAATCTAAAGAAGATTGGTTTTGAGATGTCTTCCAACACCCTAATGAGTTCACCGTTTTCAGACAACACGTGGACATTGTTGCTATGTCTTCCTGTAACGTATATGTTACCGACAGAGTCTTGATCGATTCCAAATGGAAATTTCAGGTTACGATTTGTATACTTCCAGGCAATGTTTCCCTGATCGGTAATCGCCGTCACGTTGTTTATCTTCCAATCACTGCACACAATAAGACCAGTGTTTGTTGCAAGTATGTTGATATTATTTACCCCTTCAACGTTATATGTTTTCAATACCCTACCCGCGTTATCGATTTTAATGATTTTCGATCCGCACGCAACATATATGTCGCCCCTCCTGTTTGTTATTCCAAAAACGAATTCAGTCATGGGAATACTTCGAAGTTTGTGAAAATCTGATGAAGAAAATACTTCAATACTTTTTGAGTCACTGCAAGTCACGAGGACTTCTTCGCCCTTTTCTACCAAACCGAATGGTTTCTTAAGATGTTCACCAAATATGCTGGAGAAAAGACGTGTCAAAAGACACGCATTTTCCATCATCTCTGTAATCCGCTATCACAAAAGTGCCATTGGACAAAAATATACCATCGTACACGACAGCCCCATCAATGCTAAATTCCTTTATCAAAGACATTTCTACAGTTCGAACATCAAAATAAAGTTGACGAGAGGATTCGGTATGGTGAACGTCAGAAAGAGCTGTCATATTCAAAATTTCCGTTAAAATGGGATCCTTTTTCGTAGAGATCATGATGCGCTTTCGTGAAAAATTCACGTGTTTTAAATGTTCGTACGTTAGTTTCGACGTATGAAACTTCATCATGAACTCCGTTTCATTTTCACTGATTCGGGCTTGCTCAAACATTTTGCTGCAATACTCTGTACATTGTATTCCATCCGTTAAGGTGCCTATAGATGTTTGCAATTTTTCCTTGCTTTTCTTCAGAGAACTGGATATTTCTTCTATATATCCATGTTGCAATTTCTGCAAGTGGTCAACAACAGTTTTAAAATCCTCTTCCGATCTCGCTATCATTTCATCAACCGAATTTTCGATTTCCGTTATATTCTTCTCTTCTTCGTCTTTGGCATTTTCTAATTTACTTTTAAACTTGTTTACATCATCCATAATAGAGTCAACCTTGCCGCTTTCCTTAAAAACACGTACAGCATTTTCAATAGTATCAAACTGCTCACATTTCCTATGTTCCATGCCACCACACATTGCGCAACAGGGCTGTTCGTGATCAAAGCAATAGAACCTAACCTTTTCATCCTTATGCGTGGCACAGCTGTTTGAGATATCAACAATGGATCTTCTGTTCGCCGATTTCAGTTCATTCAATGGAGATACTTTGTGGTCTCGTGACGACAAATTCTTCCTGTGGTACTTCGTACACATTTTGCATAAATGTTCTAAACATGAAAAGCAGTAGTCCGAGGCCTCCTCTTCTTCTTTTTCTCTCAAGCATGGCTCACAAAGCAATTGGTCTGATTTGTCTACAATTTTCCTCAACATTTCATTCACAGGAAAAAGCCCCGCCCACTCGTCTGGCTCATCGAAGGCGCCAGGACTGGGGGTATACTCACGGCATAATGGACAATTAAATCCTAAACGAGTCTCCGTAGATTTACACAAGCTCACGATGTAGGACGATAAACACCCGTGACAGAAGGAATGTGTACACGGTAAAAACCTCGGCGACTTGAACTTTTCGAAACATATAGAACACAATGTAACATCCTCCATCGAAGAGCTGTCTAGTGATGTTGCCATCTTTATATTACAAATCAACTTTCGGTTTCATTTCAAATTCGACGAATTTGTCGTAACCTCGGCGTTCAACTTCTTTTTCGAAAGAAATGGAACACATTATGTTTACATCTGTAAATGATGAGTCGATGGTCGACGTTGTCATGCCAAAAAGCACATAAATCATAAATTTCACTGTCCGTGTAGATATAGAGAATACAATGTCCGCAACATCGACGTGCAGAAAACACACACTCAAAATGTCTTCAGAAACGGGACAAAACTGTGACGTAGGCAGAGTATTCAGAGACATGGAAAGCTATGTGGGATATAAATATGCCTAATCCTTTTTTGGGGCGGGGTGCTGGTTAAGGTTTGGTTTCTATTTATATAAAGAATGATTTAACACGGTGATACGTGGGTGACAGTTGATTAATATATTGATATTCCAAAATTAGAAACACTAGATTTATTCGCAGACTATTCAATTTCAATTATGATTTTTTTTTAGATGGAGGAGTTCGCTTCCTGAATTGATTTTTACTAGATCCGTGCCTAAATGCTTTAAGTTTATAAAATTATCTGACTGTGACCCTGTGGTTAAGGAGAAACATATATGTACATAACAGGCACACATAGATTAGATAAGTGTTCGGCTGAATAAGAACTCATCTACAACCGGAGAACGAAATGACAAATTCCTTCATTTTAAACACAAAATGTGGGTGTACAAAATTGTATTGAGGTTGAGCTCCCCTATTGCACAAAAACAAATACTTACATTTCTAACATTAACCCAGGAGCAAATATTCATATTGATTTAAATAGCAAGACCAAATAGATTGATTGATTGATTAAATATTGTTTAACGTCCCTCTCGAGAATCTTTCGCTCATATGGAGATGTAACCACTGCCGGTGAAGGGCTGCGACATTTAGGCCTATGCTCGGCGCTTACGGCCTTTGAGCAGGGGGAGGGATATTTATCGTGCCACACCTGCTGTGACAAGGGGCCTCGGTTTTTGCTGTCTCATCCGAAGGACCGCACCATTTAATCGCCTCTTACGACAAGCATGGGTTACTGAGGACCTACTCTACAGTTAAAAAGAGCACAACCAAAATTGTTTATTTTTAAAGTATAAATTGAAATTTCAAATCTTCTTCCCCTACATAGGAAATAAAGATGTATTGGGATTATCACTACTCACTACTGCTATCAAAATATGGAATTTGGAGGTTAGAGAATGATAATATGTGCTGGAAAGTTATGAATTTAACCCATGCAGCGAAGGGTGTGTACCCCCCCCCCTTTTCACTGATTTGAGGAGTAGAAGTTTATATCATAACGTTTATTCTTTTGTTAAGATATTTATGATTTTTTTGTATTCTGGGTATCCCTTATAGTTACAGGGTCTTAGGTCAATGGAATTAATACGAGTTCACTCTCCCCTTGTGAATTATCAACTAATTCATTTAGCGATAACCACTGAACCAATCTCAATTCCAATGCGAAAAGTCCAACCCGTTAACTTTGATGTATAGCCTCCTCAGCACCTAAATACAGCAAGACTTCGTCAGAATTTAGCGAAGGAATTCTTTATTTTTAACACACACATTTAATAAATGCAATTTTATATTTACAAGTAAAGCTTCAACATCAACAAATAAATAATCAATAAAACAATCCATTATCGTAGCAAATTCAACAAGTTAATCTTATAAACTACAAAATCACATAACTTCTTACCTAAAAACAGCAAGACTTCGTCAGAATTTAGCGAAGGAATTCTGACGACTTTTCGCCTTGCGCACGTTTTTATATCACGTATAGCTATTCTTAAATAACGCCTATCCTAATATGGGGATTCAGCATTCTCATCTCCCTGGCTATATGTGAGAAGCTATTTATTTCTGAATTGACCCCAATGGTCAGTTAGTGCATCCTTACCCACTGACCAAGTACACAAGTTATTTCTAAAATCTGTGCATTGTCTATCAACCTGCAAGTGTCCGTAATTATTGTCGGCTTGTCGAGTTTACTCAATGCAAGGTGAAGATAACGAACAGTGATCAATCTCATAACTCCTACAAGCAATACAAAATAGATAGTTGGGCAAACACGGATCCCTGGACACACCAGAGGTGGGATCAGGTGCCTAGGAGGAGTAAGCATCCCCTGTTGACCGGTCACACCCACCGTGAGTCCCACATCCTGATCAGATAAACGGAGTTATCCGCAGTCAAATCAGTGTGCCAAGAATGGCTAACAATCGGTATGAAACACATCAGACAGCATTTGACCCAATGCGAGGTTGTATTGACGAACTAGATCGTTATAACGACCATAGAATTTGCGAAATGCTGACTTCAATCGAGACTGTTGAAATCCCAGTACCATCAACATGTTTGTCAGTAGCTTACCTCGATTTAATGCTTATCGCTCCATTATTTTTGTTTATCAACAAAATGCAAAGATAATTAAACTATATCATTTTCTTTTAGAAAATGTATAATTTCATTTACACTGAAATATTCATTATGATATTTAGGTAAAATGTTCCTGTTTTAGTTCATGAAGTCTCCAAATATCCCTTTATTTCCCCATCTCATCCGCCCACAATTTAGGATTTTGAAACTCGGCCATTTTTAATTGTTTGTAAGGAATTTTAAGCAGGCTAACTTTCCGCCTTCCCCGGTCCCTTGAAACACGGTTTTGGACAGAAGCTATTTCATATTTTATATGACACTGGTGAGTAAATTTGTAGGAAAACAATGACTGATCGATTGATTGTATATTGTTACGTATTGTTTAACGTTCCTCTCGAGAATATTTCACTCATATGGAGACGTCACTATTGCCGCGGTAAGGCTTCAAATTATCGGCCGCTATCATCGGCGCTTATGACCATTAAGCAGGGAGGAATCTATATCGTGCCACTTTTACTCTGACATGGAGCCTCGATTTTTGTGTCACCATTTACGACAAACATTTACTGAGAACCTACTCTAACCCGGAGCTCCACAAGAAAAGAAAACAATGAATATTCTCAATAATCCTAACGAGTCTGCCAGCGCCAGATAGCACGTGAATATTGTCATTTAGGAAAGCAGTAAAAACATTTTGCATGTTTACTATAGATAGACTAAAATTAACCAATAAGACAATATATTTATCTTTTAAAAACTTAGAATCAATCAGTAATTCAAAAAACTAAAATAATTCAGTGTACTTGTTCTATCATAATTATTCATTGCGATTTCATGTTAACAACCTTAGTTAGCATTCACACAGGAAAAACAAAATACAAATATAAATGCCATGATATTGCTGCTTGCTCTAAAAAACAAGTGGACAACAAAAACTAAAGGCCGATACACAGCCTACACAAAAATGGCTGCAGATGACAGAAGGGTGGACAGTGGGTCTATAAAATCCAGTTGGCAGATCAAACATAACTACTCTTTTGTGTAAAATCAATGATTGCCATCTGACCCAAATTAGCTCAACTGAATGGTTAAAAATAAGAAATCAAAGAATAGGGTAAACAAGGAATTAGAGAACAACATATAAAGATTGTAAAAATAAGTTCCAAATAGCCGCGCTAGTCCGTCAGTCCAAGACCGAAATCAGGGAGATCGATAAATATGAAATATTATCCTTCCTTTGAGCCAGTAAAATCATAGTAAAGTTCTAATTGAACATACAATAATATTTCAGGTGCCTTAGAAAACTGATATATATACTTTTTTAACCCATCTTCTTTTTTCTTAAATCAGGAGACTTAATCATATTTTCAGAAGCATCAAGAAAATGAATTCACATACAAATCTCAGTATATTTTAGCATGAGGTGCATATTCATAGCGAGGAAAGTATTGTGACGCTTATAATGAATATAATTATATTCTACATGGAGTTGTAAACTTCCAGAGCTTTTCAAAGAGATCGATGTAATTATTAATGGCCTTGAGCTAATAATTTATGAAAGAAGCATTTTGGAAAATGGAGATAATTTTATTCAAAGATTGACAAATTACTTACAGCACCAATTCCATATTTTGAGTCGTGAGTAGGACAAACAACTTTGGTGCAGGACTGGTAACTCTACCTGGT
This sequence comes from Ostrea edulis, assembly GCF_947568905.1. Lineage (NCBI taxonomy): Eukaryota > Metazoa > Mollusca > Bivalvia > Ostreida > Ostreidae > Ostrea > Ostrea edulis. The sequence continues at coordinate 8,654,872 of NC_079171.1, read as the reverse complement.
GACCTGTCCTGTTGACCAGTGTCCTAGTTAAAATGCAAAGCTGAGAACATTGTAGCCATGTTATAACAGTCTTTCTTATAAAATGTGCATGTACTGTTTGTGTATGTTTCATAATCGCAGTATCTATATGAAAGTAGAATTCATATGAAACTATCAATCACAATAAAAGCAACACCCCCCCCCAAAAATCAACCCACTAATAGCTTAATTACCTGTCCAGCCATCACCAGACATTCACACGTTCATTTATTTGTTTGTGTCAAGTCCTCCTGAGAATATTTAACGTATAATAAGTTAAGGTATCATCAAATTAAACAGGGCCGTGACAATCAAATAGAGCTGTGGAATTAAAATATAACAGTGCAATTTAGACAGAGCTGTGGAATTTAAATACAGATGCAGATTTTAAATAGTGAAAATTAAATAGAGCTGTGGAATTTAAATACAGATGCGGAATTTAAATAGTGAAAATTAAATAGAGATGTGGAATTTAAATACAGATGCAGAATTTAAATAGTGAAAATTAAATAGAGCTGTGGAATTTAGATAGAGATGCGGATTTAAATAGTGGAAATTAAAAAGAGCTGTGGAATTTTCAAAGGTGAAGCATAGATACAATGAATAAAGAAAGATCATTTTTCTGCTAAATTAATAATTCACAGGTGCCCCCTTACACAAATTATCAGAGGTTAAAAAAAAAATCCCAATACATGGATGTCAATAAAAATATCCTCTAAACTCAGGCGTGAAACATTTATCTAATGGCAAACCCGATTAATAACAACGCATGTCGGAAAATGGCTTATGTCATGCGATTTAAGAAGAATTTATTATTACTAAAGTTTTTAAATGAAAAGGTGAAGATAACAAACAGTGATCAATCTCATAACTCTTATAAGGAATACAAAATATAGAGTTGGGCAAACACGGACCCCTGGACACACCAGAGGTGGGATCAGACAAACACGGACCCCTGGACACACCAGAGGTGGGATCAGACAAACACGGACCCCTGGACACACCAGAGGTGGGATCAGACAAACACGGACTCCTGGACACATCAGGGTAGGATCGGGTGTATGGGCAAGCACATCAACATCTTGTTTATTGAATCAATCAACTCTTTCAATTCATTAATCAATGAAATAAAATAATCTCATCACAACAACAAACCATATGTATGTTTCTATATTTCTATACATCCAATATTATGAGTTTTCGCCACCTTAATGTAACTGGTAACTGCCACTTAATTGATCTGGCGGTTGGTACTTGGTTTAATTTGCGACCGTCATTTATCTAACCGGTGACCACTTAAATTATATGGCAGCCGTCCCTTAATTTATACATGCCGGCTGTCTATTAAAAAAACCCTCCGTACTACTGAGTTATTAGTTTTGTAAGAGTTGAAAATAGTCCACAGACGCGTAGCATCAGTTGTTAAAGTGTTGGAACAGCCGGAGGAGAATGTGTGTTCTAGAATTGCTAACAAAGCATAACTAGAATCTCAAAATCTCTTTTTTCTCCAAGCGTTATACTCCTAAATTGATTGGAGATCAGCTCCCTTCGTCTTTCAATTCATCAGTTCAGTCAAGGTTAAATATTTAACTTTCATTAGTACCATTAAATGAGTGGAGTGGTAGCTAACTCCACCATTTATCTTATTTTGCCTGTAAAAATAACATACTTTGCATGTAAAATAACGAAAAATAAACGCTACCAAAGGTTGAGGACAGCCATTTAGTTCCATGTACACAATACGTTAGTCTATAAAGTACTCAGTAAGATTTTTTCGTCCGCGAAAATATTTATCGACATTTGATATGGGTATTCATATAACGTTGTGAACTAACAACACAATCGGTTTCGGTTACAGTAATTGATCCCCTTTTATTTTTGGAGAGAGAGAGAGAGAGAGAGAGAGAGAGAGAGAGAGAGAGAGAGAGAGAGAGAGAGAGAGAGGGAGAGAGAGAGAGAGAGAGAGAGAGAGAGAGAGAGAGAGAGAGAGGTCATATTATGATTATCAGTATCATAATAACTAAAGAATATTAATTTAATCACCGACACTCGTCTGGTAGATTAAGTAGCGGTCGCCATATGAATTAAGTATTGACCGCAAGATTAATGTACATTAACTATATACCCTGGTACTCACCGGCTTTCACACATATAAAGACACTGCTAACTTCGGTACATCTTCACAAGTCAAGGGTTATTGATTCTTTACCTCGCACTAACCCTTTAACATCAGTGATTATCAAAACGTTGGGGTTGTTCTGATTGTTTCCACACAAGAGTGGGAACCAATGAAAAAGCGGTTCTATTTATAACAACGCGAAGCGAGAGATTCAAATAAAAACTTGTGTATTGATATGGCTATTGATACGGCTATTCGAATCGTTTTAAGCAATATTATCTTATGCGCAAATATTTTAAAACTTGATGTACAATCAATAAACATAATTAGTGGTGTAAATATTACAATCAATACAGCAGTATGAGATTGCGTCATTTGTATCCATGTACACCATAACAAGATGCAATGATTTCATTGGATGTTCTATCTATAGTAGGTTGTGTAATGATATAAATGAGCCGAACTTTTATATAGCGACTGATGTCAAGTGTTAGTGCGAAGCATAGAGGCTAAGCCCGTTTTGGGCCCAAACTCTTGTGATATCATTTATTGTATTCGGGCCCAAATCGGGCTAAGCCCCTGTGGTGCGATGTAACGAATCAATAACCGTTGACTTGTGAAGATGACTTCGGTAATATACAAGATATCCATGACAGTAGGGGCGAGTCGCCTTCATCTTACTAATGTCTACTGTGACACCCTTGAGGAGGTCATTATGTCTTAAACACTGGCAATAACTTTAGGATGAACAAAAAGTAGTGTTATAATTCGTTCTTAAACACAGGTGGAAAGGTCCGTGATATACTTCAATATTTACATTGATGTTGATGCAGTAAATTAGTTCAATCCCTTCTCAAAATCGATTCGGACACCTGTAACGGACACACATTAGGCATTGTCTCCCCTATTATTGTTAGCCCCCATCCCCTCATCTTGATTTGGTGTTCAAGTGTGTGTAATATACTTATATTTGTAATACGTTCCCTTTGTTGGGATTAGATATGATTACTTGTACAACACCTAGACTTCATATGGCTTCATATCCGATTCTGAATTCTCATTTCGTAGAACCCTCTAAATACACATTGGCAATAAGACATACAATAATTCTGAAAAAATCCTATTGCAAACGTTATCGTACATTCATCGTTATCAATCAAATTTGTCACCGAATTTCAGAAACCGGTACCTGTGCACTTCACGTGTCACGGGTGGGTCTACAGTGTTCAAGTCGCTGATTCAAACTCGTCTTTCTCTGTCATTTCATGTCTTTGCCTACTTCATTTGTTTGGTAGATAGTAACTATTTCCCGAAAGCATGCTTTTTGATAAATACACCTAGTCCTTTATATCACCTTTCACATGTAATTCGTACACAATTTTATCAATTTCAACACTCTAGACCCACTTGTGAAACGCGAACGAAGTATGAGACGGAAGCACGGGTTTTCTGAATTTCCCGACGAATTTGGTTGATCAATATATATCTAAGACATTCTATGTAATATAGTTTTTAAAGCAATATTGTGTATCTTATGAGAAAATCGATTTGATACTGGTCGCAGTAGCTCAGTGGTAGAGCTTTCACTTCGTAACCGGGAAGTCAATCCCAAGACGTAAACATAGATGATGCCTGCTCTTTCCCAAAACATTCTGCATTAAGAAAGACCACGGATCTCTCCGACATGACCTTAAAACGGAGGTCCGTGTCACGGCAGGCGTTGCACGTTACACATATAAATTTATATATCCATACGATAGATTCACTACTCTGTGCTACGTTTTCCAAATCAACTTACGGCAAAGTCGCAAGTCTTAAATTGTATTACACATTTATTACTTTAAGTGAATGAAGTAAAACTTTTCTGAGGCTTAATTTAACATTTTAAAAAAAAATTGCAGTTGGAGTGACCTGACAATAAACCTGAAAATTCCAGTATGTAAAGTTTTGTCGTAAGTTCTTTTGTAAAAAGCGCGTAGATTGTTTTCTATGAATTCATACATCAAGGCATGTAAAATGTACCAATGTCGTGAATACTGTGCAGCCACAAGATGCGCCAATCAACATGGACACAAGAATGAATATTTCAGAACAAACATGTGAATTATTATAGGACTGCACTGTATTTCGACACAACATCCCCTCATTTGTTCTTCATTACATCACCCAAACTGATAGTCCTTGGTCCAAAAATGCATTATTTCATTTCCAAATAAAGACATACAAGGACTCCTTTAAAAGTTATATGTTATTAGTTCAATCCGCCGCCTCGTTCCTCGACGCTTTATAAATAGTTTTCGTCGTATCAACTTGTACACCTACGTATATTCTGATAGCTCTTGATTCAAAGATGTTAAAATTTTGAAAACGAATATTGTATATCACTGCAGATATTGACTCTTTAACATTTTACTACTGCAATACGGCACTATGGCGGCGTTTAGTGCTGCCCATAATATTTGGAGAGAAGAAAAATGTTCCTGGCGCCTTTTTACAGCTTTGTGATATTGAGAAGTTTGTGAACAGAAAAATACTATTTTAACACCGCATCGTCAACGTGCAAGCAACGCAATACAGTGAGATGATAACCAGTTTTTGTATTTCCATTCTCCTTGAATGCTGATTTACATGCTTGTTTTTGTATCAATCAAAACCTGGCGATTTAACGTAGGTCGCGGGTTTAGACCTTTTTTACCCACTCGAAAACCCCACCTGAAAATTGGACCGATGTATCTTGACAATGTATATGCAATTCTGTGAAAATTGTTTTTCATTAAAAAGCACAGTTTTTTTTTTTAGTAATTAGGTTTTCAACATACCATTGTTTTAACGGCAGTGACACTGTTTTCCATTGAATTATATAGAACATAACAATTATTGACATTGTGTGATTCAAATTTTAAATAGACAGAATTTGGGTACTGTTAATTTTGTTAATATTAGTATCAAAGCGAAACAAAAACAATTTGATTTTTTTCCTGCTTTTTTTCGGGGGGGGGGGGGGGGGGTATCGAGTTCGTTTTATAAAGACAGAAATATCAATGTTTGATTTTAAAAAGAGAAGGAATTCATCAAAGCAGAACATTTTAACAAACAACGTTACAATTAAATAATCGCGACGTCATTCAACGACGTCATTCGTTTACTTTTCATGCGTCACTTCAAAAAGAACTCAAAACAACGTTATTGACTCTTGGTTTTAAGGGGAAATCAAATTTGTATGGACAATATAATTAATTATTTACAAAATACATATTGCAAAATTTCTTAACTTATATGAATGTGTACATATATTGACCTATATATCTTATTCGTTTTGCAAGGCTAATAATTGAAATTATTTTCTTCTTTTGCCATCGCGTGATCGCAGTAGCAAGGAATTAACTAATATTATAGTATAATTTCAATTATGAATCCCACTAAGGTTGAATGTTTAGTTTCACATATTTTAATCAGGTTTTGATATTCTAACCAGAAATGGAACCAAAGTTGTACCTATCTTACACTATATTCATGTTTATCCACCCCCCTCCCCCTACAAACATATGGAAAGGCTCACTTTCCAAACCAAACAACGGGTACCTGTAAAGTGCGAAACGAAAGGAAATCTACCGAAACGAAACAAAATCCACCGAAACGAAACGAAACAGGTTGCATAACCGAGCTCTTTTAATTGTAATAATAAAAAATGGTTACAGTTTGGGGAAACACACTAAACGAGGGGTGGGGTCGCCGACATTGGATCCGCCTTTTGACATATATACATTGTTTGAAGAAGCTGGTGTTTGAGAAAATTGGAATCAGGAAGAGCTCTTAACCTCTTATTTCATTTCTAACTGCTGAGGTGCGAGTACTTACAGTAATGGAAAAAATTAAATAGTATAACATATATGAATGCAATTCGGTAAGATATATATATATATATATATGTATTATTAAAAATTATTATTGATATATAAAGAGTCTAAAAATTCTATTCATTTGGGTTGTTGCTAAGACGTGGAATTGAAAACGGACGGAGAACGGAAATTTTTGTCATGCAATAATATCAGGAGGAGGTCAGCATTTTGTAAAATCAAAAGGCTTATGAACAAGAGAAGCAGAAATTACAAAGAGAACGGGAGGACATACTAAAAATCCACCGTTTGATATACTACATACAAATACAGAATATCCGCATGTATATATATTTGTCTGTAGAGCAAAAAATACTGAAACATGTATGTATGTCCAAAGGTGGATCCAACGCCGGCGACTCCACCCGGCGGTAAGTGTGTTTCTCCGGACCTCTGAGATTGTAACGCTCCGTTCTGAAATTTATGGATCTGAAACTAATTGCACATGGAATTTAATCAACTTCGGATGTGTACTTTGTACTTACTCACCTTCCCTTTCCAACTTTTGAAACTTTGTATCAGTCAAGCCGAAAGCCTACACCAAAGGGGAGGCGAATCTTATTTATACGTGGCAACTTTCACAGGAGCCTAAGATACCATTTTTAAATATTATAATTAAAAGAGTTCGGTTATACTATCTATTTCGTTTCGTTTCGGTGGGTTTCGTTTCGTTTCGTTTCTATTTCGTTTCACACTTTACAGGTACCCACCAAACAACCCCTTGAAAACATGAACGCGTTTTAAAACTATGCTTATTTTTAACTTGTATTACAGATTCACTTGAAACGTCTGTTACTTTTTCTAATTAACTTCACTCTCTTGTTATTATAGAATTTAGAGTTTTCAGCCCGTTGTAGTGTTTGAAATAACCGTGCACCCGACCGTCCGAGATGCATGAATTTTACCACGGGCGAATAAATTTCTTGGTATAGACACCCGATCGGACGTGAAAAAATTTCCGCTAAATGAAATTATTGTACCTGTAACAAAATGGACAGATCTCATCAATTTAGTATATTTTACTGCATATTCAACTGTATATCAAATTTCAATAAAAATAATGAACTAGAAACGAATTAGGTCCGTCGTACTCCATTAGAAGATGTATACTTGTAGTAATACATGTAAAAGTAAGTTTTAAATATGCAGTTATTTTCTCAGGGTTAGTAGGTCTTTGGCTGTGCGAACAACTTTACAAGCAATCAGCCCTGCATGTCTAGCTAATTTTACAGCGAATTTCAAATACTCTTTGATGTGGGCAGTTGTAAGAATACCTGTATTGTATACTTCCTGTTCCCCAATGATGCCGGCATTCATTGTGTAAATATGATTGATTCTCTCTCTCTCTCTCTCTCTCTCTCTCTCTCTCTCTCTCTCTCTCTCTCTCTCTCTCTCTCTCTCTCTCCCACATCACCAACCCACCACTCAAATGTTTATTGATTAAATGAATATTTAAAACAATAGGTAGATCTTGTTAAAGGTAAGGTATTTGAACAGAGAACTTTGAATCTTCCCCAACTCAATCGAGTTATTTACATTATGGTTTTTGATATTATGACTTATAAGTATATCATAAACTCATAGTACATGTGATGAATTACAATAGCTACCGTTATGGCCACATAAACAATTAGAATAACCAGTAACAATTCCAACGAGACTATAATGACCAAACAATTTTCAATCGACAAGCATTGCCCGGTCTTAACCAGTATTGACCACCGGCCCGGTCAATACTCATATTGACCACATTTCTGCCAACACTGATTATAATAAAATTCAGCGCGTATGTATTAAAATGTAAATAATGTGTACATGTACTAAATAGGCATTCATACTTGATATAAGAAATCTTATCGAAGGTAAACTTAGCAACCGCGAATTCGTTAGTTAGAGCTCCTCTGGTGTCATGGCTAGCACTCAAATGCATGCAGGGAGTGCTCTTTTGCAAATTGCTCCATAGTTACAAGTGAGAATCCCGAATCGTTTGGATATGGAGACGACGCGATAGGCATTGCCCGGCGTTAAAGAACCCCCACTGCTACGGTCGTAGCCGATAAGCATTGATCTAGATTAGTGTTACTTCCCCTACAACTGTTGACGTCACAATATACGGGGAGTATAACAAGAATATGAAATGCAGGCAAGTTATAAACTTACACCTATTTCAATGGAAATAAATGTACAATGTACAATACTGGTTAAGACCGGTCAATGCTTGTCGATTGAGAATTGTTTGGTCATTATAGTCAAATACAATTGTACAATGATTTTGACTGCGGATAACTCCGTTTACCCGATCAGGATATAGGGCTCACGGCGGGTGTGACCGGTCGATAAGCGATGCTTAATCCTCCTAGGCACCAGATCCCACCTCTGGTGTGTCCAGGGGCCATGCTTGCCAATCTATCTTTTTTGTATTGCTTGTGGGAGTTATGAGAATGATCAATTTTTTTTAGTCATCTTCACCTTTCATACAGTAAATAGAAATCATTACCCTTAGTATATATTTTACATATTGTTGATTGTTTTAGAATAACGAATACATAATCCGTATTTTATATCATTTTTATTTACTGAGACTGACAACTGCCGATTATGTACAGTGACAATTTATTCGCTTCTTCTGACAAGCCACCGAATCAACCAAAACAAAACAAAATAGTAGAGTTTCCTACATACTTGATGTATAGAAATACAAATACATGTAAATGAAATATTGTATGTGGCGAAAACATTGTAAGATATTTATAACCTCATTTTAGCTTTAAGGTTATACATATTGATTCACTATCAATGGATTCAGTCTTAAGTCTGACGACGTACTGGAATCAAAAATAGAGCCCAAGACCTCCCTTGAGTGAAACCATTCAGCAAGACCAGTGGGTTGACACAGACGATTTTTGTTAAGTTAAAATTCAGCGAGTCATCGAACGAAATCATATTTTATATTTGATTTTCAATTAGAATTGCATTGATAAAATTGTCCAACGACTTGTATTTTGGCATATTTTATCTCATGGAATATTTTAAAACAAATCACAAAAATCTACAGTTTATACACTTTCATGATTGTGTAATAGCTGCACACACAACAAACACTCCTCTCTTCCATTAGTTGAATGAAGGCAATACTTCCAATGTATGTATAAGATAACTTGTGTGAACACTAAAGTTGATTTTTCTTATTTTATTAAGGCAAAGTTACAAAATCCTACAGTTTATACACTTTCATTATTTGGTAATTGTTACACACACAACACATACGCCTGTCCTGCATTAGTTTAATAAACACTGGTTTTGGAATATCCTCGATAATCCTAAGGAGTGTACCAGCACCAGACAACACATGGATATTGTTACTTTGTTTAGCGGCAACAAAGATATTACCGACAGAGTCTACATCAAGTCCATAGGGTTGTTTCATTTTTAGATGTTTATACTGCCAGATGGTGTCTCCCTGATCCGTGATTGCGGTCACTGTATTAAGGTCAAAGTGACTGTACACAAGATGTCCATCCTTTGTTGTACTTATGTTAATAGTACGGCCTTCAATTTTATATTCTTTCAGTTTTTTACCAGACATATCAAATTTTATAATCTTATCTACACATCCCACATAACACGCTCCATTGTGTTTTGTTATTCCATACACTGTTTCGTTTATATTGATACTTCGCAGTTTCTGTAAATCAGACGCAGAATAAACTTCAATAGATTTCGTTCCATTACACGTCACCAGTAGTTCTTCTCCGGCTTGTATTGCTTCAAAAGGGTTAGATAATCCATCAATGACTTCTGTGGATTTCCAGTCTCTGTCATAAATAAAACAACAGTCACTACTTCTGTAGTCTGCAACTACAAAGTTACCATTTGACAGAAAATTCCCAGTGCACACATTCGGATTTCCTCCAGCAATGCTGAATTCATTAACTAAAGATAACGCAATGTCATGTACATCGTACGTGATGTGACGATCAGACTCAGCATATTCAATATCTCCAAAAGATTCCATATTTCTCACTTCTTTCAAAACATGTGACTTCATTTCAGATATCGTTATCTGTTTCTTTGTGAATTTAAACTGTTGAAGCTGTAAGAGTCTCTCTTTCACTCTGTAATATATCATAACCATTTCAGCGTCATTCTCCGTCTCTTTAGCTCTTCCAATATCCCGACAGCAGTGATTTGTACACTGTATACCATCAGTAAGTGTATTTGTACAATCACATAACTTCCCTCTTCCTTTCTTCAGGGCACCCGCTACTTCCTCTAAATGTTTGTTCTTCAGTATTTCTAGGTGATCAACAAGTTCTTTGAATTCCCTTTCTGTTTTCTCTATGATTTCGTCCACTGAATTCTCTATTTCTGCTACATTTATCTCTTGTTCGCTCTTTGCTTATGTCAGTTTCTTTTCCAGGTTCTTCACATCGCCCATAAGTACATCCAGTTGTCCATTTTGTTTTATATGTTTTGCCATATCTTCCATAGTATCAACACTTTCACATTTCCTGTGCTTCGTTCCTATACACACTGAACAACATGACTGCTCATGATCATTACAGAAGAATGTTATAGTTTCTTTTTTATGTTCTAGACAGCTATGGATATTTCTTGATTCAGGAAATATGTCCCCGGATTTCATCTTGTTCAGTAGACACATAGTATGGTCTTTTGAGGGCAAATGTTTTCTATGATGTTTGGTACATACTACGCATAAATATTCAGCGCAAGAAAAGCAGAACCCGGTAGCATTTTCATTTTCGTTCTCTCGTAAGCAAGGATCGCACAGTTTCTTATCACGCTTATGAACGATTGTCTCTAAAACTTCATTTAAAGGGAAAATCCCCACCCACTCTTCTGGCTTATCGAAGGCTCCAGGACTGGGAATGTACTCGCGGCATAATGGACAATTAAATCCCAAACGAGACTCCGTAGATTTACACACATTAACAATGTAGGAAGATAAACACCCGTGACAGAAGGAATGTGTACACGGTAAAAACCTTGGCGACTTGAACATTTCAAAACATATAGAACACAATGTAACATCCTCCATTGAAGAGCTGTCTAGTGATGTTGCCATCTTTATCAATTACAAATCAACTTTCGGTTTCATTTCAAATTCGGCGAACCCGTTGTAACATCGGCGTTTTAATTTTTCCGAAATAAGGGAACACACCGTGATGTCTGTAGATGAAGTGTCGATTGCCAACAAGCACACAAGGCTTAAATTTCACTGTTCTCATTGTAGATCTTTAGTCTAAAACATCAAATATTCGCAGCCAACCTCTGCGTGTAAAAACAGGACAAGATTGTGACGTAGTTTCTAGGGATATGGAAACCTATGCGATATAAAAGTAAGCCTAATTTGATTTTGTTAAGGTTTTAAATTGTATCAAATATTAAGACTAGAATAACAATAATGACACGTGGTTGACACTAAATGTATCGATATTAAAAGATTAGAAACACTGAATCTAAAAGTACACGCTGTTTTCAAATCAAGGAGCTTCCTAATAATTTGTTAAAGATATATACTCCTCTCTGAAAAAATATTGAGAAACATCAGAGAGCTACAGATTAAACCCTTCGAATTACCACGGGTAAAAAAAATGCGTATGGTTGATGCTTCATATCGCAGGGTGTTTTTTTTTTTGCTCTGCTCTCATAAATTTGATATAAAAATCTTAACATTTTAACCTGCTATACTTGAGTCGAAACATATCTTAAAATATTCAATAAAGTCCCATGCAACCTGAAAAGTCACAGTTTCAAAGGATTTCATTTGTTGATATAGCCAGGCCTGATCTGTTTAAATACTTTGAAAGAGCTTCAGATCTGCAGCTACTCAATAACAAACGGCGGACAATTTACATGTATACATTTCATATTTAAAATGGCTCCTATAGGCATTTCGTGTAAAGCCTGATTTCAACATCGGAAGAGCAAGACTCTCAATCAACTTATATGCTTACTCCTCCTAGGCACCTGATCACACATCTGGTATATCCAGGAATAAGTGTTTGCCCAACTCTCTATAGTGTATTGCTTATACAAAATGAGAATGATCACTGTTCGTTATCTTCACATCTCATACACCAATACAACCATGTACTTCAATACGATTTTATTTTTGTTAATGTTTCCCATTGATTTTTCAAATACAAAGTTGTGAATAATGCAAAAATAAAGGAGGTTCCATGGGAACATTGTATGATATATATGGTTTTTTAACATTATAAAAAACATTTATATATAGGTATATAAAATTTAGTAAGAAATTATTTTAAGGTATCATATTTCCTTAAAGCCATGTTCTTAAACTTTCAATTCGACAACAAGCTCAACCTAACGTCGATTGGAGCAAACAATGCAACCATTAACACATATTTACACGAGACTGAAATAACCCAGATGAACTGATACGCGCACTATACAGAAGTGGCTTTTGTTGGAATAATTACAAATCATTCAAAGGACCTCGATAGATATCCTGTCAAATTTATGTTTACCTTTCTTGCTAGGAAAATAATCAAAATGAAAGCTAGATATATTTGGAAAATGATGATAACTTTTACAAAATTGTTACTGTCAGCAATATATGGCGTGTATACGTTTGTAAACACTAGCATGTTTCTTGACGGAAGAACTGGGACAGCGTTTCTTCGTCGAATCCTTCTAGAGATCATTAACAAACAATACACGCGTAGTTACTAGATTGCGTACATAATGTGAACGACTTTCGTTCTTGTATAGGACAATTTTTGAAACAATACTGATGAAATTACTTCTCTCTTAGCTAGAAAATATATATTTTCGGTAGAAAACGTCATCACACAACCATCAATGAGCAAGGATGGATAAAAGTAAACAAATGAAAAATAATTAATTTTGTACCCATTTTCAAAATCTAAACAGACAATTTTCACATCCAATTTCACTGTAATAAAATTGTCTGTCATCATCTGGTGGTAGGTAGGTTCTAAAATTCGTTATAATCAAGAAAATTATTAAAATGAAAATTGTAGTCAGTTATTCTGTAGTACATTGGAGAACAACGTCCTAAATTGGACGACTACTAAACGAGGCTGGCTACGTCACATCGTCTCATGAAAATAAAGATAACCGACTACATACAATGTTATCAAATATTGCTGAATAAGCAAACCGGGGAAAGGATAAAAGTATTGACTGATCAGGTGATTATCTAAATTTTGTGATATATCAATTGCGTATACCTATTTGAGTAAGTGACAATTTACAAGTCAATGCATCGAAATCATGCATACTGAAATGGCGTGGACACAAAATGGTTTACAATCAAAATAGAAAAAAAAAATAATTTCATACAATAAATTAGAGCGTTTGATGTCATCGAAATCCCACATAGTCTTTAGATATTCCGGCTAATAAGTAATTGGTGCTGATGGCAAAAATCCAAGATGACGACTCTTTTACCTAGTTATATTTCTGTTTTAGAGAGAGAAGAAAATTTACGATTTTTCTATTTTTCTAAACATGTATATAAAATAAATCATTTGATGAACCATCATGTCCTGCGTGTGTATTTGTTGACTCGTGTACAGGTACGCTTGTTAGCACTACACATCTAAACATGAAATATGTAACTGTAAACACCTACAAATCTAACCAACAAACATGTAAAGGTATACACCTACACATCTAAACATGAAATATATAACGGTGTATACCTACACATCTAAACGGGAAATATGTAACGGTAAACACCTATAACTATGAATATGAAATAAGTAACGGTGTACACCTACTCATCTAAACATGAAATATGTAACGGTGCATACCTACACATTTGAACATGAAATATGTAACGATGTGCACCTATAAATGTAAATATGAAATATGTAACGATAAACACTTACTCATCTAAACATGAAATATTTATTTTTATTGCTTAGCAATGAAACAAATAGCAACAACAGGATCTAATCCACAAAATACTTTGCACATTATGACTTGGTGCTACCGGCTAAAATGATTGAAAAACCCATGAAGGTATGGATCCAGAAAAAAAGATGAAGAAAAGAAATATTTTTAGCATTCCTACATTTTCATTATGAGTACATGGTTCATTTAATTCCATCTCAGGGTTTGAATTGATGACCCAGGATTAAACGTTCTACATGTTAGCAGACCAAATACATTATCGAATGTAAACCAGTTATTTTACGCCTACTTAAATGGAAATAGATGGACAATGCATACCAATTGAAAAGAAAATATCGTGCTACATATTTCGCCTATTGATATAATTCCAGAATGAGGAATACAAATTCCCTATTTCGTACCAATCCTATTTACTGAGACAGGCAGCTAAAGATCCTCGATATGTACAGTGACAATTTATTCACTTCTTGGAATAGACCAGCTCGTGTTTTATCTAGACAGAAAAAAGGCACACAATCTTTCCCTAAAATGTGCATTTGCTAACACGATTTTGTGAGAATTTGAAGCCCGAGGCACCCTGATTCTCAAGATAATATGATGTTAAAACCAGTATTAATCTTTTTAAATATGTAATACTAATATGGAGAAGAATAATTCAATAAACAATTATTATCAAGATGAGTTGTAAGATTCGTAACATTCAAGAAAATGGGTAGAAGTAAATTTTAGTATATTATACTGTAATAAATCAACGAACACTCGTCCTAAATTGGACGCCTACTAAACGAGGTTGACTACGTCACATCGCCTCGTCAAAATAAAGATAACCGACTACATACAATCTCATAAAATATTGCTGAATAAACAAACCGAGGAAAGGATAGGAGTATTGACTGATCAAGTGATTATCTAAATTTTATGAAATATCAATTATGTATACCTATTCGAGTGAGTGACATTATAACAAACAAATGCATCGAAATGATGCAGACTGAATTGCCTTTCACACAAAATAGCTTACAATCAAGATCGAACGAGATTCTAATTTCATACTATAAATCAGAGCGTTTGATACCATCGAAATTCCAGGTAGCCTCCTGAAGTTCCGGCTAAGGACTAATCGGTGTCCATGGCCACAATCCGACATGGCGACAGTTTTACCTCGCTATGTTTCTGTTCTGGAGTGCGAAGAGAGATTACGACCTTTTTTATTTTATGTCCTGTACATTATAACTTCTGGGAGCCGGCTAGACTGAGTTGAAAACTTCATGCGAAGTGGCGGATCTAGCAAATCTGAAGTATTGGAATATTTCTGAACATTCCTATATTTTCATGATCAATACACGACTCATTACAAGCGTTGTAACCCCAGTTTTTTCTGTTTAATTTCCTAATTCTCCTTCAATACATAAATCAAAAATACACTTTCCAAACAAAATTAACATTACTTCAAATGGCAGGTGCGAACCTCTTTAAAACCTCGATGGAAATATTCTTCGTCAGTCTTGGTCTAGATATGTCTAGATATATCCTAATCTATCCGTGTTCAGTATATTTTTTATGGGATTCGTTGCACTTTAGGTAGTTTCCAGCCCAAAAGAGAGAATCGCGATTCTCGTTTGAAGACAATGTAATCTTTTTGAATTAAAATATTCCAACGAAAAGGAAAGGGTTGTAATCATTGAAATACCACAGATCTCCCAATGCACTATAGGAGAATGACAACATTCGAAATACTTAAAAAGCTTGATAGAGAGGAAAGATAAATGTTTCACATCCGAGTTAACACATCAGATTATATTCCGCATATGACCTTTTTTTAAACAGAGGAAGACCAAATAGTGATAAATGCAAAATTTATACGGTGTCAATTTTGATGCACCAGATGCGCATTTCGACAAATAATATCTCTTCAGTGATTCTCAACCGAAATTTGTGACATCCGAAATAACATTATACTTTGTAAAAGTTATTTTATGGAAAAATATAGTGACAAACATTGGAGTCAAATTCGTCTAAGGATAAGAGCTATGCATGTGGAAATAATCCTTAATTTTAAAATTAATTTCTAAATTATACCACAGCAATAAAATATACATCCGTATTTTAAAGCTAGTAATGAAGTACTTAGCTGAAGGGCGGTAGAGGCCCTCGGTGACTAACAGTCCACCAGTCCACCAATCTGATGATTTTTTATTCAAAATGTTCCAAAGAAAGGGAGGGAGTACAATTACTGAAAACGTCACATACCCCTCTTCACTGTACAAGAATTACAAACCCGAGATACATAAGAAGCTTTCAGAGAAGAGGGGAAAAGATAAATATTATCTGGTGTTTATGGACATACTTTTAAAACATGACCAGCCACTTAATAATCCATTTACAGCGGGGCGAAGAAATTGGGGAACTTATATATACATGTATTATATATATATATATATATATATATATATATATATATATATATATATATATGTATATATATATATATTATGGAGTTACATATTTCCACATGTTACTTAGTATGCAGCAATGACAAGATCGATATAGCAATAGGTGTAAAGGTTTACTATTTGGAATCTTTGTCTTAAATCAGCTGAACGGTGACCTGACTCAGTTTCGTTACGCCGATTTTAGATTAACACGTTTAAATTTTACCAACCTGTTGAAAAATGCTGACATCATCTGACAAGATTCGGCTTCCATCTTCATTTATTCCTTGCCCTTGCATTTTAAACGCTCATCAGTAGGCATTTTTGATAACACTATGATTCAGGATGAAGGAGGCGTTTTTGCGAATCTCAAAATACCAGTCTGCAATACCTTAATATGTGTATTTTTAATAATTCTTTTTTCCAAAATGAAAATAGGGCACGGTGCTATCGTTTTTATAACAAAATCGATATTTTCCAAGAGAAAAAAGGCACAGCGCTGGATAACATTGGGAAATCTACTGGTGGGGAATAAATGTACATTACTAAAAAGCTAACCATCAAACTTGCAACACTTGTGGACATCCCTGGTATGTGAATAAAATTTGGTTTTAACATGGAAGTTTTAATCCCCCTTTACAATTTTATCATAGAACACAGAGTTCCCAGGTGCCTGACTTCCTGTAGTATACTTCCTCCCTGATAGATCCGCCTATGCTTACTGGTAATGCTTATTTAACACTGATTCATAATTAGATTGTTCTGGACTGCACATGTTCGTGGTTGTGTTTTATCTCAAACATTGAGGGCTTTTTTATTTTTGTATGTTTGTGTGCCAGATAATAAGTACATCTTTAGAGACATGTTTGTGAATGGTGAATCCATAATGTTATTAAAGAGGGAGGAAGTTCTTTGTTTGATATTTGCATGGACAGAGTTTAATAATTTTCGGAAAATTCCATCCTTAGATTTTTGGAGCTTTGGTGGGCGTTTCACAATATTCTCATTTTTGTAACATTGAAAACACTGTAGAGATATGACTTCTGATACTAATGTGACAGGATTAAATTGATCGTAGATAAAACAAATGATTTCTAATACAGTTAAACATACGTATAGTGAAGTGCTAAGGCGAACAATTACAGTAAAACATGCTTATAATAGTGAAGTGCTAGGGCGAAGAATTTTATAGTAAAACCTACTTGTAATTAATTGCTGGGGATGAACAATTCCAATTCATTATAAACGTGATTTGTTATACCTCAGAAATTTATAGCACAATTTAAAAATAACGGGAAATAAAAGTCACTTTGCTGTAAGCGTGAATTCATTATCAGAGTGTTTGATGTAATTGTGCTTTACTGTAAGTTTGAAATTATTATAAAAGTGTTTTATTGTATATTTACATTTTCTAAACTTGAAGTACATTTTGTTTGATTTATAAGGAAGTAGACAGAAACTGCCAGACACAAATTGATAATTGTTCATATTGGTGATCACTCATTGGGCATTGTAACTCATTTTGCTCAAATAGAACTGGAGTACAGATACACTTAAAGTGTGTGGTAATGTAAACAATGTTCAGTTTGTCGTAACTTGATTTTAGTTAAGTTTTATGTTTTATGATGTAACAACTTGTGTATTCTGATTTCAGAATTACCCCCATCCACAAAAAATATGCAACATGTCCAAATGTTCTTGTCAAAAGGAACATTAAATCAAATATTTGACCATGATAGACATCTTAATTTTTATAATCTTTTTACAATCTTTCCAGAATTCATTCCTGTTCATGTTGTATACAAAAACAAAAAAAACAAAACTACAGTTATTGATATTGACACATTTTAACACATTACATATACATCACGCTATCATTGACAAGTATGAAACTGTTTTTAAACAGAAGAGGACTGCCCGTTTTATGAAAATAAGTCGTTATGATTTTATTTATGAAAATAAGTAATTCTGTGTTTTTATCTAAACTTGTAGCTCTGTTTCTTTTTATCAAAGCAGGTGATTCAGATTTTGTTTTAGCAGATAATGATAAGGTTTATTTTTAAAAAGTAGAACTGATTCTTTTAATAAAACAAGTGAGTTGGACATTTTTTTTAATCATTGCAAATAATTTTTATTGTTGGTCACATTTTTCATCACGGCAAGTAGAGCTAAGTTATGGTATAGACAAATTTAACTTATAATGTACATATTAACTTTGCTTTATATACATTCCGGGAACTTGCTGTAAATTAGATAGGAACTAGTGTGCATTTCTAGAGCTGTAGGAATATCGGGATACATGACTGAGATTATGAGTATAATAGATTTCTGCTCTATAGTGTGGCTAGCTTTAAACACATACAAGGGATGCTGTAGATAACAGCATGAGAAACGTTGGAGTTATTCGGACGACCGTTGTACTGATTTTAAATTCAGATCCTAACGTTGGACTTACATTACTGTAAGCAGTACAGACAAAGTCTAGTTATACAGTAAAAGACAGTTATAGCGAACCTCCTGCGCCATTAAAACAGCACAACAGACAAAGTCTAGTTATACAGTAGAAGACAGTTATAGCGAACCTCCAGGGCCATCAAAAACAGTTTCTTTTAACCAGGAAAATAAATACGACTTAAATTTGTTATAAGCTTGAATTCGTTATAAGCGTGAATTTGCAATAAGCGTGAGTTCTCTATAAGAGTGAATTCGTTATAAGCATAAATTCGTAATAATATTGCTTTACTATGTTGCTGCTAAATCATTCCAACTAATTGTCCAAAAATTATGATATCGAGTTACATGTATTTCAGCCATAGCCTAACTTTGATAGCGTAGAAATAATTTAAGTAAAATAATATGTAGTTCACAAATATAACGTAGAATCTCTGTTCAAATTAAAATACGTGTGTCTTTCGTTACACAATCACAGATCTGTCTCATTCATCAGGAAAGAAAAACCAAACCCAATATCAATCCATATTCTATCAACAATGTTTGTTAAAATGTTATCCATCTATTAAAACTACCAAACGGAAGACCGTCAGCGTGTATGATAGGGTTATTATTGTGTGAGCAAAGAAATGAATGACAGCTTTTTATATATTTACTTGTATAATCAAAATGTAATACAGGAAGTATTGCTGCTATTCCGATGAACTGTATTTAGTATATACCGTTTGTCTATAACAGGTATACACTTTTTTATGTATTTTTTTTTGTCTATAAGATGTATAGCATTCCATGTCTACACGTGTACGCATTATTGTAAATGAAAAGAAATAAAACGTTTTTGTATTTATTTGAATTCTTTATTTTGGACGCTGCAGATCTTCAACACTTTCGCTTGTATTAACTTACAAAGATTTCCTTTGTACAGTTTTGTTAACTCAAAGAATAAACATGTTAAATATAGATAAATTAATTCTATACACTCTTTAGAATTTTAGATAATACTATTATTTCTAATGTAAAGTATAAACTTTTTTTCCATAAATACAATGTATTAACAAAAGCATTGATTAATGTAAAAAAAAAAAAATGTTTCATTGTAATTCTAAATAAGGTATGGATGTGTTGGCTCATGACTTGTGAAAACTCGCGATTAAAAATATAGTTCTTGACACAGATTTTGACTACGCATAACTCCATTTACCTGATCAAGATATATGGCTTATGGCGGATGTAACCGGTCGACAGGGGATACTCTCTCTTCATACGCACCGAATTCCACCTCTGGAATGTCTAATGGCCCGTGTTTGCCCTATTCTTAAGTTGATCACTGTTTCGTATCTTCACATTTTTAGGTCAAAGTAATTAGTTGTGTACCCAAGTAACTCGGGATTGTTTTCGCGACATTCTCACAATATCGGCCGAATGTTGAGCCAAGTTGCTTACTTACCCAACTAATTCGGACATATAATCTCGACATTCTCTAAAAACATTGGCCCACTATTTTCTCATCTAACCTCGGTACCCTAGAATGATTGGTACAGTGTTGTGATGAAATCAGATCCTTACTGAGAAGCACGGGAGAATAATCGAAGGTTGTGGCGGCCACGATCGATGTTAGAATGCCACAGAAAATATCTTTTAACGATAATGGATGTATAATATTTAATATATACGATCTACATTTTTCCTTACTTTAACGCTGATATTTGGAGTACCTTTGAACATTTCATGGATCGATGCCAATTTTTGTGAACTTGCAATCCGATTACGCTTCAGTAAAACGATTCCTGATTAGTCCTTTATTATTTGTCAATAATATGACCTCAAATACTCTGCTGTCAGATCCGTCTCCGGTGTAACAGTTAGAGAAGATCTGATCTTGATTCGCAACTTCCGAGATATCAGCTCTTTTGTGATGGAGGTATGTTCAGTATTCTGTTGAACGCTTTGTTGGGTACAATATGTATACATACAGTATAGACTGGCTATGTAAATAAGGATAACAGTTCTGAAAGCGTAGATTTTGTTTATATCAACCGTTGGTATACGTTAAACTGACCATATGAAGAATAATGTTGTTTTTTTTAATTCAGCCATTGAATTAAATATGAAATTATTGTTTATTTTCTCTGCCACGCGAGTGATATTTTATCTAAGAAAGATGGTGATTATCGATTTTTGTTTGAGCTATTTTATTATCAAATACTCATATACTTAACTAAATGTATGTGTCCTTGCAGTTCGGGTGGTTGCATGATGTCTGGTAATCACCCTTTAGACAATACATGATCGCAACGATAAGCATTTGCACGCACCGCGTGATTACGAAAACATATTGCGCCTCACCGTGCGTAAGAGGTCAATAAAGGGAAATAAGTATTGAGTGTTTATCTTCCTACATTGAAAATGTGTGTAAATCTTCGGAGCCTCGTTTGGGATTTAATTGTCCATTATGCCGTGAGTACATTCCCATTGATAATACCTTAGGTGAGCCAGAGAAGTGGGCAGAACTTTTCCCTGAAAACGATATATTGGGAAAACTTTTAAGGGAATCAGAACAAACACACTGTCAGGCTTGCTTACGACAGAGCGAAGTAGAGGATGCAACCGATTTTTGTTTCTTTTACATGGAATATTTGTGCAAATTGTGTACAAAATATCATAGAAGAAGTCTAAGAACACTTGACCATAAGATAGTACCAGTGAATGAAATGAAAGGAATGCATATTACACCGAGAATTGGTAGAGAAAATATGTGTTCAACACATCAGGATAGAAAACTAGAGCTATTCTGTAACGATCACGAAGAGCCATGCTGCGCAATGTGTGTCAGTACGGAACACAGAACATGCGAAAGTGTTGATGCTATAAAGAAAACTGCTGAGACTCTCATAGAGATTCTTAGTCATAATTTCGACAGCCTGTCAGAAGACACACATTCTTGAAAACAAATTAGTAGATGCAAAGAAGGAACAAGAAAGGTTCGTTACAGAAATGGATGCTAAAGCAGACCAGATTACAGAGAATACCACGAGAGAAATTCGCGTTGCTATTGATCACTTGCAGTATCTGAAAAATGAGTATCTAACGAAAATGGCTACTGCTGGAAAGAGAAATAAGGAAAAATACTAAAAATGCATAGACATCCTATCAGATGGAATTCAATGCACAGATTACTGTTACAGAAATATTGAGGACTGTAGAAAAAGTCAGGATGACATCGATATGGTTGTGAAGGACTATAAAAGCAGAAAAATATTTGAACAACTCAAAAATTACGAATTTACACAAATACGCACAGGGCTTAAGGAACGAAAGGATCCTATTTTGGAAGATAGCATGGCTCTTGAAAGTTTTTCTGATGCAGTATTTTCAGAGTCCGTATTTGATGTCAAGTCCGATCTGAGAAAAGTTGAGTTATCTTTATAAAATCATTTTAGCACTGATGCAGGGTGCGTACGTAATGGTACGTTTTTATCAAATGGAAAGTTCGCTCTATCATGGCTGTCAACAAAAAGCGGGGTTGTAAAGGGAGCAACAATGGTAAATGCTTCTTTTATAACAAAATGTTTGCGTGCACACGATCCATTGACTCGTTCTCGGAATCTTTCGGTCTGTGTGAAAAGGCAGGGGAATTATTCGTGACATGCCACGGTTCAACATATATCGAAAGGGTATCACTTTACTCCCATTTCAAATTGTCAAAGAGGATATCAACTAGTCTTCCAAAACACTTTGGAATAGCAAATAAGGATGCTTACTTTTACTGTGCATGCAATGACAAAATCGCGAAGATAAATGAGTATATGGAAGAATGGTGAAAGAGTACAGCGCAGAGACTGCCGTGAAGCACATCATCGCCACGAAAAAAACACATAATATACAGTAACAGAAAAACACACGTCGTAACGGCTATTACAGATGGTGGTTAAACCGTGTGGAAATACGACAGTCCACACCGTAAATCTCTATGTGGCCTTGATGCAGACTCTGGTGGTAATATCTGTATCGCTGGTAAATCCAGTGACAATGTCCATGTGTTGTCCAGTGAAGGAAACATAATTCGAATTTTTGAGGACATTCCGAGACCAGACTATGAAAATAAACAAAGCGAAAATTATCTGTTGCGTGTGCAGAAATCGAAAACACATCAAAATGTACGAATTCAAGTAGTCCCAGCGCTGCTCTCAGTATTGTGATGGAGTGAAGTTTATACAGAATTCGAAATAGTAAAAATTCTGTATAATCAAATGTTGGTGTAGAATGACAAGGTCGTGTTGCACCCTAGAATATGAACAACAAATATGAAATTTTGATTGTCTGTAGTATGGTAGTTGTTG
This sequence comes from Ostrea edulis, assembly GCF_947568905.1. NCBI lineage: Eukaryota > Metazoa > Mollusca > Bivalvia > Ostreida > Ostreidae > Ostrea > Ostrea edulis. The sequence continues at coordinate 8,631,687 of NC_079171.1, read as the reverse complement.
ATTAATTAAAAAGAATAAAAGAACAAACAAATGAAGATCACAAACAGCGAAAAAGCCCATGACGTCTACCGACCCTGAAAAAAAAGAATGAAAGGTGAAGATAAGGAACAGTGATCAATTTCATAATTCCTATAAGCAATACAAAATAGAGAGTCTAGGCACCTCATCCCACCTCTGGTGTGTCCAGGGAACCGTGTTTGCACGATTCTCTGTTTTGTTTTGCTAATAGGAGTTATAAAATTGATGAATGTTCGTTATATTTCATTTCCAGTTTTATACACCCGTCATTATGCTATGGCGCTGTCCGGCTGGATGTCCGTCCATCCGACCCGGGTCATGTTTTCCGGAGTTTTTTCCGTAACAAATGCATGTACAACTTTGAAATTTGGTCACAATTATTGCCTCAAGAATTGTAAGAGTGAGTTTGCATTTTAGCTGGATTGGTCTATCTTTGACCTACTTTAGGGCTATAAGTAGGTCAAACAGTTTTGCGGACTTTTTTCCGTTACTGATACAGATATTGCACTGGAAGTTTAACATAAGCTTCCTTTCAGAGGAACACGAGTTCAGTTTGCATTTCAGCTGGATTGGTTCGTCCGTCCGTGACCTACATTAGGACTAAATGTATGTCAAATAGTTTTGCAGTTTGTTTTTGATTATGGATACGATATTGCCCTGATACTTAGTCATCGGCTTCTCTCAGAGGAATACAAGTTCAGCTTGCATTTCAGCTAGACTGGTTCATCTTTCGCCTACTTTTAAAAAAAAATAGATCAAACAGTTTTCCGGGCTTTTTTTTCAATATAGATACAGATATTACCCTTGCACGTTGTCAAAGGCTTCCTCGCAGAGGAATACAAATCCAGTTTGCATTTCAGCTGGATTGGTCCATCCTTGACCTACTTTTTTGAAAAAATAGGTCAAATGGTTTTCCAGGATTTTTTTCATTACGGATACAGATACTGCCCTAATATTTAGTCAAAGGCTTCCTCTCAGAGGAATACAAGTTCAGCAGGATTGGTCTATCCTTGACCTACTTTTGGACTAAAATAGGTCAGACGGTTTTCGGAGCTTTTCCATTACGGATGGAGATATTGCCCTGATATTTAGTCAAATGTTTCCCCTCGGAGGAAGACAAGTGCAGTTAACATTTCAGCTGGATTGACGCACTAGGACCTAAAGTAATTTATGGATAGAAGTAGGTCAAACAGTTTTCCAGATTTTTTTTGGTTTGATGACAGGTATTGCTCTGAAATTTAGTCACAATCTCCCTTTCAGTGAAATACATAATCTATTAACACTTTAAACATTTCCATTTAATTGGTGCACCATTACCTACTTTAGGGCTAAAAGTAGATCAAATGATTTCCTGAACTTTTTATCATAAATAAATATTGCATCAACATTTTGTCACAACCTCACTTTCGGTGAAAATTTATTACATAATCAGTTCACATGTGAGATGGATTGGTGCACCACGAACCACTTTAAATCTTCTCTATTCAGAATGTGTGATGTATCAATTCAGAGTGCACAATATGCTTCTAGGTTGAATTTCATTGTCCGACGGGCGTATATTCTACCGTTTGCAGTACTCTTGTTATATATTGTTAGGGAAGGATCTGACAAACAAGTTGATGGTACAAGGGTTTCAACAGTCTCGATTGAAGTAAGCATTTCGCAAATTCTATGGTCGTTATAACGATCTAGTTCGTCAATACAAACTTTCATTGGGTCAAATGCTGTCTGACGTGTTTCATACCGATTGTTGAGCCGTTCTTGGCACACTGATTTTGACTGCAGATAACTCCATTTACCTGATCAGGATATAGGGCTCACGGCGAGTGTGACCGGTCAACAGGGGATGCTTACTCCTCCTAGGCACCTGATTCCACCTCTGGTGTGTCCAGTGGTCCGTGTTTGCCCAGCTCTCTGTTTTGTTTTGCCTATAGGAATGATGAAATTGACCAATGTTCGTTACCTTTCATTTCGAGTTGTTATATATTGTTAAGGAGGACGTGATACTTATTCTGTTGAATACACCTTTATTTCGCAAAACTTTAAAATTATCCTTCCAATTTGCCAATGAAAAATGTAACAAATACTGGGGTGTACAAGCAAAACAACTACCAGTACAATGAAAAGATCAAATCAGTAAAAGAAAGATTTATGTCAAATCTATGGTTTTATTTTATTTCTTTTGATATCAAATTCAATGTTATGTCCTCAGTGTTTGTGATAAACAACAATGTTTTAAGAAGATTTTCTGACATTGTATAGCACTGTCGCTGTTGTTGTTCAGAATCAATACAATGTCATGTTCCTGGGAAACTTAAACTTCAAATACTCTTAGGTCTTTAAGATTACTACAAACACATATAACACCCATCTCTTCATTTAATCTAAAGAAGATTGGTTTTGAGATGTCTTCCAACACCCTAATGAGTTCACCGTTTTCAGACAACACGTGGACATTGTTGCTATCTCTTCCTGTAACGTATATGTTACCGACAGAGTCTTGATCGATTCCAAATGGAAATTTCAGGTTACGATTTGTATACTTCGAGGCAATGTTTCCCTGATCGGTAATCGCCGTCACGTTGTTTATCTTCCAATCACTGCACACAATAAGACCAGTGTTTGTTGCAAGTATATTTACATTATTTACCCCTTCTACGTTATATGTTTTCAATATCCTACCCGCGTTATCGATTTTAATGATTTTCGATCCGCACGCAACATATATGTCGCCCCTCCTGTTTGTTATCCCAAAAACTGATTCAGTCATGGGAATACTTCGAAGTTTGTGAAAATCTGATGAAGAAAATACTTCAATACTTTTTGAGCCACTGCAAGTCACGAGAACTTCTTCATCCTTTTCTATCAAACCGAATGGTTTCTTAAGATGTTCACCAAATATGCTGGAGACCCAATGTTTGTCAAAAGACACGCATTTTCCATCATCTCTGTAATCCGCTATCACAAAAGTGCCATTGGACAAAAATATACCATCGTACACGACAGCCCCATCAATGCTAAATTCCTTTATCAAAGACATTTCTACAGTTCGAACATCAAAATAAAGTTGACGAGAGGATTCGGTATGGTGAACGTCAGAAAGAGCTGTCATATTCAAAATTTCCGTTAAAATGGGATCCTTTTTCGTAGAGATCATGATGCGCTTTCGTGAAAAATTCACGTGTTTTAAATGTTCGTACGTTAGTTTCGACGTATGAAACTTCATCATGAACTCCGTTTCATTTTCACTGATTCGGGCTTGCTCAAACATTTTGCTGCAATACTCTGTACATTGTATTCCATCCGTTAAGGTGCCTATAGATGTTTGCAATTTTTCCTTGCTTTTCTTCAGAGAACTGGATATTTCTTCTATATATCCATGTTGCAATTTCTGCAAGTGGTCAACAACAGTTTTAAAATCCTCTTCCGATCTCGCTATCATTTCATCAACCGAATTTTCGATTTCCGTTATATTCTTCTCTTCTTCGTTTTTGGCATTTTCTAATTTACTTTTAAACTTGTTTACATCATCCATAATAGAGTCAACCTTGCCGCTTTCCTTAAAAACACGTACAGCATTTTCAATAGTATCAAACTGCTCACATTTCCTATGTTCCATGCCACCACACATTGCGCAACAGGGCTGTTCGTGATCAAAGCAATAGAACCTAACCTTTTCATCCTTATGCGTGGCACAGCTGTTTGAGATATCAACAATGGATCTTCTGTTCGCCGATTTCAGTTCATTCAATGGAGATACTTTGTGGTCTCGTGACGACAAATTCTTCCTGTGGTACTTCGTACACATTTTGCATAAATGTTCTAAACATGAAAAGCAGTAGTCCGATGCCTCCTCTTCTTCTTTTTCTCTCAAGCATGGCTCACAAAGCAATTGGTCTGATTTGTCTACAATTTTCCTCAACATTTCATTCACAGGAAAAAGCCCCGCCCACTCGTCTGGCTCATCGAAGGCGCCAGGACTGGGGGTATACTCACGGCATAATGGACAATTAAATCCTAAACGAGTCTCCGTAGATTTACACAAGCTCACGATGTAGGACGATAAACACCCGTGACAGAAGGAATGTGTACACGGTAAAAACCTCGGCGACTTGAACTTTTCGAAACATATAGAACACAATGTAACATCCTCCATCGAAGAGCTGTCTAGTGATGTTGCCATCTTTATATTACAAATCAACTTTCGGTTTCATTTCAAATTCGACGAATTTGTCGTAACCTCGGCGTTCAACTTCTTTTTCGAAAGAAATGGAACACATTATGTTTACATCTGTAAATGATGAGTCGATGGTCGGCGTTGTCATGCCAAAAAGCACATAAATCATAAATTTCACTGTCCGTGTAGATATAGAGAATACAATGTCCGCAACATCGACGTGCAGAAAACACACACTGAAAATGTCTTCAGAAACGGGACAAAACTGTGACGTAGGCAGAGTATTCAGAGACATGGAAAGCTATGTGGGATATAAATATGCCTAATCCTTTTTTGGGGCGGGGTGCTGGTTAAGGTTTGGTTTCTATTTATATAAAGAATGATTTAACACGGTGATACGTGGGTGACAGTTGATTAATGTATTGATATTCCAAAATTAGAAACACTAGATTTATTCGCAGACTATTCAATTTCAATTATGATTTTTTTTTAGATGGAGGAGTTCGCTTCCTGAAATTGATTTTTACTAGATCCGTGCCTAAATGCTTTAAGTTTATAAAATTATCTGACTGTGACCCTGTGGTTAAGGAGAAACATATATGTACATAACAGGCACACATAGATTAGATAAGTGTTCGGCTGAATAAGAACTCATCTACAACCGGAGAACGAAATGACAAATTCCTTCATTTTAAAGACAGAATGTGGGTGTACAAAATTGCATTGAGGTGGAGCTCCCCTATTGCACAAAAACAAATACTTACACTTCTAACATTAACCCAGGAGCAAATATTCATATTGATTTAAATAGCAAGATCAATTAGATTGATTGATTGATTAAATATTGTTTAACGTCCTCTCGAGAATATTTCACTCATATGGAGACGTCACCACTGCCGGTGAAGTGTTGCAAAATTTAGGTTTATGCTCGGCGATTACAGTCTTTGCGCAGGGAGGGATCTTTATTGTGCCATACCTGCTGTGACACGGCGCCTCGGTTTTTGCGGTCTCATCCGAAGGACCGCCCCATTTAGTCGCCTCTTACGACAAGCAAGGGATACTGGGGATCTATTCTACAGTTAGAAAGAGCACAATCAAAATTGTTTATTTTTAAAGTATAAATTGAAATTTCAAATCTTATTCCCCTACATAGGAAATAAAGATGTATTGGGACTGCTACCTCTAGCCTCCAAATTCCATATTTTGATGGCAGTAGTGAATGATAATATGTGCTGGAAAGTTATGAATTTAACCCATGTAGCGAAGTCTGAGTACCCCCAACCCCTTCGTCACTGATTTGAGGATTTGAAGTTTATATAATAACGTTTATTCTCTTGGTATGATATTTATGAATTTTCTGTATTCTGGGTATTCTTTATAATTAGAGGGTCTTAGGTCAATGGAATTAATACAAGTTCAGTCTCCCCTTATGGATTATAAACTAAATAAATTCCTTTAGCGATAACCACTGAACCAATCTCAATTCGAACGCGAAAAGTCTAACCCGTTAACTTTGATGTATAGCGTCCTCAGCACCTAAAAACAGCAAGACTTCGTCAGAATTTAGCCAAGGAATTCTGACGACTGTTCGCCTTGCGCGCGTTTTTATACCACCTATTATTATTCTTAAATAACGCTTATCCTAATATGGGGATTCAGCATCCTCATCTCCCTGACTCTATGTGAGAAGTTACTTATTTCTGAACTGACCCCGGTGGTCAGTTAGTGCATCCTTACCCACTGACCACGTACACAAGTTATTTCTAACATCTGTGCATTATCTATCGAGCAACCTGCAAGTGTCCGTAATTACTGTCGGCTTGTCGTGTTTACTCAATAATGCTTATCGCTCCATTATTTCTGTTTATCAGCAAAATGCAAAGATAATTAAGCTATATCATTTTCTTTTAGAAAATGTATAATTTCATTTACACTGAAATATTATGATATTCAGGTAAAATTTTAGCTGTTTTAGTTCATGAAGTCTTCAAATCCCCTTTATTTCCCCATCCCATGCGCCCACAATTTAAGATTTCGAAACTCGGCCATTTTTAATTGTTTATAAGGAATTTTAAGCAGGCCAAGTTTCCGACTTCCCCATTCCCCACTCTCCTTTGAAGCACGATTTTATGTGTCTCCAGTTTAAAACAGAAGGTATTATGACGCTTATAATGAATATAATTATATTCTACATGTAGTTGTAAACTTCCAGAGTTTTTCAAAGAGATCGGTGTAATTATTAATGGCCTTGAGCTGACCTCTCTTATCATTTTTGAAAGAAGAATTTGGGAAAATGGAGATAATTTTATTTAATTCAGTCATATGAAAAAATGATAATGCGAAAGATTGACAAGTTATACAGCACATATTTCATATTTTGAGTCGCGAGTAGGACGAACAATTTTGGTGCAGGACCGGTAAATCTACTTGGTGACCGGTCCTGTTGACCAGTGTCCGAGTTAAAATGCAAAACTGAGAACACTGTAGCCATGTTATAAACAGTCTTTCTTATGAAATGTACTGTTTGTGTATATTACATAAAATAAATAAATAAATACAACCCACTAATAGCTTTATTACCTGTCCAGCCATCATCAGGCATCCACACGTTCATTTAATTGTTTGTGTCAAGTCCTGCTGAAAATATTTAACGTATAATAAGCATAAAGCATAATCAATTAAATTAAATAGGGCCGTGCCATTCTAAATAATGGAGCTGTGGAATTTGAATATAACAGTGACATTTAGATAGAGATGCGGGATTTAAATTGTGAAAATTAGATAGAGCTGTGGGATTCAAATAGAAATCCAGAATTTGAATAGAGAAAATTAAATAGAGCTGTGGAGTTTAGATAGAGACGCGAAATTTAAATAGTGAAAATTAAATAGAGCTGTGGATTTTCCGAAGGTGAAGCATAAATACAATGAATAAAGTTAATTTCTGTGTTACATTATTAATTCACAGTTATCAGAGTTAAAAAAATTTTTTTATCACAATACATGAATGACAATACAATTATCCAATAAACTCAGGCGTGAAACAGTTATCTAATGGCAAACCTGATTAACAATAACGCACCTCGGAAAATGGCTGATGCCATGCGATTTAAGAAGAAATTATTATTGTTAAAGTTTTTAAATGAAAAGGTGTAGATAACGAACATTGATTAATCTCATCACTCTTATAAGGAATACAAACACGGACCCCTGGACACTCCACGTAAATTATATGGCAGCCGTCCCTTAATTTACACATGCCGGCTGTCTATTTAAAAACATCTTCGTACTACTAAGTTGTTAGTTTTGTAAGAGTAGTCCACAGCCTCGTAGCATGAGTTATTAAAGTGTTGGAACAGCCGGAGGAGAATTTTTCTTCTAGAATTGCTAACAAAGCAGAACTAAAATATCAAAATCTCTCTTTTGTCCAAGCTTTATACTCCTAAATTGTCAGCTCCCTTGGTCTTTCAATTCATCAGTTCAGTCAAGGTTAAATATTTAACTTTCATTAGTACCATCAAATGAGTGGAGTGATGGCTAACTCCACCATTTTTCTTATTTTACCTGTAAAAATAACATAATTTGCATGTAAATAACGAAAAAATAAACGTTGCCAATGGTTGAGGACGGCCCCTTTGTTCCACGTACACAATACGTTAGTCCATAAAGTACACAGTAAGATTTTTTCGTGCGCGAAAATATTTGTCGACATTTGATATCAAGAGCATTCATATAACTTTGTGAACTAACAACACAATCGGTTACAGTAGTTGATCCCCTTTTATTTTTGGAGAGAGAGAGAGAGAGAGAGAGAGAGAGAGAGAGAGAGAGAGAGAGAGAGAGAGGGGGTCATATTATGATTATCAGTATAATAATAACTAAAGAATATGAATTTAATCACTGACACTCGTCTGATGGATTAAGTAGCGGTCGTCATATAAATTAAGTATTGATCAATGTATATTAACTATATACCCTGGCACCCACCGGCTTTCACGCATATAAAGACACTGCTAACTTCGGTACATCTTCACAAGTCAAGGGTTATTGATTCGTTACCTCGCACTAACCCTTTAACATCCGTGATTATCAAAAAGTTGGGGTTGTTCTGATTGTTTCCACACAAGAGTGGGAACCAATGAGAATGCGGTTCTATTTATAACAACGCGAAGCGAGAGATTCAAATAAAAACCTGTGTATTGATATGGTTATTAATATGGCTATTCGAATCGTTTTAAGCAATATTGTCTTATGCGAAAAGATTTTGAAACTTGATGTACAATCAATAAACATAATTAGTGGTGTAAATATTACAATTGCACGTGTTTATAAATACAGCAGTATGATATCGCGTCATGTATACTGTAATGTATACGACTTATTATGTGTACGATGCAAGGTGAAGATAACGAACAGTGATCAATCTCATAACTCCTACAAGCAATACAAAATAGATAGTTGGGCAAACATGGACACCTGGACACACCAGAGGTGGGATCAGGTGCATAGGAGGAGTAAGCATCCCCTGTTGACCGGTCACACCCGCCGTGAGCCCCATATCCTGATAAGGTAAACAGAGTTATCCGCAGTCAAAATCAGTGTGCCAAGAACGGCTTAACAATCGGTATGAAACACGTCAGACAGCATTTGACCCAATGCGAGGTTGTATTGACGAACTAGATCGTTATAACGACCATAGAATTTGCGAAATGCTGACTTCAATTGAGACTGTTGAAATCCCTGTACCATCAACTTGTTTGTCAGTAGCTTACCTCGATTTAAAAACTGACTATACCCAGAACAAGCTCTTGCATATCGAATCAGTTGAGATATATAAACACCATATGCAGGTGATAATGGAATATTGCTACATAAATGTGGGAAGTTGACGATGGAGAAGTTGAAATCATCCCGTTTCTCATACAGTTGAGTTGTTAGTTATGTGTACGATCTGTTTATTGTTTTGTGTAACTCTCGAGTACAGGAGATAATAAAGTACTGAGACAAGCATGGCACGGCTTTGACAGAATACATTACATGGTGCTAGAAGTGCGGATATCGTGTGTATCTGTCGCCATCCGCTCACGAGGAAGTGGCGAATAACTTTTGAAACTCTTGGGACATTTTCTATCGAAAGACAAGGACGCCATGTCAACACATTCGCTCAGAACTTTACCTGAATTTAACCCCAGTGACCCAAACACGACAGCTCAGGAATGGGATGCCTACCAACGGTCATTCTTGATTCATCTCGACGCGCTTGGTCTTGATGACAAACCGGGAAAACGCAAGGTAGGAGTATTACTTGCTAACATGGGACGTGAGACTATAAAGATTTATGATTCGTTTACATGGGCACCGGAATTTGAAGTTGATCCAAGAGAAGGCATCGAAGCAGTTCCGGCCGAGGACAGACACGATTTGACAACTGTATTTCGCAAGTTTGATAGACTTTATGATGTGCACAATTAGAGAAACATTAAACTTCAAGAATTCTTGAACAGAAAGCGTGGAAATAAAACCATAATGGACTTCATTTCTGAACTGAAGAAGAAGGCTGAATTCTGTGAGTATGGCGATCAACGAGAAGGCTTTATTTGTGACATGATCATTAATGGGGTTAATGACTGTAAGTGTACAGAAAAACTTATGGAAATTCCTGCTGTTGATTTGACACTAGCCAAGGTCATACAGACATGTAGAAAAGTAGAGCTAACCAAAGCACATCTTGACACTCTTACTGAAAATCCGATAGTGAATTATGCTGGTTCATCCAAGTCCAAGCAGAAACCCGGACCTGGATATCAAGGGAAACACCCGTACTGTAAGAAATGCACTAAGCATCATGCTTTTCGTCAATGCCCAGCCTTCAACAAAACATGCAACGAGTGTGGCATTCAAGGACATTACAAAGCCTCACCACTGTGTAAAGGTCACTCGCAATATTCTCAACAACGCAGAGGACAATCACGTCGTGGACACAGAACTAACAAACATTCAAAGCGCCATGTTCATTATTCAGACTGTCAAGAACAAGGGGAGTATGTATGTGACATTTTTGATCAAAGCATGGTTCAGCAGTGTTACACAGCATTCATGGAGAACTCATATGAAACAGTACATGTTGCCTCGAGTGATGACAGTGAATGGACTGTTACTGTTGATGTACAAGGATTACCGCTGGAGTTAGAAATTGACAGTGGAGCCAGATGCAACATTATTTCCAAATCGATAGCTCAATGACTCACTTCAGTTTTTTTTTCAATTCGTGGGAACAGTACTGTTATCCATGGTGTGTGTGGCAACCCTACAAAAGTGCACGGTGAAATAACATTGCCCTGTAGGTACAAAACTGTTTCGCAACTTAACATTCAAGATTATGGACAGACCCAAACACATCAGTCTACATTGTTTGCATTTTGGTCTCATTACACGAGTGAACATGGTGAACAGTGTTAGTTTGTCTGTCAGCGAACTCCTTCAAGAATTCTCAGACGTAGTGGGAGACGGTGTTGGTTGTTTACCAGGATAATATGATATCAAGGTAGACAACTCTGTGGAACCTGTTGTTCATGCACCAAGATCATTACCAGTTGCAATGCGATACGATGTGAAAAAAGAACTTGACCACTTAGTTAAATATAACATCATTGCAACAGTGACAGAACCAACCAGTTGGGTTGGCAGCATGGTATATGTGCGCAAGAAGAATGGACGCGTAATGATCTGTTTAGACCCTACTGACTAGAACAGAGCTCTGCTGCGTGAGCATTTCCCTATGAACACTATAGACGATATAGTCATTCGAGTTCATGGAAGCCAGATATTTTCAACTTTGGACGCAAACATGGGCTACTTCCAGATTAAGCTATCTTTTCAGACGTTACCGTAATTTGTGCATGCCGATGGGACTGAAATGTGCAGCAGAAGTATTTCAGCGTGAAATGATCAATCACTTTGGAAACATAGATGGTGTTGAAGTTGTTATGGACGATATTCTAGTACATGGTCGTGATGAAGGGGAACACAACAGTCGGTTGCGAACTGTACTTGAACGGGTTAAGGCAATTAACTTGAAACTTAACAAAAGCAAGTGTGTTCTAGCTAAAAGTGAAGTGAACTATGTAGGTCATTTATTGACAGGTGAAGGACTAAAACCTACTCCGGAACGTATTAGAGCAATCACCGAGATGAGAGCGCCAGAAAATCATGCAGAATTGGAAACAGTACTTGGAATGCTAGCGTATGTTGCTAAGTTCATTCCTAATCTGAGTGAGTTGAACGCACCTCTCAGAGTTCTGAAGACCAGTGATGATTGGAATTGGACTTCGGAAGCAGAACAATCATTCGAGAATGTGAAAACAGCACTTACTTCAACTAAAGTTCTTAGATACTTTGACATCAGCCAGCCAGTAACTCTCAGTGTGGATGCATCTATGAAGGGACTAGGTGCCGCTGTTGTTCAGCAGAATGGAGTTGTTGCGTATGCTTCTAGAGCCCTGACCCCTGCAGAGCAGCGTTACGCCCAGATCGAAAAGGAATTACTTGCAGTCGTTTTTGAATGTGAGAAATTCCATAAACTTTTGTACGGCAAAACCAATGTCACAATTGAATCTGATCATAAACCACTAGAAACTATCATACGCAAACCGATGACATCTGCACCAATGCGTATTGAGAAGATGATGTTGAAACTACAACCGTATGAGTTTCGTCTTGTTTATGTCAAAGGAAAAAATCTAGGATGCTCCTCAAAACCAAGGAATAAAGTACTGAGACAAGCATGGCACGGCTTTGACAGAGTACATTACATATACCATAACAAGATGCAATGAATTCATTGGATGTTTTATCTATAGTGGATTGTGTAATGGTCTAAATGAGCCCACCTTTGATATAGCGACTGATGTCTAGGGTTAGTGCGAAGCATAGAGGCTAAGCCCGATTTGGGCCCAAACTCTTGTGATACCATTTATTGTATTCGGGCCCAAAAACGCGCTAAGCCCCTGTGGTGCGAGGTAATGAATCAATAACCGTTGACTTGTGAAGATGACTTCGGTAATATAGTTTGACGTGTTTACAATGCCATACAAGATATCCATGACAGTAGCTCTGAGTCACCTTCATCTTACCAATGTCTAATGTGACACCCTTGAGGAGGTCATTATGTCTGAAACACTGGCAATCGATTCGAACACCTGTAACGGAAAACACATTAGGCATTGTCTCCCCTATTATTGTTAGCCCCTCTCCCCTCACCTTGATTTGGTGTTCAAGTGTGCGTAATGTACTGAGATTTGTAATACATTCCCCTTGTATGATTACTTGTACAACACTTAGACTTCACATGCTTCATATCCGATTCTGAATTCTCATTCCGTAGAACCCTCTAAATACACATTGGCAATGAGATATAAAATAATTCTGCAAAAATCATATTGCAAACATTATCGTACATACATCTTGATCAATCAAATTTGTCACCGAATTTCAGAAACCGGTACCCGTACACTTCACGTGTCACCGGTGGGTCTACAGTGTTGAAGTCGCTGATTCAAACTCGTCTTCTCTGTCATTTCATGTATTTGCCTACTTCATTTGTTTGATAGATAGTACCTATATCCCGATAGCATGCTTTTTGATAAATACATAGCCCTTTATATCACCTTTCACATGTAATTCGTACAAAATTTTATCAATTTCAACACTCTAGACCCACTTGTGAAACTCGAAGGAAGTATGAGACGCAAGCACGGGTTTTCTGAATTTCCCGACGAATTTGATTGATCAATATATATCTAAGACATTCTATGTAATATATTTTTTAAAGCAATATTGTGTATCTTATGAGAAAATCGATTTGATACTGGTCGCAGTAGCTCAGTGGTAGAGTTTTCACTTCGTAACCGGGAAGTCAAGCCCAAGAAGTAAACACAGATGACGCCTGCTCTTTCTCAAAACGTTCTGCATTAAGACGGACCACGGATCTCTCCGACATGACCTTAAAACGGAGGCCCGTGTCACGGCAGGCGTTGCACGTTACACATATAGATTTATATATCCGTACGATAGATTCACTACTCTGGTCTTTAAAGCGCGTAGAATATTTTCTATGAATTCATACATCAAGGCATGTAAAATGTACCAATGTCGTAAATACTGTGTAGCCACAAGATGAGCCAATCAACATGGACACAAGAATGAATATTTCAGACCATACATGTGAATCATTATAGGACTGCAGTGTATTTCGGCACAACATCCCCTCATTTATTCTTCATTACATCACCCAAACTGATAGTCCTTGGTCCAAAAATGGATTATTTCATTACCAAATAAAGACATACAAGGACTCCTTTAAAAGTTATATTTTATAAGTTCAATCCGCCGCCTCGTTCCTGGACGCTTTATAAATATTTTTCGTCGTATCAACTTGTACACCAACGTATATTCTGATAGCTCTTGTTTCAAAGATGTTAAAATTTTGAAAACGAATATTGTATATCACTGCAGATATTGACTCTTTAACATTTTACTACTATAATACGGCACCATGGCGGTGTTTAGTGCTGCCCATAATATTTGGAGACAAGAAAAATGTTCCTGGCGCCTTTTTACAGCTTTGTGCTATTGAGAAGTTTGTGAACAGAAAAATCCTATTTTAACACCGCATCGTCAACGTGTAAGCAACGCAATACAGTGAGACGAAAACCAGTTTTTGTATTTCCATTCTTCTTGAATGCTGATTTACTTGCTTGTTTTTGTATCAATCAAAACCTGGCGATTTAACGTAGGTCGCGGATTTTGACCTTTTTTACTCACTCGAAAACCCCACCTGAAAATTGGACCGATGTAGCTTGACAATGTATATGCATTTCTGTGAAAATTGTTTTTCATTCAACAACGCAGTTATTTTTAGTAATTACGTTTTCAATATACCATTGTTTTAACGGCAGTGACACTGTTTTCCATTGAATTATATAGAACATAACAATTATTGACATTGCATGATTCAACTTTTAAATAGACAGAATTTAGGTATTGTTAATTTTGTTAACATTAGTATCAAAGCGAAACAAAATCGAGTTCGTTTTATAAAGAAAGAGATGCCAAAGTTTGATTTTAAAAAGAGAAGGAATCCATCAAAGCAGAACATTTTAACAAACAACGTTACAATTAAATAATCGCGACATCATTCAACGACGTCATTCATTTAATTTTCATGCATCACTTCAAAAGAACTCAAAACAACGTTATTGATTCTTGGTTTTAAGGGGAAATCAAATTTGTATGAACAAAATAATTAATTATTTACAATTACAAAATACTTATATGAATGTGTACATATTTTGACCTATATATCTTATTCGTTTTGCAAGGCTAATAATTGAAATTCTTTTCTTCTTTTGTCATCGCTTGATCGCAGTAGAAATGAATTAACTAATATTATAGTATAATTTCAATTATGAATCCCATTAAGATTGAATGTTTAGTTTCACATAGTTTAATCAGGTTTTGATATTCTAACCAGAAATGCAACCAAAGTTGTATCTATCTTACACTATATTCATGTTTATTTACCCTCCCTCCCCCTATAAACACATGGAAAGGCTCACTTTCCAAACCAAACAACGGGTACCTGTAAAGTGCGAAACGAAACGAAATCTACCGAAACGAAACGAAATCCACCGAAACGAAACGAAACAGGTTGCATAACCGAGCTCTTTTAATTGTAATAATAAAAAAAATGGTTACAGTCTGGGGAAACACACTAGACAAGGGGTGGGGTCGCCGACATTGGATCCGCATTTTGACATAGATACATTGTTTGAAGAAGCTGGTGTCTGAGAAAATTGGAAGCAGGAAGAGCTCTTAACCTCTTATTTCATTTCTAACTGCTGAGGTGCGAGTACTTACAATAATGGAAAAAAATAAATAGTATAACATATTATATGAATGTAATTCGGTGAGATATACATACATGTATTATTAAAAATTATTATCGGTATGTAAAGAGTCTAAAAATTCTATTCATTTGGGTTGTTGCTAAGACGTGGAATTGAAAACGGACGTAAAACGGAAATTTTGTTATGCAATAATATTAGGAGGTCAGCATTTTGTAAAATCAAAAGGCTTATGAACAAGAGAAGCAGAAATTACAAAGAGAACGGAAGGACATACTAAAAATCCACCGTTTAATATACTACATACAAATACACAATATCCACATATATACATAGATTTGTCTGTAGAGCAAAAAATACTGAAACATGTATGTATGTCCAAAGGCGGATCCAACGCCGGTGACTCCACCCCGCGATAAGTGTGTTTCCCCGGATCTCTGAGATTGTAACGCTCCGTTCTGAAATTTATGGATCTGAAACTAATTGCCCATTTTAATTTAATCAACTTCGGATATGTACTTTGTGCTTACTCCCCCCCCCCCCCTCCTCTCCAGCTTTGAAAACTTTGTAATAGTACTAGTCAAGCCGAAAACCTACATCAAAGGGGTTCATAAGCCTTTTCAGTTTACAAAATGCCGACCTCCTCCTAATATTATTGCATTAAAAAAATTATGTTTTCCGTCCCGTTTTCAATTCCCCGTCTTAGCAACACCCCAAATGTCAATCTCTCACCAGAGGGCGTATTACGCTACGCTATAACGATAACTCTGGGTAGAGATTGCCCAAATGTATGGAGTTTTTCCATTATTGAAAGTACTCGCACCTCAGCAGTTAGAGATAAAATAAGAGGTTAAGAGCTGTTCCTGCTTTTAATTTTCTCAGACACCAGCTTCTTCAAACAATGTATCTATGCCCAAAGGCGGATCCAACGTCGGCGACTCCACCCCTCGTATAGTGTGTTTCCCCAGATCTCTGAGACTCTAACCCTCGGTTCTGAAATTTATGGATCCGAAACTAATTGTACATGTCATTTAATCAACTACGGATATGTACTTTGTGCTTACTCCCCCCTTTCCAACTTTTAAAACTTTGTAACAGTCAAGCCGAAAGCCTACATCAAAGGGGAGGCGAATTTTATTTATATGTTGTAACTTTCACAGGGGCCTAAGATACCATTTTTAATTATTATAATTAAAAGAGTTCGGTTATACAATCTGTTTCGTTTCGTTTTGATAGGTTTCGTTTCGTTTCGGTGGGTTTCGTTTCGTTTCATTTTGTTAGATTTCGTTTCGTTTCGTACTTTACAGGTACCCAATGCTTGTTCATTGAAAACTGTTAGGTCATTATAGTCAAATATAATATACAATGATTTTGACTGTGGATAACTCCGTGTACCTGATCAGGATATAGGGCTCATGACGGGTGTGACCGGTCGACAGGGGATGCTTACTCCTCCTAGGAACATGATCCCACCTCTGGTGTGTCCAGGGGACGTGCTTGCCAATCTATCTATTTTGTATTGCTTGTGGGAGTTATGAGATTGATCACTGTTCGTCATCTTCACCTTTCATACAGTAAATATAATTTATTACCCTTAGTATATATTTTACATATTGTTGATTGTTTTAGAATATCGAATACATAATCTGTATTTTATTTATTTACTGAGACAGACAACTGCCGATTATGTACAAAGACAATCTATTCGCTTCTTTTGACAAACCACCGAATCAACCGAAAATAACAAAAATAGTAGTTTCCTACAGACTTGATGTACAGAAATACATGTAAATGAAATATTGTAAGTGGCGAAACATTGTAAGATATTCATAACCTCATCTTACCTTTAAGGTTATAAATATTGATTCACTATCTTAGGTTTGACGAAGTACTTGAATCAAAATGAGAGCCCATGACCTCTCTTGAGTGAAACCATTCAACTACAGCAACCTGCTCCAACAAGACCAGGGGGTTGACACAGACGATTTTTTGTTAAGTTAAAATACGGTGAGTCATCAAACGAAATCAAATTCTGTAATTGATTTCCAATTAGAATTGCATTTATAAAATTGTCCAACAACTTGTATTTTGGCATATTTTTTCTCATGGAATATCTTAAAACAAATCACAAAAAGCTAGAGTTTATACACTTTCATGATTTTGTAATTGCTGCACACACAACACACACTCCTCTCCTCCATTAATTTAATAAACACGGGTTTTGGAATATCCTCGATAATCCTAATGAGACTTCCAGCACTAGACAACACGTGGATATTGTCACTTACTCTAGCGGCAACAAAGATATTACCAACTGAGTCTACATCAAGTCCACGGGGTTCTATCATTTTGAGATGTTTATACTGCCAGACGGTGTCTCCCTGGTCCGTGATGGCGGTTACTGTATTAAGGAAACAGCTACTGTACACAAGATGTCCATCTTTTGTTGTACTTATGTTAATAGTACGGCCTTCAACTTTATATTCTCTCAGTTTTTTACCGGACATATCAATTTTTATGATTTTATTTCCACATGCTACATAACACGCTCCATTGACTTTTGTTATTCCACGCACTGTTTCGTTGGTATTGATACTTCGCAGTTTATGTAAATCAGACAAAGAAAAAACTTCTATAGACTTCGTTCCATCACACGTCAGCAGTAGTTCTTCTCCAGCTTGTATTGTTTCAAAAGGGTGACTCAGTCCATCAATGACTTCCGTGGATTTCCAGTCTCTGTCATAAATAAAACAACGGCCACTACTTCTGTGGTCTGCAACTACAAAGTTACCATTGGACAGAAAATTCCCAGTGCACACATTCGGACTTCCTCCAGCAATGCTGAATTCCGAAACTAAAGATAACGCAATGTCATGTACATCGTATGTGATGTGACGATCAGAATCAGCATATTCAATATCTCCAAAAGATTTCATATTTCTCACTTCTTGCAGAACTTGTGACTTTCTTTCAGATATCGTTATCTGTTTCTTCGTGAATTTAAACTGTTTCAGCTGTAAGAGCCTCTCTTTCACTCTGTAATACATCGCCACCATTTCAGCGTCATTCTCCGTCTCTTTAGCTCTTTCAATATTCCGGCAGCAGTAATTTGTACACTGTATACCATCAGTAAGTACATTTGTACAATCCCTTAACTTCCTCCTTCCTTTCTTCAGCGCACCTGCTACTTCATCTAAATGTTTGTTCTTCAGTATTTCTAGGTGATCAACAAGTTCCTTGAATTCCCTTTCTGTTTTCTCTATGATTTCGTCCACTGAATTCTCTATTTCTGCTACATTGTTCTCTTGTTCGCTCTTTGCTTCTGTCAGTTTCTTTTCTAGATTCTTCACATCGCCAAAAAGTACATCCAGTTGGCCATTTTCTTTGATATGTTTTGCCGCATCTTCGACAGTATCAATACTTTGGCATTTTCTGTGACTTGTTCCAATACACAACGAGCAGCAGGACTGCTGGTGATCGTTACAGAATAATTTAATAGTTTCTTGTTTATGTTCAGGGCAGCCGTGGGTATTTCCTGATGAAGGAATTACGTTACCGGATTTCATCTCGTTCAATTGACATACGATATGGTCTTTTAAGAGCAATTGTCTTTTGTGATGTTTCGTACATATTTTACAGAGATATTCTGTACATGACAAACATATCCCCGTAGCATTTTCATTTTCGTTATCTCGCAAACAGGGATCACACAGTTTCTCATCAGGCTTATGAACGATTGCCTCTAAAACTTCATTCAACAGAAATAGCCCCGCCCACTCGTCTGACTTATCGAAGGCTCCAGGACAGGGTATGTACTCGCGGCATAATGGACAATTAAATCCCAAACGAGGCTCCGTAGATTTACACACATTAACAATGTAGGAAGATAAACACCCGTGACAGAAGGAATGTGTACACGGTAAAAACCTCGGCGACTTGAACTTTTCGAAACATATAGAACACAATGTAACATCCTCCATCGAAGAACTGTCTTGTGATGTTGCCATCTTTATATTACAAATCAACTTTCGGTTTCATTTCAAATTCGGCGAACCCACTGTAACCTCGGCGTTCTATTTTTTTTTAAACCATGGAATATTACACTGTGGTGTTTGTAGATGAAGTGTCGATTGTCCACGTTGTCATTGCCAACAAGCACATAAAGCATACATTTCACTGTCCTACTTGTAGATCCAGAGTGTAAAATATCCGCAGCCAACATCAGCGTGTAGAAACGGGACAATTTCTAGGGACATGGAAACCTCAGCGGGACATAAATAAGTGTAATTTGATTTTGTTAAGGTTTGAATTATATCAAATATGTAGCATGTAAACATATATATTTTTCAATGTTTATCTATTACTGGAATATAATATTTCTATCTTATAAAGTTTTTTTTTTTTTTAAATTGAGTCCATTTAAGGCCGAGTATAGTTTATCTAAAGGTTTGGATCCTGTTAAATATAAACACTAGAAATAACAATTTTAAAAATAGTGATACTGTCCTCCTTGTAGAATCTTCGCAACATCCAGGGACGGATCCAGGAATTCCGGTTATGAGGGCGCAGCTTTTTTATGAGGCTTGGAGCCGCCATGAGGCCACCAGTGGGTCAAGGACACAGCCCTGATGGAAATCCAGGGGACAAAGTCCGCGTGAGGTCCCGGCTGGATTTTGCAAATTTCATAAGGTTTGAATTTCTGTCATTTTTACATGTAATAAAGTACAGTTAATAAAATGGCGCTAATTTTAAGGGTTTATGGAAAAATAATAATGTCAGTTCTCCCATTAAAAATAATTCAGTAAATCAAAAGATTTTGTCATTTATTCCACCGAGAGTGGAAGAAATTACTGCTTCTTTTATCGTTTACATTTTTCTAAATTCGATTTACCTTAAATTTGAAAATTTTAGGCGTGGGGGGGGGGGGGGGGCGCCCTTAAAGGGACTGGTTCACGATTTTTGAACAAATTATTTTTTTTATTTTTGATGTTTAATATTAAAAGTATAACTCATTTAATGTTGACAACCAAAATCTTAACCTTCTGAATGGAAGAATAAAAGCTATATTTTAGCCTTAAATATGCGTTAAATGTAAATAAAGACTCAAGTCTTTTTATGTATACAAACAAACAAGTGAAATATCAATGTTGTAATATACAGCATCTTATTATTGCATATTTGCACATTTTAACCTTTAAATGAAACATTTTATCCGAAGAATGCTTGAAATATGAAAGTTATAATAAACTTAGATCGATATCTATTTCTTTTGAAAATTTCGTAAACAATAACATACCGCAATCTTTGTTTACAAAACAAATAATGAACTCTCTAAAATGGGCTTCTGTGATAATGTATAACTTTGATTTTTATGTGAAATCTTTTAAACATATTAAGCAGTAGATTTTGATCATTAAAAGTGAAAAATTAAATTTTGGAGAAAATCGTGGATCAGTCCCTTTAAATCCGCCACTGACATCAATGTGCAGAATATAGTCACACTGAAAATGTCTCCAGAAACGGGACAAAACTGTGACGTAGGCAGAGTATTCAGAAGCATGGAAAGCTATGTGGGACATAAATAGACCTAATTCGATTTGGAGGTGAGGTGGTGGTTAAGGTTTAGATTCGATTTATCTATAGACTAATTTAACGCAGTGATACGTGGGTAACAGTTACTGTATTGATATTTCAAGATAAGAAATACTAAATTTGGACACATATACGCAGTTTTCAAAATTTCGGAACTTCCTTTTAAAAATGTATACCTGGGCGGATCCAAGAATTTGCACTTATTGGGGCGCAACTTTATGAAGCAGGAGGTTAAATTGATAAAATGACACAAATAAGAGTTTTGGGAAAAAGGTGTAAGTTCTCCCAATAAAAGTAATTCAATAAGTCAAAAGATTTTTTCATTAATTTCTCACTGCTTCTTTTGTTACTTACATTTTTATTAACAAAAAACCAAAATTGATCTCAAATTTGAAAAAAAAAATAATTAGGGGGCGGGCGGCTGCACCCCCCTTTAATCCACCACTTTATACATACATTTCAAATTTACAAAAAAGATTTAAAGTGGCTCATTAACTAATATTTCATCTTAAATGCTTCGTATAGGCACCAAATAAAGCATGCTTTCTCCATTGGAAAAGTAAAACAAGTTCTTTATTATATTACAGGAATGGGGGAAAATAAAAACGGAGCAGACAGGGATTCGAACCCGGGTCCTCTGAATTCTCTCTATGACACCAGCCAATGATCTTTTTCCCCTGGCAGACATTTTCACCTGTCAGTTCCAGGGCTGATCTACGGCACCATGTAACGGAATAGGAAAATATGCAACGGACCACACCGAAATTCGAACCTGAACCCCTGAATCTCTAATCAGGTGTTCTAACAACTAAAGTATCTGACCATCGGTGTTCGAACTCGGCTGACCGCTACATTCCTCCCTCCCTAAATTGCCTTCATCCTCAGAGACACGCAACCCAGATTAGTTTCGCTCCTGTCAGGACAGCATGCTTTGCAGGGGTGGTCACGGCACCACCTGTAGTATATAGGGGAGAGAACATTTGTGGCTGGGCCGTTATAGTAGCATAGACTCCTCCTCCCCCCGGAAAAACGGTCTCGGGATAGATCTTCCCCATAGGGGGAAAAAGCGCCCCAGCATATAATTCCCCCTATGTACAAAGTCAGTATATAATTCCCCCCTTGGCGGAAAAACCGTCCTGGTATAGAATTTCCCTCTCTTGTTTCCGGATTCCATATACTGGAATATTTTTCTTCTCATGTAGAAGTTTTTGAATCAATATAGAATGAAGCACACCCATGTAACTGAAGATAACAATCAATGACATTTATTATTATTGCTATAAAGAGGTACATGTTATCAAAAAAAGTTACAAAAAAGAAACAAATATGTGCTTTTAAATTGTTATAGTTTAATGAAATAGATATGCGCTCATTAATTTTACGATATTCATAAAATAAAGGATTTTTTTTGAGTTGTTGAAGTTGGGTTTACACGCTGAAAACTTTGAATTGCGTATAGTAAATACAACATGCTTCCCAAAAGACTTGAACGGTGATTAAAATCATTAGTGGTTTTCGTAAAACGTCGACTAAAAGATATACATGTACAATTAAAATATCTAAAAAGTAAATTAAATGCACTGTATAAATAAAACTAGCAGTTTATTCAAAATCGAAATTTTGAATTAAAAAGACATTAACTTCTTCCTTTAAATTTAAAAAAAAAATAATTCCTGGGTCCAGATAAGCAAGAAAATTTTAGTAATAGAACTGGAAATGGACACATAGCTAAAATGTAAGAAGGGGGAAAACCCGTACTGCCATTTAGACGGAAATTCTATACTGGGGTGGTTTTTCCTAGGGGGGGGGGGGGTAATTCTTCCTAGAGTGAATTTCTATGCCAGACTCATCTTTCCAGGGGGAATGTCTATCCCGGGTCCTTTTTTCCGGGGGAAAAGTCTATGCGGGAGAAATTCTATACTACAACACCGGGAATCAAACCCGGGGGCCCTGCATTACTAGTCAGGTGCTCTAACCATTAAGTTATATAGGCTATATATGCATATACAAGACCATCATGAAAATTAATCATCTTGCATCACTATTTCCCCTTTCCAATGCCTCATGTGAAAAGGGGTTTTCTACAATGAAGAGAATAAAAAGTGGTTGGCGTTGTAGTCTAAATAATGAAACCATGAACATTTTAATGCGCATAGACACGTGTGGTAAGAAACTGGAAGACTTCGAGCCCAGACCTGTTGTCAACAGGTGGTGGATTAGTGGAATGAGGGTCAAGAGACCCAACATCGCACCCTATGGCCCACATCAGTGACTGACTTGTCTAAACACAAGACTAAGTAATCATGGGAAAATCACTTATTAAAATAAAGCACAAAAAAGCATTGTTTGATATATTTTTCAAATTTTTGCCTGTAGGTTTTCATTTTAGCCTGTGGATTTTATATCCACAGGCTAAAATTAGCCTGGGGTAAAAATGTTAATTTCGACCCCTGAGAGGGCGATATCCATGGTCCGTATAGTCCTAATTACTACATCCCCCTCCTTTAATTTGTCAAGTTGTAAAAAAAGATATATCGGACAAATACATATCAAAAGAAATTGAAATGAAATGACCAAAGTTAAGAAATATTGTTATTTTGTTTTTAGATTTCAGTCAAACTAGATAAAAGAAAGGGCTTATGGGCCACATCCCTCGCACGAAACAAATTGCCTATATTTAAAGATCCCCCTATGTATTTGTAGATAAAACTTAAATCATATCACCTATTGTGATCCCACTTAACCTCCGGTGCCATGATTGCAACAAACTTGAATTTACACTATATCGGAGATTGATTGATTGAATCTTGCTTAACATCTAGCTGGAGATTTTTTCACTCATATGGAGACGTCACCAAGACCGGTGAGGGACTTCAAATTTAGGCCAATGCTCGGCGCTTAAATTATTGCCATTGAGCAGTGAGGGTTCTTTAGCGTGCCACACCTCCTGTGAGACGGGACATCCGTTTTAAAGGTCATATCCGAGGACCCGTGACATTCACACCTGATGCCGAGCGTTTGGCGATGGAATTATTTTAACGACTTAGGTCTGTCGCGCCCGGGATTCGAACCCCGGACTACCGCTTGCGGGGCGAACGCTCTAACCTCTTGACCACCGCGGCGATCTATGTGAGAGAGCTTTCATGTTCTGGCCCAGTGGTTCTAGAGAAGACTTATAAAATAGTTTACCTACATATCAGGATGTAAAAAATTGATCCCCTATTAGGGCCTTACTCTAAGCCCGGGGGTTATGGTTTTAACACACTCAAATATGCACTATGTCAGGAATCCGTTATGTAAATTTGAACTTGCATGAACCAATGGCTCGTGAGAAAACTTTTAAATGACTACATCCAATGTTTTGTGATTATCTCCCCTTTGAAAGGGACAGTGGTGCCTTGTACCAAGTTTGATTGAAATTGGCTCACTGGAGAACATTAAAATTTGAAAGTGCATCTTCATTATCATATCTCCTTGGAAAAGAGTATTTTTCCTCATTTCAACCAACTGGAATCCCCTTCACCCAAGGGTGTTTTGTATGAAATTTAGTTGAAATTGGCCTGGCGGTTTGGAAAAAGATGAAAATGTGAAAAGTTTACAACAGCAGACAATGAAAAGTTTTGATCACAAAAAATCACATATCCCTTTGCCTCAGATGAGCTAAAATACCAATTCCGATCAAAATTGGTAGAATATACTAAATCAAATTGTTGTTAATGTTATGCCCTTTTCATGAAGATATTTTGATAAATTCATTTCAATTGTCAGTCATTTTATATCAAGGGCATGTAGTTTTCTGATTACCATATTCTTTATGACAACTTTTAAAATAATTCCTATGGGGATTGGTTTAATTTTGAAAATCGGAATATTTCTGAATTTTGGCTATTTCAAATAAATAATTGACGATGCAACTTGACACAAACATTAACCTTGGCCACAACTTCTTACCAAATCAAAGTAAGTCCATTATATCGATTTTGTATCCATTTGATTTTTCAGTGGTTCGGAAAATGTGTAACCTTGTCTGCGTCCCTCCTAATCAGGGGTGGATCCTGGAATTCTGGTTAGGGGGCGTGGAATTTGTTTCCAGAGGCAGGGGGTCGAGGGCCGCCCTAAAGGCCCTAGTTGGTCCAGGGCAAAGCTCTGGTGGGGCCCTGGGATCGAAGCCCTCGGGAGCTTCTGAATGTTAGTGATTTTAAGAGTAAAATTCAACCATGTAATTAGCCTTCACAGGTAAAGTTACACCCCTCTTACAAACACACCTTTATCACTACTCAAATGAGGCAAAATTCATCATCCGTTGATTTCTTTCTAATCAAACTTATTTGCTCGACATTGAGCTGTGATTTTAGTACATCTGTTTGTATTTCTTGGAATTGAATCCCCCTTACTCATACCTAATAGGCGGATCCAGGAATTTGTGAAGGTGGGGGTGGGGGGGGGGGTCTAGCACTTGATCGATCCTTTAGCTATTTTTCACAATCTCCAACCCCACTCATTTACACCTTTTTTGCTTGTGTACATAACATTTTAGGGAGATCTTCGGACAGTTTATACATGTATTTGCTTTCGTTTTACTATTTGTTTCTCGCGTTCTAGTCATTTTTATCCATATATTCAGATCTTATCTAAAATCTAAAAAAAGCTGAATCAAAGGTTACTCCCATTAGGCTCTGCGGTAAATGGTGTAAAATCCTGCATTCTGAGCATTACCTGGACTTCTTTTTCACTTTTCAATTTTCTGCTTCTTAAGGAGGTTCTCTGCATCGTCATAATGGCTGACTTGCTTTTAAAACATGGATAAAAATATAAATATCAGCAATTCGCACGTCGACTGTTGAACGGTAGATTGCGTGTTCGAGTCCAACAGGGTTTTAAATTTTTCTCAGAGTACTTTCAACTAAAATTGTATTTTTTGACTAAATAAAGTAATTTTGAAAGTTTTCAATTTCAAAATATTGTTGTACATATCCAACACTTTTATCTATATCAAATTTCTCTGGTGAAGTATACCTCTTTGAAGAAAACTTTTATGTTCCATATACTGTTTAAGAATTTTATGTGATAGATGTACTTGTATCTGGCGAAAATATCATAAAAGTAAAACTTATACGGTACCAATTTTGATGCACCAGATGAGCATTTCGACAAATAATGTATCTTCAGTAATGCTCAACCGAAATGTCTGAAATCCGAAATAACAATGAAGTTTTAGAGTTATTTTAGGGAAAAACAGTGTGCCAAAAAAGTGGAGTCAAATTCGTGTAAGGATAAGAGCTATGCGTGAGGGAGATAATCCTTAATTTTGAAATGAATTTCTAAATTTTGTAAAAGTAATTAAATATACATCCGTATTTTCAAGCTAGTAACGAAGTACTTAGCTAATGGGCTGTACAGATCCTCGGGGACTAACAGTCCACCAGCAGAGGCCTCGACCCAGGGGTCACAATGTAAAACTTATGCGGTACCAATTTTTATGCAACAGATGCGCATTCGACAAATAATGTCTCGTCAGTGATGCTCAACCGAAATGGTTGAAATCCGAAATAAGAATGAACTTTTAGAGCTACTTTAGGGGGGAAATATAAATCTAAATATATAGGAGTGTTTCGTCTTATTCATCGGGGAATTAAATGATATACTAGTGGTGATAAATTTGAAAGATGCTATTACATGCACGTATCCACCTTCCATATCATTTTGACGCGAAGTCTCCTTAAAATTGAATAACTTTACTTTTCTTTCACAAAGGGGGGTGGGGACCCCATCGACTGGATCCACTCTTACATCTTTTCATAACATGTTATGCCTCTTGCCTCAAAATATGTTTCTCGTTTTTTAAATAAAAACAAGATTTGGAAAAAAAATTATAATACCCAATAAAAAAATAATAAATGATTTCGGGGACTGCAAAAAATTAAACCAAGGGATGTATAAACAATTCTCAAGAAACACATACTAGTATTTCTATTGAAAAAAATATAATCATCTCGGAATCTTTATACAGTTATTCATTTATGTGTGTGCATTTCTCCTAGTTATGTAAAATATGGAGTTATAGACTTTGTGTAGTTTGACATTCACCTTTTAGAATCAATTATTATAGATATGAGTTGATTTTACTTCTTTTCATAGTATGCATTGATTTATAACATACATGTACTTTGAACATTGTAGGGGAGGGGGCGTTAATAAATCCGCCAGTGCCAATCAGTCCTAGCCTCGTGGCAACCTGTGTAACTTTACTTGTGCCCCTTCTGGCTTGCCTTAGTCTTGCAGCAACCTTTTTTTGGCTTTTGACGACTTGTCAAACATACAAGTCAACCTTCGTAAATGTGAATGCCTTAATAGGTCCAGGCAAATTTGTCTAGACAAATAAATCTTCTAATCTATTACCGAGAAACAGATCACAAACTAGTCCCAATGAAAAAAATCCCCCTCAAACTGATGCATGGAAAGGTGAAGATAACAATCTGTTATAAATCTCATAACTCTTATAAGCTATACAAGATAAAGAGTTGGACAGGCTGGATAAACCAGAGTTGGGATCAGGTACCTAGGAGGAATAAGCATCCACTGTCGACCGGTCACACCCCATGTGGACCCTTTGTCTTAATCACGCAAACGGGTCTTTTTATTACAATTATTTTTAGAGCAATCAAAACTTACATTGTAAGTCATTATTATTATTTATTATTATCTTATTTGTCAGTATCCAAACAAATGAAAACAGCATCACCTGTGTTGACATAGATACACTAAAATAACCAATAAGATCCAGCATCACACACGTGTTAATATAGCTACACTAAAATAACCAATAAGATCTAGCATCACATGTGTTGATATAGATACACTAAAATAACCAATAAGATCCAGCATCACACGTATTGATATAGATAAACTAAAATAACCAATAAGATCCAGCATCACATGTGTTGACATAGATACACTAAAATAACCAATAAGATCCAACACCACATGTATTGATATAGATACACTAAAATAACCAATAAGTTCCAGCATCACACGTGTTAATATATATATACACTAAAATAGTCATTAAGACAACATATTTATTTTTTAAGACTTAGAATCGACCGGTAATGTTTGCATTTATAATAAATTGATATATTCGCTCTTTCGCATCTATTCACTTCCGTTCCATGTTAATTGTAATTGTAATGAAACGATTTATATAGCGCCCTATCAACATTAGTTCTCTATAGCGCTTTACAAATGTGAAAGAAAAGATAATATAAAATCGATGTACACATACATGTGAATAAAATATTAAAAGTGTCAGAATTAAAATGCATAATTATTATATTAATATATAGCGCCTAATGTAATGGTATGATTACCCTAATAACAAATAAAACAATTCAAAACAACCCATATAATAATTAAATACATAGAACGAAAATAGGTGTAATAACAAATGACAAGGGTTTTTTGTATGTAAGGACACTAAGTATATAAAAATAGTTACAAATTAAAAGCTAATCTAAAAGATGCGTTTTGAGGTCCACTTTAAAACTAGATAGTGAAGGAATTGTCTGAGTTTAAAAAGGAGTGAGTTCCAGAGACTCGATGCAGTCTTGCCTAAACGTCAATTCCCAGATGTTTTCGTACGTGTCTGAGGTACCTGGAGAAGATGCGGAGATTCAGATCTTAGTGATTTTGTGGGATTGTAAACTGTAAGGATATCCTTTATGTAAACTGGAGATAGGCTGTTGAGAGATTTGAAAGTATGAAGAAGTATCTTATATTGAATTTTGTATTCAACTGGGAGCCACTGAAGATCTATTAGGACAGGAGTAATATGGTCGAATTATTTTGATCGTGTTACTAATATTGCAGCTGTGTTCTGTGCCCTCTGAAGTTTGCTGGTGTGTTGAGAATGAACATCATAAATCAATGCATTTCCGTAATCTATTATGGATGTAACTAGCGAGTTTACTAGAGTTTTAAATGCTTTATCACTGATACATGAACGCTATTTAAATGAACGAATAATCAACCAGTAATTTTTACATTTATAATCAATTGGTATATTTGCTCTTTCGTATTTATTCACTTCCGTTCCATGTTAATATCCCTACGTAGCTTCACACATCAAAAACAGCACTACATCAACAATACGCAATACAAATAAAGAATATATGTGTGAAATATCACTGACGACTTCTTCGTTTCATGCCTATCAGACAGTTTGTATATGAATTTAATGTTTTATCCCGTCTGGGACTACGAGGCAGTACCATGACATTATCTCTTTAGTTTTCACACTTTGTACATATAACTGTCAATAGTATACATACAAACATTGACATGATGTATGTCACGTTAAAATTTATTTGTATGTTCATTTTTAGTTCAGTTTTGTTTTGTCAAACCAAACGTAGCTTTATCCTGCTTGGGGCCTCTTTTAAATTGTAAATACCCCTTTATTAAACCCCAATCTATTGGATCATTTAACCGCCAGTCCGTGCTCTCAGTAGGAACCGAACTGTCATGCAAGATTGATGCATTCATCTGAGCACATTTTCACCAGAATGTTATGACAGCAATTACAAAATAACTATTGCAGACACTTTGACTTTGTTGTAAATGTTGCCCGTTTTCAGCTTGTTCAGAGGTGACTTTTATGTAATGATCTTTATATAGTATTTTCTTTGTTAAAAAGGTCCTAAAGCTTCCAAATATCTTTATTTAGTTATGTGTTTTGTGGTTGTTTCAATACCGGTTTTCTTTTTCATAAACTTGTTTGCTGCATAATCCTGTTTGTAAAGTTACGCGTGTTGTGCTGGCCATAATTGTTTCGCTGTAAGAAACGTATGGTGTAACTCATATGCATAGAATTGCTAGAGTTTTGTGTATCTTGTTATAATATGAAGTAACTGATATGTATAGCGGTGTATGATGGGATTTATCCATGGATAATGTAAAGTAAGGTTTCAACCTGAATACCTGTGTGTATGTGTACGTTTATAAGACTTTATTGTCGTACGTGCTACCTTGTAGTGTGTACCAAGTACACGTGTATCAAGTACAACAGTATGGAAACCAAACAATGGGGAGCATCGATATGTGTGCTGTGTCTACGTATGACAGCAGTCATAAGCATAGTGGATCTGAGTTTAAGCCAGACGCCTTTGAGGAAGTTTAGGCTCAACGCCAGAAAACGGGATCAGAAACTTAAATTTTAGTTGTATGCCAAATAAATATGTAATTTGTTTCTGTGATTTTATCATTTATCCCATTCTAGTTATCCGTGAAAACGTAATACATGCAACATTAAATTATTCCTAGGACATTAAAACAGAAAGAATGACAAATTGTATTGATTTAGAGTATTATGTAGAATGAAAATGTCAACAGGTTCTGTCCCACATGAAGAAATATTCAAATTATCATCACACATCAGTCCATTCCGTTCAGT
Source organism: Ostrea edulis (assembly GCF_947568905.1). Taxonomy (NCBI): domain Eukaryota; kingdom Metazoa; phylum Mollusca; class Bivalvia; order Ostreida; family Ostreidae; genus Ostrea; species Ostrea edulis. The sequence goes on along the minus strand of NC_079171.1, from coordinate 8,601,551 downwards.
ATGTTGTCCACGATTAAATACTTACATTTATCAGATGTTTACTCCTGTATCTAATGGATATGCCACTACATAGACTATTATTTCCTACACCGTTTGTGACGTCACAAATAAACGTCAATTTTACATGTCCAGAAGTAAAATTATCAACACTACAGTAACGTAAATAAATAGCCTTAGGGGTTAACATGTGATAAAAAAAAAACAACTTATGATTTGTGTCTCAGGGATAGAAAACACACAACTCGTTGAATATAAATCGTATCAAATCACGAATCATGTGAGATCCCATATATCTTGCATTGTATCCATAGTTTAAAGCATTGACACAGGAGCAAATGTTCACATTAACTTCAATAACAGAACTAATTGGACAATTAGATAGACCAGACCAAAAATTGTTTATGCTAAAAAAAAAATCCAAAATCCGTGATCCCCTACATATGAAAATAAAGATGGATTATAATTGGGTGCCTACTGTCGTCTCTACCATTATTTTGGATAGCAGTAGTGAAAGAGAAAAATAAAAGTGTAAAAGTTATGAATTAAACCGATGAGTTCCACCCCTTTAAGAAATCGGAGTTTAGGCAAATTTATTTAGACAATTTTTAGTTTATGAATTTTAAGTCTCACAATTCCACCTTCACTTCTCCGTACCACTCACGGTATTTATTATGTTGAAAGTTAAGAAGGAATTTTCCATTCCTCATCAAGAATTTTAGGCTAACCTTTGCTTTTATCTGAAAAACGGTGTAATGTGCCTGTTATTTAAGGCAGAAAAAATTACAGCTTATACTCATTAGTATTTTGTGAGATAACAAAGTTTACTAGAATGAAGGTAATACTAGCAATGTATATGGATAAGACAATTTTCATACAAACATTAATGTTGATTTTTTTCTGAATATTTTATTACGACAAAATTAACAAATTCTACAATTTATACACTTTCATGATTCTACGATTGCTACACACACAACATATACTCCTCTCTTCCATTAGTTTAATAAACATTGGCTGTGGAATATCCTCGATAATCCTAACGAGACAGCCAGCGCCAGACAACACGTGGATATTGTCACTTCCTCTAGCGGCAACAAAGATATTACCGACAGAGTCTACATCAAGTCCACGGGGTACTCTCATTTTGATATGTTTATACTGCCACACGGTGTCTCCCTGGTCCGTGATGGCGGTTACTGTATTCAGGGAACAGTTACTGTACACAATATGTCCATCTTTTGTTGTACTTATGTGAATATTGTAATTGCCTTCGACTTTATATTCTCTAAGTTTTTTACCAGACAGATTCAATTTTATAATCTTATTTCCACATGCTACATAACAAATTCCATTGTGTTGTGTTATTCCATACATTGTTTCGTTGATTTTGATACTTCGCAGTTTATGTAAATCAGACAAAGAAAAAACTTCTATAGACTTCGTTCCATCACACGTCACCAGTAATTCTTCTCTAGCTTGTATTGCTTCAAAAGGGTAACTCAGTCCATCAATGACTTCCTTGGATTTCCAGTCTTTGTTATAAATAAAACAACGTCCATCAGGTATGTAGTCTGCAAATACAAAGTTACCATTGGACAGAAAATTCCCAGTCCACACAATCGGATTTTCTCCATCAATGCTGAATTCATTAACTAAAGATAACACAATGTCATTTACATCGTACGTGATGCGAAAATCAGACTCAGCATATTCAATATCTCCAAAAGATTCCATATTTCTCACTTCTTTCAAAACTTGTGACTTTTTTTCAGATATCGTTATCTGTTTCTTCGTGCATTTAAACCGTTTCAGCTGTAAGAGCCTCTCTTTCACTCTGTAATACGTCATCACCATTTCAGCGTCATTCTCCGTCTCTTTAACTCTTTTAATATTCCGGCAGCAGTAATTTGTACACTGTATACCATCAGTAAGTACATTTGTACATTCACTTAACTTCCCCCTTCCTTTCTTCAGCGCACCTGCTACCTCATCCAAATGTTTGTTCTTCAGTATGTCTAGGTGATCAACAAGTTCCTTGAATTCCCTTTCTGTTTTCTCTATGATTTCTTCCACTGAATTCTCTATTTCTGCTACATTTATCTCTTGTTCGCTCTTTGCTTTTGTCAGTTTCTTTTCCACGTTCTTCATATCACCTAAAAGAACATCCAGTTGGCGATTTTGTTTTATATTTTTTGCTGCATCTTCAACAGTATCAATACTTTCGCATTTTCTGTGACTTGTTCCTATACACACTGAACAACAGGACTGCTGGTGATCATTACAGAAGAATTTGACAGTTTCCCTTTTATGTTTTGGGCAGCTATGGATATTTCCTGATTCGGGAAATATGTTGCCAGATTTCATCTCGTTCAGTTGACATATGGTATGATCTCTTGAGAGCAATTGCCTTTTGTGATATTTGGTACACATCTTGCATAAATATTCAGTACAAGACAAGCAAAACCCGATAGCATTTTCACTTTCGTTTTCTCGTAAAGAGGCATCACATACTTTCCCATCAGGTTTCTTAACGATTGTCTCTAAAACTTCATTCAACGGAAATAGCCCCGCCCACGCATCTGGCTTATCGAATGCACCAGGACAGGGTATGTATTCGCGGCATAATGGACAATTAAATCCCAAACGAAACTCTGTAGATTTACACACATTAACAATGTAGGAAGATAAACAACCGTGACAGAAGGAATGTGTACACGGTAAAAACCTCGGCGACTTGAACTTTTCGAAACATATAGAACACAATGTAACATCCTCCATCGAAGAACTGTCTAGGGATGTTGCCATCTTTATAAATGACAAATCAACTTTCGTTTTCATTTCAAATCCGGCGAATCGGCGTCTAAATTTTCGAAAACAAATGGAACACACCGTAATGTCTATAAATGAACTATTGTCAAGCACATACGAAACTAATAATTTCACTGTCCTTCCTGTGGAAAGAGATTATGGGAGAAAACTTTCATTCACACTGTACCACGGGTCACGGGACAAGACTGTGGCGTAGACCCTTAATAGAAAGTATAGTGTCATGAACATGGAAGCCTATGTGAGGCAAGAGTAAATGAAATAAAAACAGTCTCTGATTCAATCTATCGATACGTGAGTGACAGTTAAGGTGTTCTTCTTCTGAGATTAGAAATATTAACGTTTGATCTACATGCAGGTTTCGAAATATCGGCGCTTTTTAATAGTAAACAGTGGCGAATGTAGATATAATTTAAATATCCAGGCCTCAACAGTAATTATTGAAGTTTTGCGAGGAGGACTGACTCGTACATTCAACGGCTGACTTGGACATTTAAATCTGCGTATTGTATTGAAGCAGGAAATCGTTAAACATATTCAATGTCGAATGGTTGGTATAGTATTGTGGTAGGCCCGTTACGTTTTAAACCATTTGAAACTATTTGATTTGCCTGAGTTAAAATAAACCCACAAGGCCATTAATTCAGTTGTTTGTTGTTGTTTTTTTGCATGCATACATATATGGAAAATATATCACGATTAATGTTTTAGTTTTCCAACGTCAATGCATTATTATGAATCGAATATAAGTTTATAGTTTAGGGATTTTTTGACAGTAAATGTTGATAAAAAAAAACCAACAGTTGCTGTTTATCTCAAAAAATGAAATGTTGACCATTTCATTTTTTGGTTTGATTACTTATTATTCAAAGTATTTTGTATATTGTTGCAAATGTAAAACGTATACGTTACCAATTTTAATGCACCAGATACGCATTTCGACAAATAATGTCTTTTCAGTGATACTTAACCGAAATGTTTGAAATCCGAAATAACGATAAATTGCTAGAGCTATTTTAGCTATTTTGATGTAGATTCAATCCGCATTTGTTGAAAAACTTTGTTAACACTTGCACAACTGTGTACAACGTAGAGAGGCAGTTAGCATTTAAAAATGATTATGTTGATGTTTTTGAGAAGAAATGGAATGCGTGACATGGATTTATAGTTTTATATGATGTAGTAGATATATGTAATTGTATACATTTGCATTATTGTATTTAAGGTATTATCAATGTGATAACAGTACATTTGATATACATGTACACTTGACAACCTATCAGATTAACATTAATATGTACATATCATAAGCCAGAGAAACTTCATTCTTTTCTATCCCTTTTCCTCTTTTTTATCTTTGAATGAATGCACATTAGAGTAGATGTGTGAGTAAATGGTAGATAAAATACCCGTACTGTCGAGTTAGGTGGGTTTGTAAAGTCATGATGATAAACCCTGACTGTCATTATATGAATAAATGTTGTGTGAAGAAATTCTTTGTGGTTTGTTTATTACAAAATGTATAAATTTGTCATACAGCTTTATTCAGTCATCCACACATATACAACACAAAACATTCTAAACGTACAAGAAGTTCGGAATCACACATATATCTATTTAGCTTCAGATATGTAGCTATCTGGGAAATAACCCCATATAAAATCCTTCAATTCACAGCGCGCGATTGGGGCCTTATATCGCTGTATTTTGTCATCGCCATATCATAATATCAAAAAAAAAGATTTCCAACATTTTTTCCACTACACTTGTGTCCAAACATTCGCGTATTTTATGTCCAGTGTTTGTGTTTATTATAAATGAACACCGAATACGTACATATTGGATACAATGGATAGATACAAAGATCAGCAGGGTTCTAATTGACTGCTGACTAGCATGGTAGCGTCTACAAACGAAATGCTTTCAAGGTATGGCGTGTGTTCGGTTGACAAGAGACTTTAATGAATGTTTGGAGGTGAGTTTGGACACAAATTTATCGAGGAAACATATAAGAAGTTTTTGAATTAGTTCTTTGAGACGGCGATGTAAGAATATAGCGATTTTACCGATTCAACTGTTAGTGTAATTTTCTGTGAAGTGCAGGAACGATTTTTGTCTGAAAGGTAGCTCTCGTCCGCCTCCGTGTTTTGTTGAAGAGCTAACGATAAGAAGCTACACATATATATTTTGGAAAAAAAAATAATTATAATATTCGTGTTACCACACTTAACAAAACTGAACATGTCAAAGGCGTAACACAGTGAATCCATGTGCATCCAGTGAGAACTACCCGTCTACCAATTGGAGAAATCATTTACAAAAATCAAAATGTTAACCTAAATTTGAAAAAGGAAAAATAAAGTTTGATAAAATGACTCAATTTCCCTTTTTCTAAAAACTACAATATCAAAGTTATTTTCTATACATTGAACAACACCAAAAAGGCACTCATAAACAGATATCCACTGTAAACCAGACAACTTTCAGAGACTAGACGAATATCACTAAAATGCTGAGGGAAAAACATTATCAGGCCTTGAGAGTTCGGGGTTAAGAAACAGAGTAGCTCAAGCAATAGCAGAGACCGACCTGAAATCCTGAAATCCACCCATCATTTACTACTTAAATATCCGTCGTTATACATAAAATGACTTTCCTAGTGTAATAATCCCCACATATAGATAACACTTGACACTCATTACACACATTTAGTGCATTTCAAATACCCATCACATTCCGTGTACATTTCAAAAGACATTATGGAACGCGCTGATTTACACAATGTTGTTCACAGAAAGATAATATGCCTGAAGATTAAAAGGCTATCACAGAAAAAGCAGTAGGATATGTAAATACAAATGAATGTGTAGGTATATGCATCGATCATATTGATACAACCCAAGATTAAACGTTTAGATGCACGAAATCAGCGTAGTTTAAGCTTGAATGTATACACTCCTACATTCTCCAGCATTTAAAATTGATATTTCATTTGTTCATGATGCATCAGTTACCTAGCTACACTTTATATCTGAGCATGTACTAAAGGTTCTTTAACTTTGCAGGACTAATTTTCGCGAGTGTTGTCTTTCGATGTTTCACAATGGTTTGAATGTCGCGGATTAACACCTTCGAATATTTCGTTTTTACTCCCTAATCAATATTTACTAGGATTACCTCCCGTGTTTTGTATAAAACATTATACATACATTTTTACCTTCGGATAAGTTTTCACTATTGCTGATAATATGATTTTTCCCTTCAGCTATTAAGATTAGAATTGTCACTTGTAATTTTGAGTTTTGCTCACTGGTATTTTCGAATCCAAGAGGTCGTTTACATCTGTTCATTGATGTCGCTTCTACATTTGTTAAGAAAGAACAATCCCCAAGGGTTAGTGCTCCCCCATAGTCAATTCTACCTTGTTCCTCGCAAGATAGACGACCCTGAAGATGCAGGAATCACAGACGTGCACAATGACTCTGTGGAAAAAAAGTTCTCAATATTCTGTTGAGAAAACGTAACTAGGGATTATATGATACACATTCACCTGAGACACGTTAAAGAGTAACTAAATATGCATTGATAATGGACCATCAAAAGTTACATATCATTTTGCAAATAAATATAAACAAGATTACAGTTAGGAGTATTCTCCCCATCGACGTCCCTTGCATTTGTGGAAATACGATGATTTCAGACATGTGCGTCTAAAAGTGTTGTTAATACAAAATGTTAATGACGGGTGCAGGGGGTTTTATGTATGAAAAATAAGAACATTTTGTCTGAATCGCCATTAATAGTGATAGGATAAAATCATCACTCTCCAGAATGAGTTTTAGAAAGCGGAAGGCCACCAAAGGCATGAATACGTTGCCAACTGACGTTGAACGAATTTACTCTAAAGCGAAAAACAACATTTCTTGCTCACTTGTAAAAAATTGGAACCAGACTGGTGTCAGCATCATTCCATGTGGGTATTGGAAAATAGAGCGAGCAGGTAAAATCTGGTGCTTCAACAATAACTGCGCAGTTACCGTTTAGCGGGGTTTTTTTCGCGGGTTTGAAATTTAGCGATTACTGGTTCAAATATATGCTAATGCTAATACTTTTACTGTAATAAATTTTGGCGGACTAGGAAGTTATATCGCTCTTGCAAATACTGAGGTCGCAATTGAGTTCATATTTGGAGAGTGAAACTTTGGTAGAAAGCTATTTAACCGGTAAAATAAGCCAAATTTATCACCCCGCGGAAAACCCACGATATGCGGTATCTTTTTTAATGATTTTATCATTATGTCATCTACTAATGAAATAATTTAAGAAATGTTAAATGAGAAATAGTTGTGTACTTTTCTTAAAGTCTTAAATTAGTAAATGCCAAATATATTAAAAATTAAAGCATTTTACAGGTTCAAAACAAATCCCAATTAAAGGATGCGACGACAAATGCCAGATATCAACTTCACTATCGGTTCTTTTTTAACAAGGGACTACTAAAAATACCACATTCGTCATAATTTCCTAACCGAATGAAATTAATTTGAGAACGTCCTAAACTGAGTCGTTATGTGGAAAAACATATTTTGCCGAGCGTGACTTCTCCTTAAATAAAAATGCAGTTTGCAATTTTGATATTTTTAAAGGCGATGGGAGAAAGACTTTTTAAACTTCTTGATGAAAAGGGTATTATAGTTGCTTTGTACCGAAACCTGAACTGACCGCCTCCAACCTCTTTATGCACAAATTAATAATGATTTTAAGTATCTGCTCAAAACAGAATTTCAAAATCATTACGCAAGACAAGTTGAACGAAATATATATTGAAGTTCTAGAAATCGACATGAAATTATTTTTGATTAAACCCCTTCAAGCTAAGTGGTCTGTGCAGGCTGTCGAGTGTCTATCAAAACAAAATGATTTGATCAAAGGTGCATTTGTATTTTATGACATTTAACTCTGTCTGTGTGCTGAGGGGTGTAAATACACGTACTAATATTGACTGCTAACAGTAATTGAATGCTACTTTGTACATATTTTATACAGTTTCGCGTTTGAAAAACGATATAAAAAATTGTTTCTAAATGTACTTAATATATAATGTATGCAAATAGTAAAGATTACTTTGTTCATACCTCTATATTTTAAACAATAAACTTCAGCAAGTATTTTTATATATTCAATATCAAGTACAGTAGATATACTGAGCTATAAACATTAGTTTCAGATGAACTCATAAACCAAATACTTTGAACAGCACTTTGCGATGGTTTTATTTTTTGCGATCTTTAATATAAGCGCCAATACAGTGAAAAATAAACCGAAATGAATATGTCCCGTTTTATAGTCTCACGGAAAGATTTTCGTTTATCAAGTTCGTGTACAGCCTTTCATTGTAAAGGTCATCTCTTCTCGTAAAAGTCCAGTGAGAATAGGCTCAAGTCTTAGTTTCCAATCCAACTAATTTTTAAAAAAATAATTTTGATAAACAAATGAAATGTTCAGTATATGTTTATATTTAACATTTTTTACTTCATAAACCAGTGTTTTTTAAATGCCTGTGCGAGTATAAATAATCAAATTTGTCACCGAAATCTAATCTAAGATTGATGACTGCTTGTTATCTTTACTGTTCACGATGTTGAGGCATGAGTCTTATGGAACGGGGAGTGTTACGTGGAGTGCTATTTTTTTTTTACATAAGAAAGAAAACACTATAAAGTTATATTGTTTGAAAACGAGAAATTATTTGAATGCAGTTTGGAACTGCACTGAATGCCATGATGAAACACCCCATAAACCAAAAGAGTTCCTGATACACTTATAACATGAAAAAAAGCTCAGGTCAAAGACGTGTCTCCCTGTCCTTACCCATCTTAATGCAAACCGTTGTTAATTCCATCCATTCTGTTAGATATAGAAAAATAACACTTTCACGTTCAATTGACATTCTCTATATAAATATTCTACGTCGGTCTTGATCTAGATATATCTAAATATATCCTAATCCATCAGTCTCCAGTGTCTACCTTTTTCACGGGAATCGTTCCACCTTAACCAGTTTTCAGCGCAAAAGAGAGAATCGCGATCCTCGTCACAAGACAATATAACCTTTTTGTATTACAATATTCCAAGGAAAAAGAGAGGGATGTAATCCTTGAAACACCTCAGATCTCCCACATCACTGTAGAATAATGAAAAATTCGATATATTTAAGAAGCTTTATAGAGAGGAATGATAAATATCGCCTGGTGTTGATGTTCCCCATCCGAGTGAATACAACAGAAGTAGTTTGTATATGATCAATTTTTAAACAGAGGAAGACCAAACATTTATCAATCTCATGGATGAAAATGTTCCGAAGAAAGGGGAAGGAGTGCAATACTGAAACACGTCAGATACAAGAATAACAAAACCCGAGCTACATAAGAAGTTTTAAAAAAAAAGGAAAATATAAATATTTTCTGGTGTTTATGTACACACGAGTACGTTGTGAACACGGCCAGTCGCTTGCTAATCCATTTACAGCGGGTGGAGGAAATAGTGTAACTTGCCAATCTGAATTTCATCCATGCATGCTTTTAAAAGATATATTTCCTACACACATTTTACGAATTTACATATTTTATCGTGTTACTTAGTATACAGAAATTACAAGAACGATATAGCAATAGGTATAAAGGTTTACTATTTGGCATTTGTGTCCTCAATCAGCTGATCGGTGACCTGACTCAGTTTCGTTATGCCGATTTTAGATTAACACGTTTTAATTCTGCTAACCTGTGGAAAAATGATGCCATCATCTTGCAAGATTTGACCTGCATCTCCATTTCATTCTTACGTTTCCCCTTCAAACGCTCAGCAGTCGGCATTTTTATAACAATTTAATTCAAGATGGAGGATGCGTTTTTACATATCCAAGATCACCCTGCTGTAATTCCTGAAAATGTGCATTTCCAAGATTTCTTTTTTTCCCCCCAAAATTAAAATAGGAGATGTCGATGTCGCTTTTAGAGCAAAATTGATATTCTTCAATAAAAAAAGGGGCACAGCGCCAGAAAAAGGGCACAACGCCAGAAAAAGACACAGCGCTGGAAAGAAAGGCATAGTACCGGGAAAAAAGACACAGCGCCCGAAAATAAGCATGTTGCCGCGCCGTGAAAAAGCACTACCAGCAAATATTGATATGATATCTAATAGATAACACCTGATTATTGGGAATTAATTGTTCCTTATGTAACATAAATGATCTTTCCTCGCAATGAAAATTAGATAATGATTTTACGAATGCAATCGTTATCCGTCATGCCGAATAGTTGACCAAAGACAAAATGAACGGTCGTTCAAAATTTCAAACTCAGTATTACTAATGTGTTTATAACTATAGGTTTGGTCCAGTGCGACAATTTAAGGGCAAATTTATGAATACACGTCGTTTCTTCTCGTCAAACGAAATAGCAATAATTAATTAAAGCACTACATGAATTATAAACAGAAAAAAACCCTGCTATATCATATTACAGTGGCCTAATTTCTTAGACAGATATAGTGTATCACCTAATTTTTGGAAAGATGTTTTAACTTTAAATTAGGTGCAAACTTCGCCCCGGACCATTCGATAGCTGACATATAGGACAGTTTTCAACTTATTACTTACTTTCATGATCTATATCATCACGAAACATGTTCAACCAAAATAAAAAAAACTTTTTATCCATGTATGTGTACAGATCAGTAACTGTTAATAGATTATGACAAAAGCTCTTAACAGTGAGTGGCTTTTATAACCACGAAAAAAAAACCACATCGATAATACCAGATGGATATTGTATTTTAAAAAAAATATCAATGTGTCAGATTGTTGGTTTCTGAAGCGAGCGTGGGGGTGGGTGTGCTTTGTTAAAGTTCTTCATGAAATTATAAGTATGTGTCTAGTCAAAAGTATCATAATGATAACTAACACCAAACACCCACACAAATGTGTAATCACAACGTCTCGGCTTGCCGGAAAGGCCCGAGAATGAGCAATTGCTTCTATAGTAATAAATGCCTCGTTCTTCGCGCTTCCTTCTGAGAATTCCCATAATTCAAGACTAAAATGACGGACTGAAGAAACGAACAGGACTATTTTATTTATTAATATATATCGAAACTTATTTCTTCTGTAAGGTCGAAATCAAGCATCCATAGACAACGGACTTACTCAACATTGTATTATCTTTAAAAAAAATGAAGTGGGTCAAATCCGTCAAAGTATTTTCATTTTTCTTATTTTAGGTGTTTCATCAAAAACGAAAGTAGGTTTTTAATAAAACTTACGAGATTAATTAATCAAGCAATATTCTATTATAACTTACAAACTTCATCTCGTATATGGAACAAAATCAAAGACGTGGTCAGTAACTCTGGACCAAGCGTTTCGGAGTTTACTGCAACAATTGTTAATTTATAAGTATAGATTTGAAAATCCGAAATATGTGACCCCCAACAGATGTAAATACAGATAGGGAAAGTCTATATTGGGTGACTATTGTCTGTAAATTAAACCGATGATTTTGTATTCCTTGTCAATGCTAACTTCTGGCTGTTCCTCTTTTTATTTGGAAACGATGTTATGTGCCTGTAATTTAACACAGAAAACGCTTTACAACTAATACTCATCCGTATACTAGTGAGATAGCAATGTTTCCATACATGAAGGTAATAATTGCAATGTATGTAGATAAGACAATTTGCATGAACATTAAGGATGATTTTTCTCTGAATATTTAATGAAGACAGTCCCAGAAACCTACATGTTACACTATTTCATGCTTTTGTAATTTTATATCTCGGAAATGTTTAAGAGAAAGCTACATAATCTACAGCTTATACACCTTCAGGATTTTGTAATCACTGCATACACAACACAAACTCCTTTCCTCCATTAGTTTAATAAACACTGGCTGTGGAATATCCTCGATAATCCTAATGAGACTGCCAGCGCCAGACAACACGTGGATATTGTCACTTCCTCTAGCGGCAACAACGATATTGCCGACAGAGTCTACATCAAGTCCACTGGGTTCTTTCATTCTGAGATGTTCATACTGCCAGATAGTTTCTCCCTGGTCCGTGATGGCGGTTACTGTATTCAGGGAAGAGTTACTGTACACAAGATGTCCATCATTTGTTGCACTTATGTGAACAGTATCACTGCCCTTAATTTTATATTCTAGAAGTTTTGTACCAGACATATCAATTTTTATAATTTTATTTCCACACGCTATGTAAAACGCTCCATTGCAGTTTGTTATTCCATACACAGTTTCATTTATATTGATACTTCGCAGTTTATGTAGAGCATACGCAGAAAAAACTTCAATAGATTTCGTTGAATAATCAGTTACAAATAATTCTTCTCCTGCTTGCATTACTTCAAAAGGATAACCCATTCCATCAATGACTTCTACTGATTTCCATTCTTTGCTATAAATCAAACAATGACCTTCAGGTGTGTAGTCTGTAACAGCAAAGGTGTCTTTTGAAAGAAAATTTCCAGTGTGCACGTTCAAATTTTCTCCAGCAAAGTTGAATTCAGAAACAAAAGATAGTGCAATCTCATGCACATTGTAGGTGATATCATGATCAGACTCGGAATATTCTACATTCCCGAAATACTCCATACTTCTACATTCTTTCAAAACTTGTGAAGTCGTTTCAGATATTAATAGCCGTTTCTTCTTGAATTCAAACCGTTTCAGCTGCAAAATTTTCTCTTTCACTCTGTGATAAGTCATCACCATTTCAGCGTCATTCTTCGTCTCTCTAGCTCTTTCTATATTCCGACAACAGTAATTTGCACACTGTATACCATCAGAAAGTATATTTGTACAATCACTTAACTTCCCCCTTCCTTTCTTCAGGGCACCTGCTACTTCATCTAAATGTCTGTTCTTCAGTATTTCTAGGTGATCAACAAGTTCCTTGAATTCCCTTTCTGTTTTCTCTATGATTTCGTCCACTGAATTCTCCATTTCTACTACATTCTTCTCTTGTTCGCTCTTTGCTTCTCTTAGTGTCTTCTCCAGGTTCTTCACATCACCCAAAAGAACATTAAATTGGCCATTTTCTTTTATATGCTTTGCCGCATCTTCGACAGTATCAACACTTTCGCATTTTCTGTGTTTTGTTCCTATACACACTGAACAGGACTGCTGGTGATCGTTACAGAATAATTTGATTGTTTCCTTCTGATGGTCTGGACAGCTGTGGACATTTGCCGGTTCAGGAAATTTGATTCCGGATTTCATCTCGTTTAATTGACATGCGGTATGGTCGCTCGAGAGCAATTGCCTTTTGCGATGTTTGGTGCATATTTTGCATAAATATTCAGCACATGATAAACAAACTCCGGCAGTATTTTCATTTTCGCTACCTCGTAAACAGGGATCGCACAGTTTCTTCTCAGGTTTCTCAACGATTTTCTCTAATATTGAATTCAAAGGAAATAGCCCTGCCCACTCGCCTGGCTTATCAAACGAGCCAGTACTAGAAATATATTCACGGCATAATGGACATTTGAATCCCAAACGAGGCTCCGTAGAATTACACACATTAACAATGTAGGAAGATAAACAACCATGACAGAAGGAATGTGTACACGGTAAAAACCTCGGTGACTTGAACTTTTCAAAACATATAGAACACAATGTAACATCCCCTACCGAAGAATTGTCTAGTGATGTTGCCATCTTTATATTACAATTACTTTCGTTTTCATTTTGAATTCAGCGAACCCGTTGTAACTTCGGTGTCCTAAATATTACGATACAAAAGTAACACACCGTGATGTCTGTAAATGATGTGTTGATTGTCGACGTTACAATGGCGAACAAGCACATACACATATATCAACTGTCCTTTCCATAGATATAGAGTTTAAAATATCAACAATATCAACGTTCATGATATGATGGGACAGTACTATCGCACTAAAAACATGGGTCATGGGACAGGGCTGTGATTTTTATCTCTAACAGGAAGTAAAATATTCAGGGACATGAAAACCTCTGTGGGACATGAGTTAATTGGGCTGATGGGTTGAGAGTTTGAATTATATTTACATTATAATAACAATTTTAATGTAGTGATTCTTGTGGCAGTCAACGTCTATCAAAGTACTGAAAAAACTGAAAACGTTTATGATGACATACCGTACTGCACAGTCAACATGATTAATAGCAAATGTTACTTCCTTTCGTATTGTTGACTTTCATGATTCAAAAGAATCTTGGAGCAGGATGTGATGTCTTCTATGAGATCTAAATATGTATTTGTGGGGATTGCATTGGCTAAATTATATTGCAAATGCTGGAGTGCAATATTGATTTCAGGAATGAATTTGTCATTTTTTTAAACTGCTTTTGATGCAAAAGTTTTCCGTGTTATTTTTTTCGTGGTATACATTCATCCAACGAAAAAATAATGAATATATTCCTTATCATTTAATTTTTCAAAACATTGGGTTTATATGATAAAAAACTGACCTGATATGAGTTGAATTAACGATTTTCTCATGGACTACATTCTGTGTCATTTCGAGATGGGCGTAGTAATTTGTGAATACACAACTTGAAAAACTTCAACTAAAACCGTTCATTTTTCATGGCGGCTTCCACGAACTATTGTTTACTGTTGAGCAAACGGGTTTTTTGTAGAATGCCGTTTTAAAAAGATGAGTTAGATATAAATCCTGTTGAGAGAAAATTGCTGAAACTTTGTTAAGTGGAACTGGAATTTAGTGCAAGGTTCGATGTCTGTAAAAGCAAGCGTCGGACACGTGCATGATCATGATTCTCTTGAGGGTTGTCACGGTGGACAAGTTAGTGTTACAGACGGGTTTTCTAGTTGTATCAGTTAATTCCTAAGGCGTCAAAGTTGTCGTAACGTCGCAAGGAAGCGTCGTCTCAGTGCCCACTCATAAACATTTTATACCGGAGTTCGAAACCATAGTCAAGGGTTACGTTATTGCAGTATATATGAGGCAGTGTGCGGTGTATCTGGCATTTGGTTTTGTGACATGAAGGACGTTGTGTCAAGGTGTAAAGTAGACTTATTTCCTGAAAGCCATGTTGCTAAAACTTTTGGACTTTTAAATGGCAAACAAGTTCAACATAACGTCGATTTGAACAATCAGTTCAATCATTTACAATGTCACTGAAATAACCTAGATACTGATACGAAAACTATACGGATGTAGCTCTTGTTAGGAAATTTACAAGTCATTAAAATGACCTCGATAGATATCCTGTCAAATTTTGTTTATCCTTTTGCTAATGGAATAATCAAAATGAAAGTTATCTGTCTTAGATACCATGAGCAACCTATGACGTGTATACGTTTGTAAACACTAGCATGTTTCCTGACGGAAGAGCAGGGACAGAGTTTCTTCACGGAATCCTTCTAGAGATCAGTAACGAACAGATAGACGTGTAGTTAGCAGTTATCGGATGACTGCGTACATAATATGACCGACCTTCATCTGTGTATAGGAACAGATAGACGTGTAGTTACTAGTTATCAGATGACTGCGTGCATAATGTGACCGACCTTCATCTGTGTATATGAACAGATAGACGTGTAGTTACTAGTTATCGGACGATTACATTAAGAATATGACCGACCTTCATCTGTGTATATGATAACCCATAAAACAATGCTGCTAACATAATTTTTCTCGCAGCTAAAAAAACATATTTTCGGAAAAAAATCATCATCACACAATCATTAATGAGCGTGGATGGATAAAAGTAAACTAATGACAAATCGTTAATTCCATACCCATTTCCACAATCTAAACAGACAATTTTCACACCCAAATTTCACTGTAATAAAATTGTCTGTCATTATCTGGTAGTAGGTAAGTTGTAAGATTCGTTATAATCAAGAAAATTATTAAAATGAGAATTGTAGTCAATTATTCTGTAATACATTGGATAACAGCATCCTAAATTGGACACCTACTAAACGAGGTTCACTACGTCACATCGTCTCGTGAAAATAAAGATAACCGACTACCTGCAATCTTATCAAATATTGCTGAATAAGCAAACCGGGGAAAGGATAGTAGTATTGACTGATCAATTCATTATTTAAATGTTCTGAAATATCAATCGCTTATACCTATTTGCATGAGTGACAATTTCCGGTAACAAGTCAATCCATCGGAATGATGCATACTGAATGGCGTGGATACTAAATGGTTTTCAAACAAGGTTAAATACGAATATAATTTCATATAATAAATTAGAGCGTTTGATGTCATCAAAAATCCATGTAGTCTTCAGAGATTCCAGCTAATTAGTAATTGGTGTTGATGGCAAAAATCCAAGATTGTGACTGTTTTACCTAGTTATGTTTCTGTTTTAGAGGGAGAAGAAAAATTACGATTAAAAAAAAATTCTATATATAAAATAAGCAATATAAATCATTGGATGCACCATCATGTCCTGTCGACGTATTTGTTGACCGCTGTACACCAACACATCTAAACATGAAACATGTAACGGTAAACACCTACACATCTAAACAAGAAATATATAACGGTAAAAACCTACACATCTAAACATGATATACCTAACGGTAAACACCTACACATATAAACATGATATACGTAACGGTGAACACCAACACATCTAAACTTGAAACATGTAACGGCAAACACCGACACATCTAAACATGAAACATGTAACGGTAAACACCTACAAATCTAAACATGAAACATGTAACTGTAAACACCTACACATCTAAACATGCAATATGTAACGGTAAACACCTACACATCTAAACATGAAATATGTAACGGTAGACACGTACACATCTAAACATGAAATATGTAACGGGAAACACCTACACATCTAAACATGAAATATGTAACGGTAGACCTACATATCTAAACATGAAATATGTAACAGTGTACTACTATAGTAGTACACTGTTACATATTTCATGTTGAGATGTGTAGATGTTTACCCATATTTAAACATGAAATGTTTATTTTTTGTTTAGCAAGAAAACAAATGGAAACAACAGGATTTAATTGAGAATATAATTTTTTACATTATGACTTGGTGCTACTGGCTAGAAATGATTGAAAAACCCTATGAAGAGATGGATCTAGAAAATTTGAAGAAAAGAAATATTTCTGAACATTCCTACGTTTTCATTATGACTACATGGCTCATTTAATTCCATCCCAGGGTTTGAATTGATGACCCAGGGTAGAACCTTTTACATGTTAGCAGACAAATACAATATCGAATGTAAACCAGTCATTTTACACCTACTTAAATTGAAATAGATGGACAATGTATACAAATTGAATAGGAAATATTGTGCTATATATTCCGACTATTGACATAATTTCAGAATGAGGAATATACATTCCCTATTTCGTGCCTATCCTATTTACTGAGACAGGCAGCTAAATATCTTTAATATCTACGGTGACAATATGTCCACTTCTTGAAGTAGGTCAGCACGTGTTTTACCTAGACAGAACAAGACGCACAATCTTTCCCTAAAATATGCACGTGCTAACACGATGTTTTAGCATTTGAGGTCCGAGGCACCCTGATACCCAAGATAATATGAAGTTAAAACCACTATTAATATTGTTTAAATGCAATATCTAATACTCCCTTGGAGAAAAAAATAATTGAATAAACAATTATTATCAAAGTGAGTTCTAAGATTCGTAACATTCAAGAAAATAGGTAGAAGTAAATTTGAGTATATTATACCTTAATAAATTAGAGAACAGTCACCCTAAATTGGACCCCTATCAACTAGATATATCCAGTATTTATTTTTTTAATTGGGAATCGTTGCACCTTAAGTAATTTTCAGCCCAAAAAGAGAGAATCGCGATTCTCGTTTGAAGACAATGTAACCTTTTCGAATTAAAACATTACAACGAGAAGGAGAGGGTTCTAATCCTTGAAATACCTCAGATCTCCCACTGCACTGTATAAGAATAACAAAATTCGAGATACTTAAAAGACTTGATGTTTCCCATCCGAGTTAACAGATCAGGAGATATTCCGCATATAATTATTTCTTAAACAAAGGAAGACCTCACAATGATCGATTTAAAACTTATACGGTACCAATTTTGATGCATCAGATGCGCATTTTGACAAATAATATCTCTTCAGTGATTATCAACCGAAATGTGCGAAATCCGAAATAACATTAAACTTTGTACGAACTATTTTAGGAAATACTGAGTGCCAAAAGTGGGGTCAAATTCGTATAATTATAAAAGCTACGCATGGGGGTTTTGAAATTAATTTGAAATGAATTTCTAAATTGTATCACAGCAATCAAATATACATCCATATTTTCAAGCTAGTAATGAAGTACTTAGCTACTGGGCTGTAAGACCCTCGGGGACTAATAGTCCACTAGCAGAGGCCTTCACCCAGGGGTCATAATGTAAAACTTATACGGTACCAATTTTGATGTACTAGCTACTGGGCTGTAGAGACCCTCGGGGAATAACAGTCCACCAGTCCACCAATCTCATGAATCCTTTTTGAAGCAAAATGTTCCAAAGAAAAAGGAGGGAGTACAATCACCGAAACACGTCAGATACCCCACTCCACTGTACAATAATTACAAACCCGAGATACATAAGGATCTTTAAGAGAAAAGGGAAAAAGATAGATATCACCTGGTGTTTATGGACATACTTTTTAAACATGACAAGCCACTTGTTAATCAATTAACAGCGGGTCGAAGAAATTTGGGATATTGCCGATCTAATTTGATCCATGCATTTTAAAAAAATATATATATACATGTATTACACACACACACACACATACGTGTAACGCGTGTCAAATGAACACCTTAACTTCCCACCTGCAACTGAACACTTCTACAGTTATTGGTATTTTAGTACGAAAATTTACTATTTGGTACTAAAAACAACATAGAAGACGTTGCTGCGGTCGAAATTTGTGAAATATCGTTTTATTCACTCCTTGAATTTTTGCTTATCAAGTGAACACTTTCCTTTACACACGGTCAATTGAACACTTTCCTTTACACACAGGCAATTGAACACTTTCCTTTACACACGGTCAATTGAACACTTTCCTTTACACACGGTCAATTGAACACTTTCCTTTGCACACGGTCAATTGAACACTTTCCTTTACACACAGGCAATTGAACACTTTCCTTTACACACAGGCAATTGAACACTTTCCTTTACACACAGGCAATTTAACACTTTCCTCTACACACAGGCAATTTAACACTTTCCTCTACACACAGGCAATTTAACACTCTGGCGCACATGGCCAATTAAACACTCGATCTGTGTGTAGTGTCCACAATGATAACTTTAAATGTAATAATAACTTATAATAAGTATCATTATTATATATATATACTTCTATGATTATAGACTCCCTCGTTTGCCAATGCATGCTGTACGGGCCAGACTCTGTAGTAATTCGAGCAAAGAGTATGATAAATAAAATCAAAATTCTGTAATGCAGTGCCTAAGAGATCTAAAAGATCTAAAAACAAGTATTCATAATTATATACATTTTTTGTATTACTTGAAGTTTTTTGTTGACTTTTGACATAAATAAAAATTAGATATCTTTGTAAAGAAATATTATGCGATATCTTAATTCCACTCTAAAAGGTAACATTTTCATGAACATTCTGTGTATATGCAACTACATAGATGTGGCCTTACAGAAAACTTTAATCAAACGTTGCAAAAACCATAAATTCTTTGAAAAGCAGGTTTATAACACCAGTTTATATAACATAACTTCAGAATCAGGATTTCTTCCCGATTCCTTCATATAATGTTACAAAAATATCTACATGTTTATGATATGTACATGCACATTATGTCAATTGTAACTATCATCTCACTTTGAAATATGAGGACAAAATTGTAAAAGAGAACCCCCAAAAATCACGATTTTGCTTCATCTGGGATATTTTTGTTTAAAGATTTTGTGCCTTAGGCACTCATTACGCCCTTCCCTTGGATAATTCCTGGCTTCGCTCCCGCCATATGCCGTCAATTAAATATCCACTAAACGTGTTACGCAGCAGGGTTAAGGTGTCCCGAGTAAAGTTAAAACAAACATCATAAAATGTACCTCGGTGCACTTCATACTATATGACGTCACAATATAAAAGTACGTCACGACGTACAGGTCTATAGTTGTATTGCGGGGAAAATGTCATACTATTTTATCGCTATTTATTGCCGTTATCTAGTGTTCAAGCTGTATGTGTTTTAATCTGTTTGTCAGATGATCCCCTCCCCCCCCCCCCCCTTTCTTCGATGATATATGTCTCATATATTTATATATAGTATGTGCACGAAAGACTGTAAAGTAATCTTTACATCACTTTGTGACCTTGATATCGCCCCCGATGTGTATAGTCATTTGGAATAAAGAAAACCAACGCATGTACATATCGACTCGTTCCAGGTGAAAGATGACGATATTTCATTTCGACCTAGGCATATTCAGAAAGGTAACTAGTTGCAGATTTAGGATTTTGATACGGAAGGTACAATATTTTGCCTCGTTTAGATACGATTTGGATGTGAATGTGGAAAATGCCCAACATTTGAGTTGAGATTATGGAAATTGCTATATTTGAGAGGATATTGTACCGATCCGTATCACTCTTTAAATTTACGATATCAATGTCGACATATCAAGCCCAAGCTGCAAATGATTTGAGTGCATCTTTCACCTGGAATGAGGTGATAAACAACTAAAAGTCTAGCGGATAAAAATAGCTCTACGTCACTTGTATGACGACGTAATAGGTAAGCAAAGGATTTCCCCACGTGATACGATGTTTGTTAATGTATTGACAAACGATTTTTACAAAAAATATGCGACGCTTGAAAGAATTTTACTTTTATATGAATATGCTGTTATTACTTGTTATTTTACTCGGGACACCTTAACCCCGCTGTGTAGACCCGACCCCCCCCCCCCCATTAAACACGTCTGAAACACACTGACAATTGGCCCTGGTACATTGCGCTTAAATTGGACTATTATAACGAAAGGTAAAATTCAAGTTACATATTTGTAAGTTTTATTGATGAACTTAGTTCAGTCTCGAAAGGCACGTAATGATTTAATTCATTCTCTAAACATTGGCAATTCGCGCCTTCGAATGAGAAATAATATCCCTCATAAAAGTGATTTGGACCCCCACTCCTTTCCCTGCCGATCTGAGGACAGGGATGACCAAATTCAAGGGAATATATTACCTTCTGTTTTTTGTTCAAAAACTAGACGTGTCTTCTCGTGACTTTTGTAATACAAATTCACCAGGTTGATTTTTAAAATCTTATTAATGTTTTACATAAGCTCAAATAATTGAAGTCCAATAATATACGCGCATCAAATCAATTATCGCTCTCATCAATTCAATTGATGCGCACATCCATGTGGTGGAAGTATTGCTTGCAAAAAATAATTTAGAGCTCTGTATGAATGACTTTATTATCTCTTTAAATTCAATGGAGGATCTCTTTAATTATATATGCAATGCTATTTCATAAGTAATTAATGCGCGCATCATTTTGTTTTTTAGAAAAGAGAACAACAATTCAATTAAAGAAATCATTCATTCAATTGTGGATAAGTTGAATTGAGGATTGTATCTCAATTAGATAATTACTCTCTCTAAAATAAGTATTGCACGCATCAATTTAATTAATGATATCATTAATTCAATAGAAGAGAGCAATAATTCAATTATTGCGCACATTAGGTGATGTTAGCGTTAATGAATCATTGCTCTCTTCAATTGAATTGTAGCATGCATTAATACTATTGTTGGTATCATTAAATAATTATTATAATTCATTTGAGGAGAACAACAATTAAATTATTGCGTGCATCAATTCAGCAGAATAATGATATCAATAATTCAATTCATGCTCACAATATCTATAATGCAGAATTGAAAGATATCATTATTTCAAGATATCTTTAATTGCAATGTTGCGTGCATGAAATGAATTGATAATATCTTCAAATAATTAAAGATATCTTCAAATATTTGAGTTTGCTATTTTGGCGCTCCATAGATCTAAAACTATTCCTAGTGGATTCCGGTGCTTTCTGACTCAAGACATCATACCAGCTCTTGCCACATATGAATTTCACCATACAAGTGATAAACACACACTTAAATATGTTGCAGAAAAATAAAGATCAGGTGGGTTGCATATACTATAGCCGCCTCTCTTTAATTTCTTCATAAGATTCATATACTTAAAGGAATTTTTCTCCTTGAAAGTGTGATATTTAAAAATTTGTCACTTTTTAAGGAATTTTATAATCCCCTAATAGTATGTACCGGGGTAATTTCTGAACTGTTTGGTGAAAATGTTGACAATTAAGAATCAGTCACTGGTTATCCATGTGAAATTTAGCTATCTCATATGAATACACTCTTGATTATTTTACTATAATGTACCATATTAACCAATTTCGGAAATAATTCCTTATTTGTCTTAAATCTTGATTTGATATAAAGAGCAAACTGAAACGATAAACCAAAGTTCACATTGAACACCAGTGAGGCAATCGTATACAAATATCAAATTCATATATTGCAGAATTCATTAACATATTTGAATTATTCTAATCTTTTAATGTTTCATGGTAGCAATGAAAACAGCAGGTCTTTTATTCTCAGTCATATATTTTATTATATTACAGAGGATATTATATGTCCAATTAGTAAATATATATACATCATATATGTAATTGCATGTGCGAGAAAAATGTATACATACATGAGTAATTCAACCACAGACATATCAATAAATTTACATTTAATAAATTGAATGAATTGAATGTAGTCCTTTGATTATATAATCAACAACGATGGATCCATATGATAATATATGTATTTGTAAAAGAAAAAAAGAGAGTTCCATTTCTTATACAAATGATATATGTACAAATATCAAAATCAACATGAGGCCCATGGGCCATATCGCTCACCTCAGTCACCTTGACCCTGCAGTTGTGATTTTTAAATGCTATTTTATCAATCTTTACTCTCTTGAATAATGTGACCCAAACCTAGCCCTAAAGAACACAACATTACTAAAATGAAATCATATAACACAAAGATATGACTAGCATGATATTACTGTTCTGGATAAGACCAAGGTAAAAAGTCATAGGTCTTGGTATGATATGAAAGACCTTTCCATAAGTAATCTATATACAAAACATGAAAGCCCTATCTAAAATAGTCCTGGATATACTTAATAGGTTATACCTTCTTAAAAGTAGGTCAAACTCAGAGTTCAGGGTCACAAGGTCAAATAACATAATATGATTGATTGTTTTAGCTGTTTTCCACCACACTCAACAGTTTTTCAGTTATCTGGTGGTGCCCAGTTTTTATTGGTGGAAGAGAGAACCCAGATACAATGTACCTGGGAAGAGACCACCGACCTTCCGAAAGTAAACTGGGAAACTTTCTCACTTACCGGTGCGAGCAGGATTCAAACCCGCACCAACCAGAGTTGAGAGGCCCCTCAACAAGATGAAAGGTTTTATCATAAGAAATTCATAATATATATGAAAGATCTACCTTAAACACAATGTAGTTCAGGACATACTGAATAGGTCAGATTTGTTTTGCCATAAAAATTGTATATACAAGATATGAAAGCCCTAGCTTAAATAGTTCCAGAGATATCTTTAAAGATTTTTCCTTTAAATATATCAGCATATAAAACTTTGATCCCCTATTGTTACCACACCATGCCTCCCGGGGAAATGATTTTAACAAACTTGAATATGCACTATGTCAGGAAGGTTTAATGTAAATTTGTGTGCTTCATACTAAATTTGAAAAGAATTCCGTTACTCGAATCGTAAATTGATCGCTGTTTGTTATCTTCACCTTTCAGTTATAGAATTTAGTTTAAAATGTTCAATTATTAACGTCGACGGACTACAACAGACGCAGACCAATAGCAATATGTCATCTGAGTTTACTCAAGTGACCTAAAATTGTATAATTTTTCTAAAGCTTTTGAAAATTTATAATGCTATAAAAGCCTAGTCTGATCCCTTACAATCCATTTCAATAGTTAAGCGTAAAAACAGACTGGCAGGGATGGGGACCAAACTTAAGAAAGCTGTGAGATTAGTTCAATATTCAAACATACAGTATTTGAATAATAAGTATTTAACCCAAGTGGGATGATTTCATCGAAAATATTTCACTAAAAATATTTGTGAGGATATTAGTTCACACAGACATTATGTTTCAAACTGAGTATGAGTATGGAAATGAACTGGGGTTCAAATTGACTGGCTACCTAACATGGCTACATCAACAAAGAAAATCACTTGAAGCTGCGAGTATTTGGGTTATATGTGGGTTTAGGGAATATTTGAAAGTATGTTTGGAAACAAGCATAGTGGGAATATATATTAGGAATTGTTGAATATTAAATTCATGAGACAGCGATGCAGGAATGCAGTGATAGAGGGACTTAACCATGCACTTTTTTTCTGTGCCGTAAATTGAAGATTTTTTACGCAGTATTAAGTCTTCCCCGGAAGACATGTGTTGCCTGCTAGTTCATTCTATATGTAATATATCACGTATAATGTTGAAAAAGTAAATGATTCAAATGGTTTTTGTCAGTTTAATACTCCTTTTAAAGGTTTTGAGAATTACTAAACATTTTTTAACGATAACTTAATTGAAATTGAAAGATGAGACATTATTATGCAATGGAATTTGTGGGAGAATCTGTTTGAAATTAAGACATTTATTAAATGTAGACTGAATGAAAACATATGTTTGAAAATATGTATCAACCTGTTACTGTGCTCTTCAAGACAATGGTAATAACCATAAGCAATTATCTGTTGGGTTTACTGCTTAGTCTTGTTGTCTTTTTATATATCCAATTTACTGTTTCTCAAGAAAAATCATAAATAGTGCTGTTCTGAAATCACATATACTGTCCTTCAGTATGCGAATTACAAATACTGTCCTTTTGTACATAAAAATACTGTCCTTCAGTTAATCATAAAATAAAATCTTCAGCAAAAAATTTTTTTGCTGTAAAAAATTCTAAGTCCCGGCAAACAGGAAGTTGATAAGCGACAGATTCAAAAATGTCTCACACAATACAGTCGGCCACACTGATGCTCTGTGCCAAATATCAGGGAGTTGCCCCATGTGGTTCTTGAGAAAACTGTGACAGAAATTTTTTTGCTGTAAAAAATTCTAAGTCCCGGAAAACTGGAAGTTGATAAGCGACAGATTCGAAAATGTCTTACACAATGCAGTTGGCCACACTGATGCTCTGTGCCAAATATCAGGGAGTTGCCCCATGTGGTTCTTGAGAAAACTGTGACAGAAATTTTTTTGCTGTAAAAAATTCTAAGTCCCGGCAAACTGGAAGTTGATAAGCGACAGATTCGAAAATGTCTTACACAATACAGTTGGCCACACTGATGCTCTGTGCCAAATATCAGGGAGTTGCCCCATGTGGTTCTTGAGAAAACTGTGACAGAAATTTTTTGTGACGATGACGACGCCAGACGACGACGCAGGGCGACGGATAGTGATCCCTATATGTCGCCACTGCGTGTAACGCAGGCGACACAATAAGGGCTTCATCTGAAGCTCTCTGACTTGCCCCAATACCTTCTCAAAGAGCTACAATTCTGAATCTATTTTTTTAGGAGAAGATTTTAAAAGATTTTCCTTGCATATATTTCACATGTAAAACTTAGATCCCCTATTGTGACCCCACTCTACCCCTGTGAGCCATTGCTTTTAACAAACTTGAATCTGCACTATATATGAATGTAAAACTTTGATCCTCTATTGTGACCTCACCCTACCCCCAGAGACCATGATTTGCACAAAACAGGAACCTTTTATGTGTATCCAACTTTCCTGATCCAGTGGTTCTTAAAAAGGTTTTTTTAAATGACCCCACCCTATTTTTGAATTGCCATGATTATTTCCTTTTTGAAGGGTGCGTGACTCTTTATATGAACAAGCTTGAATACCATTTATCTATTGATGATGCGTACCAAGTTTGATTGAAACTGGCCCAATGGTTCACTCTGGAGAAGAATGAAAATGTGAAAAGTTTACAGACAGACGGACGACAGGCAAAGGTGATCAGAAAAGCTCACTTGAGCCTTTGGCTCAGGTGAGCTAAAAAAGTATATAAACATGTTCAATGTTAAACCTGTTTGGTGTATTGTTAAACAGCTCCATTGCCAGCATCTACCCTTTCTGAGCTTTCAGTGTCAGACCTTGATATCATCATCATCACTCATTTTGACTATCCAGCCAAATTAATCTTTTTACAAGGGTGAGGCCTGGCTGTCCTGTCGAGGTTGAAGTTTGTACTTCCACACTTGGCAACCCAGTGGATTGATCCTATCCAATCCCGTAAACTCTAGGTCTCGTTTTAGGATCTCATCCCATGTCAGCTTTGGTCTACCTGTGAAGTTCTTTTCTGTTGATTATGATGCATAACATTCTGACAAATCTGCAAAAATATTCAAAGAAGTGATTAGTGAAAGGTCTTCGTAAAAGGTATTCATAGAGATAGCAAGAAATGTATAATTAGATAAAAATCATAATTTCTATTTCTACAAAGTAAGTGTTTATCAAATGATCAGCTGTAAATATTTCACATATCAATTATCATTTTTTAAAGATTCAAAGTGATACAGATATCATAAACATTTTATGACAAATATATCATAACTACAGATTGTTTTTATGGAAAACAAATGCATCTCCGGCTCCCCAAATTGAAAGTGCTCCAAATGAAACCTCCAACCCCTTAATGTACTGCATGGTATGAAAGATAAAGCATGAGCAGGAACATAGACATTATGAACTCCAATAATTAAGCCACATAGGAGAAGGTTTTAAAAATTATTTTACACCTTCCACCCCTCAGATTCATTCCACTATATTAAGGACAACATTTGGATCTTTGATCTGTCCCTGCAATATGCACATCACAAATGGCATTGAAGTATTGTACGAAATTTCAAGTCTTTCAGATAAGCCGTATAAGAGAAGTATTTACAAGCTATTTTTACATCCCCCATCCCTCTTAGATCTACTATTAACTTTAAGGAAAATAATTGGACCCACCTGTCCCAACAATATGCACACCTACAAATGGCAATGAAGCATTGTACAAAGTTTCAAATCTATCCAATAAGCCATATAGGAGAAGAAGTGTTAACAAGGTACTTTACATCCTCCACCCCTCTTAGACCTACTATAACTTTTAGGAAAATAATTGGATCCTTCCATCCCACCAATATACACATCTACAAATGGCAATGAAGCATTATACAAAGTTTCAAGTCTATATGATAAACCATATAGGAGAAGTGTTCACAAGATTTTGTGACAAATGGACAGAAAGTACAAAAACAATGTCTCCCCCTGAAAGAGGGGAGACATAATTACAGTACTACAGCAATATTTTCACTGTATTTTAGTTGGAGGCTGTCAAAATACAAATCATCAATACTCTTAAGGTGTAAATCAAAAATTGTATATATATCTTTTCTCAATACATTTTAATGATTTTATTTCATCTCTAGTGGACTCTCTTTAGGACTGGCTCATTTTGCTGGGAATATGGGCATCTAGCTATCCTGATGCCATGCTCTTTTTAATGAATATTGTAATTTCTGGGTTATGTCAAAGCCACTTGTTCTCTTTGATGCAAAATTATGTTTGACGAAATTACAGTGAAGGTTATTTAATAAGCAATCTAGCAGACACATTCAAGCAATACCTGTTCCCTACCACTACTAACTATTCCAATATTTATTCAAATTCAATTGAACCACTGCACTTCATATACTATTTTGTCAAAATGCACAGTATTAATGAAGAGGGTGTCACAACTTACATGTACCAGATAAGACATATCATCAATATTCTACCTATTAATATCTGCTCTAGAACCTGATTTTCATGCACCCTTGTTATATGATGGACTGTATTATGATATTTAACAAGCTCCTTCATCTGTCTGTTAGCTTTATTAAAAATTCAAAATCTTAGTTTTTCAATCCTTATACCCACTCAGGTGATCTAATCAGTAATTAAAAAACCGATTAATCTTTTTGAACATCACATCTAGCAAAGATACTTACATACATATGTAACTTTAAAATAATACTTATACCCTGTTCAAACAGCGGTTTTAATACACATTTTAAATTAAAATTTTCAAACTTTAATGCGCATCAAATATACTTCGTAGAATAGATATAGGCCTCTGCATAATGACACATTTATTGGGTCACATGCATCATACCCCTGGTTAGCTATAGATTTATATTTATGCTATTTTTGATTGAAAAACTAGATGTAATTAAAAAAAGTTAATTGATCGCTAAAAAAGTGAACATTAAGTCATTAGAAAATGCCAGATGTAGATCTGTGCTCTGCAGAGACATACTGGGTCATATGCATAAAGAAGGAAAAAAAACTGTAAAACAATTCTCTTTGATCCACTGTAAATTGTAGGAAAATATTAGATCCCCAGTCTATGCGAAAGACATCGGACAGTCGGACCTGACCGATGTGCAGTGCCTCAGAGCCGATGCGTCATTTTTTACACCGTACCAGAATGTCCGATGTCTCAGTGTCCGGTTTTGAGCTTTACTATTTTGACGTGGAGTCATTAAAATGTTTGTTATATTAAGTAAAAAATATCGCACAAATCCAAATACGTAAATGAATGTGATTAAAACCACATGGACCGTCTAAAGTATTATGTGGGAGCGATCCTGGTAAAAGAAATCAATAGTATTACATGTACTAGTATAATAAATAAAATTTCCTTGGTTTTCCGTTTTCCCATGTTTCACTTTTTTACATTAGGTTTTTCGGTCTAACAAAATTTGATTCGGTCCTGTATGTTCATTGATTACACAGGACCGAATGTCCTGTGTGGTCCAAAATATTTTCTCATAAACTGGATCCCTGGGTCAGAAGAATGTGAACAACATTAAATGATAATGAAGTATTGTATAGAATGGCCTTCATTTTTGCAGTTACTGCCCTTAAACCGGAAGTAGGGGGCGTGCTTACCGATGGGGTCCTAAGATTCAGATAAAATAGTGGTAACAAATAGGGTATTGTAAAGCTTATGGTATCAAAATCTTTATTATGGGTCGAGTTTTAACAGGTTGTATCGTATCTCTTATACTGTACATGGGGAATAATTTCACGGGTTGTATTTTTCGCGGTTTTTTTTTTCATTTCAGACAAATTTGCGGGTTCATAAATTCGCAGATTCGAATCACTTTAAGCCCCCTCCCCTTTTTCTAAACACATTGTGTATTAAAGAATAATAAAAATAAAAATATATTCAGTTTCTTAAATTCGTGGATTTATCTAGACCACGAATATAGCTAAAATTTTCACCGCCATTTATTTCCCCCCTATACAGTAATAACAAAGCCTATAGTTTATTCAATTCTACAAAGAACACTTTAGAATATATTCATTTCGTTAAATTGAGGGGGAGGGGGGGAGTATAGACTAGACCTATATCCAGTAGGTCTATTTAGTGCTTAATTTTGTCCAAGTAATGGTACAATTAATACAAAAACTTTCATGAGTAATCTGTAAAATAAAAATAAAAAATAAATAACAGACCCCTAGCTGAGAACAAAAGCACCATGAAACCATATGATGATATACATGTAAATATAATCGTCGGGTATGTAACATTATTTTCAAAAGGGGGGAGGCAAGGTGAAGTTGACTTTACAATTATTGTCTGAAAATTCTTGAAAAGCAAACACAAATAAACAAAAATAACAAAACCCAAAAGCTCTAAATCCTAAATTGTAGCGATTGCATGAGCGGATCAAAGATCTAATTTTAATTAGATTGAATTAATTAGTTCCTTAAATTTTATAGTTCCACTATAATTTTATACTATACTATATATATTAGAAAACAGATTTCAACAGAAAATTTGCATTGAGAGATACGGATTTGATATTCTTAACATATGTTCCGTTTATTGACACCTGGTGTACATATTTTTGTCCACAGTGTCAAAGGATCACAAGTTAATGATTGCATGTGTTGGTTGCACATGTAATTTCTTGCATATTCATTGTGGATTTTTTTTTTGGTCGTCAATAATATTGATAAAAAGTATTAATGAAGGAATTGCTCATCCTTATCTGATCTTAACTGAGATATCGTGGAATGTGAAAAATCCCATACAGGATGTATAAATATAATAAATGACTAAAAATTTTGTACAGTCATCAAATGTCAGTAATTACACTTAATTTCTACAAAAATTCCTTAACTGGCATTTAATTACAATCAGAAATAGTAAATTCTCTATCTATTCCTTATAATGATAAAATTACTTGAGGACCCCACCGTGTTGTGCACCCCCTGTATTCAGGGGGAAATAACTCGTGCTGCACTGTGAACTATTGTATCCCATTCCCTGGTTATTCGATAAACCATATAAAGCATTGTACAAAGTTTCAAGTCTCTCCAATAAGCCATACAGGAGGAGAAGCGGTCACAAGATTTTGTGACAGACAGATGGACAGACTGACAATATAAACTTCAGTACAAGTTTCAATCAGAAAAACTAAGCTAAAAACAAATTATTAATAATTTGTTGGTGGTCATTTTAAGTTGAAAAAATATGCAAATGATAAGAAAAAAATCAATTAAAATATGCAAATTCATTTTTGGGTTGAATGTTACACACATTTACTACATATATGTATCTATAGTTTACAAATCATTACATTTGACTAAATGATATAATTATTCTACATATATCATCTAAGATTTTAATTATACAAAATGATATCATATAAAATCTGTAAATAAATTATGGATCAACAAAATTGCTAAATACTGAAATCTGCTTTCATATTTACTGTACTTAAGGCCACATAGAATTTGATATTTAGATTATCATCCACACCACCCCTCTCAAAATTACCCACCCCATTGTTTTTTTATTCTACCTTTTTTTTTTTTTTTAAAGTTGAGAACAAATATTTGGCTTGTATATCAAATATTTAGAGTATTTCAATGACTGACCCTAACATTTTGGCATGTTGTGTGGTATATTTGACATGTTTCTAGTATAAGGGTACTCTAAGATGTGGTAGTTGTGAAGGACTGTTGCAGTGTGATATGCATTTGGTCAAGTGACTGCACATGTAGGCCTTGTTAAAATAAATTAAATGGAGATGCTATTGAATGTGAAAGTATGCGATACCATGTCATTTCCCAATCCTGTCTTTGGAACTTTATTGAATGTGCATGCCTTAGACTAGAAGATGATGGCAAACTGAATTGAACAATATTAAGCAAAAGAACTACAGTTAAGTGACTGTTGCTTTGTTGTACAATGATGGTAATTATGACTCATTAATTAGCAGATACGGCAATGGCATATCCTGCATATTCAAACAAGAGGCCCATGGGCCACATCGCTTACCTGATTCACCTTGGCCCATATTTAAAGATTTTTTCTACATATATTGCTTCTAAAACTTTGATCCCTATTCAAGTATTGTGGCCCAAACCTACTCATGGGGGCCATGTCTCTCCTACCTAAAATCTAACTCCAAAAGAAAACACAAACATAGCTTGTAAAGGGGATAGGAGGACGTCCAGTCCTATTAAAACATTGGAAGGAAAATTTGATCTGGCCACAATTGCTACACGAAATTTTAAGTTACGAAAAATTAAAAATTTACATGTAAATACCTAGGTTGTGTCAAGCTGAATGAGCAAGTTTGTGCAGAACGAACAAAAATTACACCAAACACAGCAACACCTTTTGGAAATTTTATTTTTACAAACTTGAATCTGCACTACAGAGCTGTATGTCAGGAAGCTTTCATGTAAATGTAAACTGCTCTGGCCTAATAGTTCTTGAGAAGAATATTTTTAAGGATTTTCTCTATACTTATTTGAATGTAAAAATTTGATCCCCTATTGTGGCCTCAACCACCCTTCCCTGGGAGGCATGATTATGACAAACTTGAATCTGTACTATTTCAGGAAGCCTTTACGTAAATTTGTACTTTACTGGCCTTGTATTTTCCTACTTTCCTAGTTCTTGTGAAGAAGATTTTCACTATATATTTGTAAATGCAAAACTTTGATCACCTAGTGTGGCCCTATTCTACCCCAGGTGGTCATGATTTTAACAAACTTGAATCTGCACTATGTCAGGAAGTTTTTATGTAAATTTGTACTTTCCTAGCCCAGTGGTTCTTGAGAAGATGAGTTTTAAAGATTTTCCCTTTATATTTTTATGTAAATTTAAATATTGAATCCCCTATTGTGGCCCCATCCTACCCACAGGGATCATGATTTGAACAAACTTCAATCTACACTATGTCCGGAAGCTTTCATGTAAATTTCAGCTCATCTGGCCCAGTAGTTCTTTAGAAGAAGATTTTTAAATGACCCAACCCTATTTTTGCAATTTTGTAATTATATCTTCCCTTTGAAAGGGGATGTGGCCCTTTATTTGAACAAACTTGAAAGCCCTTCACCAACGATGCTTTTTGTCAAGTTTGGTTGAAATTGGTCCAGTAGTTCTTGAGAAGAAGTCAGAAATGTGAAAGTTTACAGACAGACAGACAGACAACAGAGGATAGGAAAAGCTCACTTGAACTTTCAGCTCATGTGAGCTAAAAATCACTATTATCTAGAAAAGTGAAAAAGAATGTTCAACTTCAGTGTTACATGAAAATGTACTTCAAAATCACTCAACAACAATTATAATATTGCTGTATGGACATTTTCTGTCCAAAGAAAACAATGTAAAACAAATGAAGTAATCTACACTCTACAGCAACATGCGAGTATAATGAACGTGAAATATATATTCTGAAAAATAAAAAAAATAAAGTGAAATCCACCCACCTGCCCATTTTTTTTCCAAACAAGGATGAAAATCTAAAAAATAATTTTAAGACTAGGCCAAAATGAAAAGTATGTTTGTTTCAGGTCGCCCGCCCGACCCTAAATATATCCACCGAGCCCATTAATTTTTTTTCAATTTTCCGATTTCAATTTATCGATATACGAACTATTACCCTAAATGCCAAGACATCTATTGTAATATGAAAACTCCATCACATACTGTGTATTTTGTCAATTAAACAATGTGCTCTGAACCCATTTTTTTTATCTATTAAACACATTATATTACAACTTTAACTATAAAATTTTCATTGATTCAAAGGCACATATTTATTTTTTTTTTTTTAAATATTGAAAAAATAAAATAAAATAAAAAACCTACCTACCGACCCTTTTTTTTTATAACCAGAGGCGACCTAAAACAAACACATTATTTTTTTGGCCCTATGTGGCCTAAAATATTTTGTATACTTACTAATTTCAAAACTCGAAAGGAAATGTTATCCATGTGAAGCCATTGTGCTCTGTTCATCCTCTGGCGAAGACAATTAATTCTTTGATTTGCAGTTTGTGTCATGACTACACCATGCTATCTTCTAATCTCGTCATATTATCAGAAAGTAATTTTGGCAGTTGGCAAGTGGTTTAACTTCCTCATGATCAGATCTTCTATACTGTGTCATATTCAGCATAAAGTAACAAGGGCTATCATCTAGTTCTGAGGTACTGAGGAAGGGCTGTTTTTCTCAACACATAGCCTTTCTTCTGGTATTCTTAGGGATACTTTATTCATCTTTTAATTACATTTCCTTCTTGGAGATTAAAAGTTGAAGACCACTGAAAGAAAAAGAAGTGCTTTAATGAGTTCCATGTCGTTTATTGAATGTGCTGACCAGAATATTATCTAAATGTAGCCCCCACCCCCACCCCAATCAATCATGCAATGTCATACATGTATCTGAAATCAATACTTATGAAAATTAGTTAAAATTAAAATGTTCAAATCTACAATCTTGTTACACATCTCCTATATTTTTCACTTACGATAACTTTGAATTTTTAATAAGTGTGTCCTTTTGTCCACAAACTTTTAACAACCCCTCATAAACAATTTACAAATATGATATCAGAAATAATAGCGAGCGCAGCGAGACAGCGCAGAGCGCTGGCTCCTACTGCGAGCTCTAATGACTAGAGCGCGGGAATAATCCGAGCTAAATCTCAACCTCTAACAAAAAATTTTTTTGACGCCAATCCCAGAAGTCCCTCGTACAAAATGGCGGATGGTTCGATTCGTAAAATAATAATTAAAAAAATATTTGAAGTATTACAAACCTTTCTTATTTGAAAGGAAAGGATGACAATCATATTCTTCCCCCTTTCTTTTTCTTTTTAAAATATTGTCTAAAGAAATGTAAACAGTCACGTCACAACTACCAGGCTACGTCACAACACGCTCGTTGCATTTCCCGCTAAACTGGTTCCTACATTGGCGAGAAGAGCAAGACAGTAATTATAGGTTATAGACTTTGTATGGGAAAATATGACGACCGAGTTTTTTGGCGCGTAGACGGACCGAGCTTGCGAGGTCCGTTCGCGACAAAAAACGAGGTCGTCATATTTCCCATACAACGTCTATAACCTTTTTATTATATACTTTCAATTTCATTTAGAAACTAACAATAATTTTATTTTTAACAATAGCTTTATCGGTTTAACTGAGTAAAAGATGAAAAACGCGAAAAATTTGAAAATTAACGGCGTAGAAATTTGATTGTGACGTAATGTTTGCGGGCCGGAATGTTTCTGGGCATATATCGTGTGATATATGCCCGCAAACTTTTAAAGAAAAAAGAAGAGATGAAATTGAAAGTATATAATAATCCTACGTATTGACAGTGAACCAGATCAGTTTTCCTTGTTTTCAATATAAATTTTTTGAAAATGTATTCAGATATGATGCGCTCGTCCCAACGGTCACACCGTAATCATATTAATCTAAAAACAGTACCCTGTTGTTCATAGATACCATCAACACTAAGAGTATAACAAATAACAAAAGCTCTCCTGACATTGTCCCATTCTGAAAGAAATGAGGTGTTTATACCCCCAAAGGCAGGGGGTTACCCAGAATTGTGTCGAGAGAGAGGAATAATATTTATGGAATTAACCAAAAAAATTAGTTATAGATTTTAAAAATGTTTACCTATGAATTCATGTTAAAAAATTGGTCATGGTAGCTCAGTGGTAACAGGATCAAGAAATCATGGTTTCGAGCCATGCTTGTACTTTATTTAGGGTGAAAATGTAGGTAGTGAGGTGAATGCTCCATCGTCATATTTAGCATTCAAAAGAGAAAGTTTAAACCTTTAAACACCACATGCATGCGTCTAAATGTGTGGCACTTCATATTACTGAAATATTTTCTACAGGTATTATACTAAAATCAATATACACATACATGTACAGTCTTCGACGTTAACCGGTGGCCCGATGCCCAAGGCCAGTAAAATCTTGATCGGGCTTCTAAAAATATTTAACCCAGGAGTCCGGAGGGCCTGTAAATGTTTTATTATATGTTTTGTATATATTACAAATATAGTGCGAGATTGACTCAGACTTTGTCATGACTTACAGGTAGCAATGAAATTTCGCATCGAAAAATGATCAACCATCCTGCCTTTTATGAAGTATAGGGAGGCACAGGCACTGAAAGTTAATGTAAATATATAGTATATAAAAAATACATGCACATACTATATATTTACATTAACTTCCAATGTCCGTGTTGGGATTCCTGTGGGGTTTCGGGTTAGAATAGGTCCTCAGTACCCCTTTGCTTGTCGTAAGAGGCGACTAATAGGGGCGGTCCTTCGGAGGAGACGGCAAAAACTGAGGTCCCGTGTCACAGCAGGTGTGGCAAGATAAAGATCCCTCCCTGCTCCTTGGCCATAAGCGCCGAGCAGAGGCCTAAATTATGTAGCCCTTCACCGGCAGTGGTGAAGTCTCCATATGAGTGAAATATTTTCAAGAGAGCCGTAAAATAATATTCAACCTGTGTAGGGAGGAGGCTCGTCAGTGAAATTCCAAACCTCACAAGCGTATTTCGCAATCATAACCATCAGATCCAAATAATTAAAAAAAAAAACCAGTAGTACAAGGAGAAAAAGAGATCGAAAAGTTAAGCCCCATTGGACCGAGGTTGGGCCTTTGCTGAGATTTAATTTGGGAGAAAACAATGTTTTGTACGTGGTGTAAACAAAACACAGTAGAACATGAGCTTCTGATGTCAAAATAAAATAAGATATAATAATGTCAGTTGTTCTTTAACTATGGTCATCTGGATATGTATTTTCCTACAGTATGTTTGTACCTTGCAAATGACAAGTGGTCAAATTAGAAAAAACATTTTCGGCCATTAAAATATTGTTCGGGCTTGCAAAATTATTATACTGGGAGGCCCGAAGGGCCTGTGCTTCACAAAGTTTTTCATGAAGACTGCATGTATATAAAAAATCATATACATGTTAAAAATCTTAATAATCATTTTAGAATTTTCTTCTTCTGACAAAATGATGCGCAAGTACATAAATGGAAGCTATGCCACTATATGTCATGACACTGTACAGCTTGATCAGTTGATACATGTATCACATAAACAGTCCCGGATGTAAACAATCGAGAAAAATTCAGTACACAACATCATCCCTTAATTTTGAATTGTAGCTGAAGATAATTCTTCCAAGATCGAAATGGAGCTTGGCAATGATTAGCGAGGGTTGTATTATTCTTAAAAAGTAGATTGAAAGCAAAAGTTAACTGCCAAAGTTACCAAGAGACAATAATCCATACATCGTTCGAATTTCCTCCACTGCCACCTAAAGTGCACGTGTAAACCACGCGTGTGACACCACAGCCCGACAGGCTACATTGTAAACAAGTAAAATGCATTCAGAATAATAGTTTTACATATCATATTCTGTTTGGTTTATAGTCTTAGTAGTTACATACCTATGCGCCCAGTATGCGGTACACCTGTACCATGTACGCGGACTGCAAACAGTGCGGCGTAATGTACACATGCAGCCTCGGGGACTTCAACCCGGACAAAGTGGAACAAGCCAATCCGAATATATATATATATATATATATATATATATATATATATATATATATATATATATATCTTTCGTTTTTATTTTTCCATTTTAGTTATTTATCTATTTATGTCATGGCGTTGGAAAAAACTTCAAAGTAGGGAGACAGACGAAAAGGGGGATACGGTCCAATCATCAAAAAAAAAAAGTGCCGTGTGGAGGGGTGGGGTGGGGTTGATTCCTAAGGATCTGACGCATATTTATTTGTTTTTAAATGTGAAATTCTATCCAAAATCAATATGAATTCTTAGTATACAGAGTACATTAACTGCAAAGATTATATTTTAGAAAAAACAAACAGTTCACGCAGATTTATCACTTTCATCATCAAAATTTTCGGTAACTCGGGTACTCTGTCGCTCGTACATAACACGATCGGTATGAAACACCATTTAATCAGTCTATTTAATAAAAAAAACCATTGTTAATATGCAAAATTTTTCTTTCAACCGTATTTACTTACCTCAGATGGACCAACTTCTTTCCCTGGAAAACTCCATTATGATGACATCACAAATTACGTCATTTAAAACAGAACATGCGCACTTCGAAAGTGTGTAAGCCATGCTCGCAAGGAAAAAAGATGGACGAGTGCTAAATCTTTACACACCTGTTACACACATCTCATAAATCCTGTTAAGTAAACACTTCAGGATTTTGATGGTAGATGAACTATTTAATGATTTTATGCTGATTTTTATAAAAATCCAACTGAACACCACCATTTTCGTGTTCCTTTGACCGACCCCGTGTTGATTTACACGTGTGCCTTCTTATTCACTGGTTCAATTGACAGGGCTTACACACACACACACATACGTGTAACGCGTGTCAAATGAACACCTTAACTTCCCACCTGCAACTGAACACTTCTACAGTTATTGGTATTTTAGTACGAAAATTTACTATTTGGTACTAAAAACAACATAGAAGACATTGCTGCGGTCGAAATTTGTGAAATATCGTTTTATTCACTCCTTGAATTTTTGCTTATCAAGTGAACACTTTCCTTTACACACGGTCAATTGAACACTTTCCTTTACACACGGTCAATTGAACACTTTCCTTTACACACGGTCAATTGAACACTTTCCTTTACACACGGGCAATTGAACACTTTCCTTTACACACGGGCAATTGAACACTTTCCTTTACACACGGGCAATTGAACACTTTCCTTTACACTCAGGCAATTGAACACATTCCTTTACACACGGTCAATTGAACACTTTCCTTTACACACAGGCAATTGAACACTCTGGCACACACGGGCAAATGAACACTCTGACACACACGTGTAATTGAACACTCTGATACACGCAGCCAGCTAAACATTC
Source organism: Ostrea edulis (assembly GCF_947568905.1). NCBI lineage: Eukaryota > Metazoa > Mollusca > Bivalvia > Ostreida > Ostreidae > Ostrea > Ostrea edulis. The sequence continues at coordinate 8,563,189 of NC_079171.1, read as the reverse complement.
TGATACACACGGGCAATCAAACACTCTGAAACATCCAAACAATCATTCTCACCACGCTAAATAAATATGGCCAAATCTCTAAAGCTTACAAAAAAGCGTGAAACGATGACATAAATCGAAATTAGGATGGGATAGACAGGGAATCCACACATTTCGTTGAAATTATCGCCGCAAGAAAATAAAAAATAAAGGGGGCGGGGGTAGTATTGATTGGATGATTGATTATATATTTACGTCCCGTCGAGAATATTTTATTCATATTGAGACGTAACCAGCTTTAAGCGGAGTACCACGAATTTAGACCTATCCAATGTATCCATAGGGTTCAGGGTCGTAGCAGTGAGGGTTCTTTGAAATATCGTACCAACACCTACTACATGTACGACAAGGGATATACGTTTATAAGGTCACATCCAAAAGATCCGTGATTCTCACTTCTAAATGTCGAGCGTTTGGCGAAGGAGCAATTAACACTACCAATTTTAACGTCTTAGGTTTGACGCATGAACGATGCTTGAACTCACGACCTCCCGGTTACGAAGCGAACTCTCTACCAATGAGCTACCGCGACCGGTCGGGGGGAGGGGTAGTAGTGTCCATAATGATGACTTTTAATGTAATAATAACTTATGATAATCATCATTATTATATATATATATATACTTCTATGATTATAGACTCCCTCGTTTGCTAATGCATGCTGTACGGGCCAGACTCTGTAGTAATTCGACCAAAAAGTATGAAAATAAAATCAAAATTCTGTAATACAGTGCCTAAAAGATCTAAAACAAGTATTCATAATTATATACATTTTTTGTATCACTTTAAGTTTTTTGTTGACTTTTGACATGAATAAAAATTAGATATCTTTGTAAAGAAATGTTACGCGATATCTTAATTCCACTCTAAAAGGGAACATTTTCATGAACATTCTGTTTATATATGTAACTACATAGATGTGACCTTACAGAAAACTTTAATCAAACGTTTCAAAAACCATAAATTCTTTGAAAATCCGGTTTATAACACCAGTTTATATAACATAACTTCAGAATCAGGATTTGTTCCCGGTTCCTTTATATACTGTTACAAAAATATCTACATGTTTATGATATGTACATGCACATTATGTCAATTTTGACTATCATCTCACCTTGAAATATGAGGACAAAATTGTAATAGAGAACCCCCAAAAATCACGATTTTGCTTCATCTTAGATATTTTTGTTTAGAGATTTCGTGCCTTTGGCACTCATTACGCCCTTCCCTAAACGTGTTGGACACCCCCCCCCCCTCATTAACCACGTCTGAAACACACCGACAATTGAACCTGGTACATTGCGCATAAATTGAACTATTATAACGAAAGGTAAAATTCAAGTTACATATTTGTAAGTTTTATTGATGAACTTAGTTCAGTCTCGAAAGGCAAGTAGAAATTTAAAACATTCCCTGAACATTGGCAATTCGCGCCTTCGAATGAGAAATAATCTCCCTCATAAAAGTGATTTGAACCCCCACTCCTTTCCCTGCCGATCTGAAGACAGAGATGACCAATTGCAAATTCAAGGGAATATATTACCTTCTGTTTTTGTTCAAAAACTGGACGTGTCCTCTCATGACCTTTATAATACAAATTCACCAGGTTGATTTTTAAAATCTTATTAATGTTTTACATAAGCTCAAATTGAAGTCCAATAATATATGCGCATCAAATCAATTATCGCTCTCATTAATTCAATTGATGCGCACATCCATGTGGTGGAAATATTGCTCGCAAAAATTAATTTAGAGCTCTGTATGAATGACTTGATTATCTCTTTTAATTCAATGGAGGATCTTTTTAATTATATATACAAGGCTATTTCATAAGCAATTAATGCGCGCATCATTTTTTTTTTTTTAAAGAGCAACAATTCAATTAAAGAAATCATTCAATTGTGGATATCTTGAATTGAAGATTATATCTCAATTAGATAATCTCTCTAAAATAATTATTCCACGCATCAATTTAATTAATGATATCATTAATTCAATAGAAGAGAGCAATAATTCAATTATTGTGCACATTAAGTGATGTTAGCATTAATGAATTATTGCTCTCTTCAATTGAATTGTAGCATGCATTAATTCTATTGTTGGTATCATTAAATTATAATTCATTTGAGGAGAGCAACAATTAAATTATTGCGTGCATCAATTCAGCAGAATAAATAATGATATCAATAATTCAATTCATGATCGCAATATATATATATAATGCAGAATTGAAGATATTAATTATTTGAAGAGATCTTTGATTGCGTGCAAGAAATGAATTGATAATATCTTCAAATAATTAAAGATATCTTCAAATATTTGAGTTTGTTAATTTGGCGCTCCATAGATCTAAAACTATTCCTAGTGGATTCTGGTGCTTTCTGACTCAAGACATCATAACAGCTCTTGCCACAAATGAATCTCACCATACAAGTGATAAAAACACACTTGAATATGTTGCAGAAAAATAAAGATCAGGTGGGTCGCATATACCTATAGCCACCTCTCTTTTAATTTCTTCATAGGATTCATATACTTAAAGGGAGTTTTCTCCTTGAAAAGGTGATATTTAAAAATATGTCACTTTTTAAGGAATTTTATAATCCCCCAATAGTATGTACCGGGGTAATTTCTAAACTGTTTGGTGAAAATGTTGACAATTAAGAATGAGTCACTGGTTATCCATGTGGAATTTAGCTATCTCATATGAATAAACTCTTGATTATTTTACTACAATGTACCATATTAACCAATTTCGGAAATAATTCCTTATTTGTCTTAAATTTTGATTTGATATAAAGAGCAAACTGAAATGATAAACCAAAGTTCACATTGAACACCAGTGAGGCAATTGTATACAAATATCAAATTCATATATTACAGAATTCATTAAGATATTTGAATTATTCTAATCTTTTAATGTTCCATGGTAGCAATGAAAACAGCAGGGCTTTTATTCTCAGTCATATATTTTATTATATTACAGGAGATGTTATATGTACAATTAGTATATATATATATATATATATATATATATATATATATATATATATATACATTATATATGTAATTGCATGTGCCAAAAAAATGTATACATACATGAGTAATTCAACAACAGACATATCAATAAATTTGCATTTGATACATTGAATGTAGTCCTTTGATTAAATAATCAACACAGATGGATCCATACGATAATACATGTATTTGTAAAAGAAAAAAAAGAGTTCCATTTCTCATACAAACATATCTGTACAAATATGAAAATCAACAAGAGGCCCAGGGGCCACATCGCTCACCTGAGTCACCTTGGCCCTGCTGTTTTGATTTTTAAATGTTATTTTATCAATCTTTATTCTCATGAATAATGTGACCCAAACCTACCTCTAAAGAACACAACATTACTAAAATGAAATCATATAACACAAAGATATGACAAGCATGATATTGCTGTTCTGGATAAGACCAAGGTATGAAGTCATAGGTCTTGGAATGATATGAAAGACCTTGCCATAAGTAATCTATATACAATACATGAAAGCCATATCTAAAATAGTCCTGGATATACTTAATAAGTTATACTTTCTTAAAAGTAGGTCAAACTCAGAGTTCAGGGTCACAAGGTCAAAGAACATAATATGATTGATTGTTTTAGCTGTTTTCCGCCACACTCAACAATTTTTCAGTTATCTGGTGGTGCCCAGTTTTTATTGGTGGAAGAGAGAACCTAGATACAATGTACCTGGGAAGAGACCACTGACCTTCTGAGAGTAAACTGGGAAACTTTCTCACTTACCGGTGCAAGCAGGATTCGAACCCACACCAACCACTGAAGAGACATTATTTGTCGAAATCCGCATCTGGTGCATCAAAATTGGTACCGTATAAGTTTTACCTTAAACACAATGTAGTTCAGGACACACTGAATAGGTCAGATTTGTTTTGCCATAAAAATTGTATATACAAGATATGAAAGCTCTAGCATAAATAGTTCAAGAGATATCTTTAAAGATTTTTCATTTAAATATATCAGCATATAAAACTTTGATCCCCTATTGTTACCACACCATGCCTCCCGGGAAATGATTTTAACAAACTTGAATATGCACTATGTCAGGAAGGTTTAATGTAAATTTGTGTGCTTCATACTAAATTTGAAAAGAATTCTGTTATTCGAATCGTAGATTGATCGCTGTTCGTTATCTTCACCTTTCAGTTATAGAATTTAGTTAAAAATATTCAATTGTTAACATCGACGGACTACAACGGACGCAGACCAATAGCAATATGTCATCTGAGTTTACTCAAGTGACCTAAAATTGTATAATTTTTCTAAAGCTTTTGAAAATTGATAATGCTATTAAAGCCTAGTCTGATCCCTTACACTCCATTTCAATAGTTAAGTGTAAAAACAGACTAGAGTGGATGGGGACCAAACTTAAGAAAGCTGTGAGATTAGTTCAATATTCAAACCTACAGTTTTTGAATAATAAGTATTTAACCCAACTGGGATGATTTCATCCAAAATATTTCACTAAAAATATTTGTGGGGATATTAGTTCACACAGACATTATGTTTCAAAATGAGTACGAGTATGGAAATGAACTGGGGTTCAAATTGACTGGCTACGTATACCTAACATGGCTACATCAACAAAGAAAATCACTTGAAGCTGTGAGTTTTTAGGTTATATGTGGGTTTAAGGAATGTTTGAAAGTATGCTTGGAAACAAGTATAGTGGGAAAATATGTTAGGAATTATTTAATATTAAATTCATGAGACAGCGATGCAGGAATGCAGTGATAGAGGGACTTAACCATGCACTTTTTTTCTGTGCCGTAAATTGAAGATTTTTAATAAGGGGTTCATCTGAAGCTCTAGCGCTCTGACTTGCCCCAATATCTTCTCAAAGAGCTACGATTTTGGGTCTAGTTCTGCATCTAGTTTTTTAGGAGAAGATTTTAAAAGATTTTCCTTGTATATATTTCACATATAAAACTTAGATCCCCTATTGTGACCCCACTCTACCCCTGTGAGCCATGATCTTTAACAAACTTGAATCTGTACTATATATGAATGTAAAACTTTGATACTCGATTGTGACCTCACCCTACCCCCGGATACCATGATTTGCACAAAACAGGAACCTTTTATGTGAATTCAACTGTCCTGGTCCAGTGGTTCTTGAAAAGGTTTTTTAAATGAACCCACCCTATTTTTGCATACCCTTTATCTATTGATGATGCATACCAAGTTTGATTGAAACTGGCCCAGTGGTTCACTCTGGAGAAGAAAATGAAAATGTGAAAAGTTTACAGAGAGACAGACAACAGGCAAAGGTGATCAGAAAAGCTCATTTGAGCCTTTGGCTCAGGTGAGCTAAAAAAGTATATAAACATGTTCAATGTTAAACCTGTTTGTTGTATTGCTTAACAGCTCCATTGCCAGCATCTACCCTTACTGAGCTTACAGTGTCAGACCTTGATATCATCATCATCATCACTCATTTTGACTATCCAGGCCAAATTAATATTTTTGCAAGGGTGAGGCCTGGCTGTCCTGTCGAGGTTGAAGTTTGTACTTCCACACTTGGCGACCCAGTGGATTGATCCTATCCAATCCTCTAAACTCTAGGTCTCGTTTTAGGATCTCATCCCATGTCAGCTTTGGTCTACCTGTGAAGTTTTTTTCTGTTGATCATGATGCATAACATTCTGACAAATCTGCAAAAATATTTAGAGAAGTGATTAGTAAAAGGTCTTCGTAAAAGGTAGCAAGAAATGTACAATTAGATACAAATCATAATTTCTATTTCTACAAAGTAAGTGTTTATCAAATGATCAGCTGTAAATATTAATTCACATATCAATTATCATTTTTAAAGATTCAAAGTGATACAGATATCATAAACATTTTATGACAAATATATCATAACTTCAGATTGTTTTTATGAAGAACAAATGTATCCCCAGCTCCCCAAATTGGAAGTGCTCCAAATGAAACCTCCAACCCCTTAATGTACTGCATGGTATGAAAGATAAAGCATGAGCAGGAACATAGACATTATGAACTCCAATAATTAAGCCACATAGGAGAAGGGTTCACAAACTATTTTACACCCTCCACCCCTACAATCCACTATATTAGGGACAACATTTGGATCTTTGATCTGTCCCTGCAATATGCACATCGCAAATGGTATTGAAGTATTCTACAAAATTTCAAGTCTATCGGATAAGCCGTATAGGAGAAGTATTTACAAGCTATTTTAACATCCTCCACACCTCTCAGATCTACCATTAACTTTTAGAAAAATAATTGGACCCTCCTGTCCCGACAATATGCACATCTACAAATGGCAATGAAGCATTGTACAAAGTTTCAAATCTATCCAATAAGCCATATAGGAGGAGAAGTGTTGACAAGGTATTTTACATCCTCCACCCCTCTTAGATCTACTATTAACTTTTAGGAAAATAATTGGATCCTTCCGTCCCACCAATATACACATCTACAAATGGCAATGAAGCATTGTACAAAGTTTCAAGTCTATCCGATAAGCCATATAGGAGAAGTGTTCACAAGATTTTGTGGCAGACGGACAGAAAGTACAAAAACAATATATCTCCCCTGAAAGAGGGGAGACATAATTACAGTACTGCAGCAATATTTTCACTGTATTTCAGTTGGAGGCTGTCAAAATACAAATTATCAATATACTGTTAAGGTGCAAATCAAAACTTGTATATATATATATACCTTTTCTCAATACATTTTAATGAGTTTTATTTCATCTCTAGTGGACTCTCTTTAGGACTGGCTCATTTTGCTGGGAATATGGTCATCTAGCTATCCTGGTGCCATGCTCTTTTTAATGAATATTGTATTTTCTAGGTTATGTCAAAGCCACTTTTTCTCTTTGATGCAAAAATTATGTTTGACTGTAATTAAAGTGAAGGTTATTTAACAAGAAATCTAGTAGACACATTCAAGCAATACCTGTTCCCTACCACTACTAACTCTATATTTATTCAACATATGTTCAGATTCAATGGAACCACTGGACTTCATATACTATTTTGTCAAAATGCACAGTATTAATGAAGAGGGTGTTACAACTTACATATACCAGACGTATCATCAATATATTAATATCTGCTCTAGAACCTGATTTGCATGCACCCATGTTATGATGGACTGTATTATGGTATTTATCAAGTTCTTTCATCTGTCTGTTAGCTTTTTTAAAAATTCAAAATCTTAGTTTATCAATCCTTATACCCACTCAGGTGATCTAATCAGTAATTAAAAAAACTGATTAATCATTTTGAACATCATATCTAGCAAAGATACTTACGTACATATGTAACTTTAAAATGATACTTATGCCTTGTTCAAACAGCGGTTTTAATGCATATTTTGAATTAAAATTTTCAAACTTTAATGCGCATCAAATATACTTCGTAGAATAGATATAGGCCCCTGCATAATGACAAATTTGGGTCACATGCATCATACCCCTGGTTAGCTATAGATTTATATTTATGCTAGTTTTGATTGAAAAACTAATTTTAAAAAACTTAATTGATCGCTAAAAATAGTGAACATTAAGTAATTAGAAAATGCCAGATGTAGATCTGTGCTCTGCAGAGACATACTGGGTCATATATGCATAAAGAAGAAAAAAACTATAAAACAATTCTCTTTGATCCACTGTAAATTGTAGGAAAATATTCGATCCCTGGGTCAGAAGAACATGAACAACATTAAATGATAATGAAGTATTGTACACAATGGCCTTCATTTTTGCAGTTACTGCCATTACACCGGAAGTAGGGGGCGTGCTTACTGATGGGGTCCCCCCCCCAATTGTGGCCCCATCCTACCCCCGGGGGCCATGATTTGAACAAACTTGAATCTGCACTATGTCAGAAAGTTTTCATGTAAAAATCAGTTTTTCTGGCTCAGTGGTTCTTGAGAAGAAGATGTTTAAAGATTTTTCATATATATTTGTATGTAAAACTTTGATCCCCTATTGTGGCCCCATCCAACCCCCGGGGCCCATGATTTGAACAAACTTGAATCTGCATTATGTCAGGAAGCTTTCATGTAAATCTCAGGCCATCATTAAAAATATTTTTGTTTGATGTACTCTGACTCACATTTTTCAAGGTGGGTCGGTAGGTAGGTTTTTTTGTTTTTGTATTCTTTTTAACGTCATGAAAATTTGTAATATTTTCTTTTAGAATAAGGAGAATTTTCTATTTTTCAAGGGACCCCCCCCCCCAAAAGTTTTAAATTGCTGGAAAAAATGGTTGGGTAGGAGCAAATTTGATTGGTCGGTCGGAGTACATCAAACAAATCAATTTTTATTTTTGGCCTCAGCTTTTCTGGTTTAGTGGTTCTTGAGAAGAAGATTTTTAAAGTTTTTCCCTATATATTTGTATGTAAAACTTTGATCCCCCCTTGTGGCCCCATCCTACCCCCGGGGGCCATGATTTGAACAAACTTGAATCTGCAATATGTCAGGAAGCTTTCAGGTAAATTTCAGCTCTTCTGGCCCAGTGGTTCTTGAGAAGAAGATTTTTAAATGACCCCACCCTATTTTTGTGATTATCTCCCCTTTGAAAGGGACATGGCCCTTCATTTGAACAAACTTGAAAGCCCTTCACCCAAGGATGCTTTTGGACAAGTTTGGTTGAAATTGGCCCAGTGGTTCTGGAGAAGAAGTCGAAAATGTGAAAAGTTTACAGACGGACAGACAGACAGACGACAGACAAAATGTGATCAGAAAAGCTCACTTGAACCTTTGGTTCAGGTGAGCTAAAAATCAATTAAAATATGCAAATTCATTTTTGGGTTGAATGGATTAATTGTTACACAAATTTACTACATGTATATGTATCTATAGTTTACAAATCATTACATTTTGCTAAATGATATAATTATTCTACATATATCATCTAAGATTTTAATTATACAAAATAAGATCATATAAAATCTGTAAATAAATTATGGATCAACAAAATTGTTAAATACTAAGATCTGCTTTCATATTTACTGTACTTAAGGCCACATGGAATTTCATATTTACAGATTATCATCCACGCCCACCCCTCTCAAAATTAACCATCCCATTGTTTTTTATTCTACCTTTTTTTTTTAAAAAGAAGTTGAGAACAAATATTTGGCTTGTATATCAAACATTTAGAGCATTTCAATGACTGACCCTAACATTTTGGCATGTTGTGGTTATATTTGACATGTTTCTATTATAAGGGTACCCAAAGATGTGGTAGTTGTGAAGGACTGTTGCAGTGTGATATGCATTTGGTCAAGTGACTGCACATGTATGCCTTGTTAAAATTAATAGAGATGCTATTGAATGTGAAAGTATGCGATACCATGCCATTTCCCAATTCTGTGTTTGGAACTTTTATTATTGAGTGTGTGTGTCTTAGACTAGAAGAAGATGATGGCAAACTGAATTGAATAATGTTAAGCAAAAGAACTACAGTACAGTGACTGTTGCTTTGTGGTACAATGATGGTAATTATGACTCATTAATTAGCGGATACGGCAATGGCATATCCTGATCCTGCATAAACTGCATATTCAAACAAGAGGTCCATGGGCCACATCGCTCACCTGATTCACCTTGGCCCATATTTAAAGATTTGTTCTACATGTAAATCTTATACGGTACCAATACATATTCGCTTCTAAAACTTTGATCCCTATTTAAGTATTGTGGCCCAACCTACTCACGGGGCCATGATTTCTCCTACCAAAAATCTAACTCCAAAAAACCCCACACAAACATAGTTTGTAAAGGGGACAGAGGACGTGCCTGGTGTTTAATAATTCAATGTGTACAGGCATTAGAAAAATGTGTATATGCAAAAACATACTTTAAATTGTATGCAAAATGATACCCATGTCTAGTCCTATTATAACATTGGAAGGAAAATTTGATCTGGTCACCATTGCTACACGACATTTTAAGTTACGAAAAATAAAAAATTTACATATGAACACCTAGGCTGTGTCAAGCTGAGTGAGTAAGTTTGTGCAGAACGAACAAAAATTACACCAAACAAAGCGACCCTTTTCAAAATTTTATTTTTACAAACTTCAATCTGCACTACAGAGCTGTATGTCAGGAAGCTTTCATGTAAATTATGTAAACTGCTCTGGCCTAATGGTTCTTGAGAAGAAGATTTTTATGGCCCCATTCTACCCCAGGGGGTCATGATTTTAACAAACCTGAATCTGCACTATGTCAGGAAGTTTTTATGTAAATTTGTACTTTCCTAGCCCAGTGTTTCTTGAGAAGATGATTTTTAAAGATTTTCCCTTTATATTTGTATGTAAAATATTTGATCCCCTATTGTGGCCCCATCCTACCTATGGGGGTCATGATTTGAACAAACTTCAATCTACACTATGTCAGGAAGCTTTCATGTAAATTTCAGCTCTTCTGGCCCAGTGGTTCTTTAGGAGAACATTTTTAAATGACCCAACCCTATTTTTGCAATTTTGTAATTATATCTTCCCTTTGAAATGGGGGTGTGGCCCTTTATTTGAACAAACTTGAAAGCCCTTCACAAAGGATGCTTTTTGTCAAGTTTGGTTGAAATTGGCCCAGTGGTTCTTGAGAAGAAGTCAGAAATGTGAAAGTTTACAGACAGACGGACAACAGGGGATTGGAAAAGCTCATTTAAACTTTCAGCTCAGGTGAGCTAAAAATTACTATAATTCAAAAAAGCGCAAAAGAATGTTCAACTTCAGTGTTACATGAAAATGTACTTCAAAATCACTTAAAAACAATTACAATATTGCTGTATGAAAATTTTCTGTCTAAAGAAAACAATGTAAAAAAAATATGAAGTAATCTACACTCTACAGCAACATGCGAGTATAATGAACGGGAAATATATATTCTTAAAAAATAAAAAATACACCACCTGCCCCATTTTTTTCCAAGCAAGGATGGAAATCTAAAAAATAATTTTATGACTATGTGGCCTAAAATATTTTGTATACTTACTAATTTCAAAACTCGAAAAGGAAATGTTATCCATGTGAAGCACTCTGTTCATCCTCTGGGGAAGACAATCTTTGATTTGCAGTTTGTGTCATGACTACACCATGATATCTTCTAATCTCGTCATACTATCAGAAAGTAGTTTTGGCAGTTGGCAAGTGTATCAATGGTGTAACTTCTTCATGATCAGATCTTCTATACTGTGTCATATTCAGCATAAAGTAACAAGGGCTATCATCTAGTTCTGAGGTACTGAGGAAGGGCTGTTTTTCTCAACACAGCCTTTCTTCTGGTATTCTTAGGGATACTTTATTCATCTTTTAATTACATTTCCTTCTTGGAGATTAAAAGTTGAAGACCACTGAAAGAAAAAGAAGTGATTTAATGAGTTCCATGTACAACTGTAGTTTATCGAATGTGCTGACCAGAATATTATCTAACTGTAGCCCCCCTCCCCGATCAAGCATGCAATGTCATACATGTATCTGAAATCAATACTTATAAAAATTAATTAAAATTAAAATGTTCAAATCTACAATCTTGTTACACATCTCCTATATTTTTTACTTATCATAACTTTGAATTTTTAATAAGTGTGTCCTTTTGTCCACAAACTTTAACAACCCCTCATAAACAATTTACAAATATGATATCAGAAATAATAATCTAAAAACATTATCCTGTTGTTCATAGATGCCATCAACACTAAGAGTATAACAAATAACAAAAGCTCTCCTGACATTGTCCCATTCTGAAAGAAATGATGTGCTTATATCCCCAAAGGCAGGGGGTTACCCAGAATTGTATCTAGAGAGAGCATACATGCCAACTTTCCCGATTTAGGCGGGATCTTCCCGATTTTACCCTCCGGTCCCGCTTTCCCGATCGGGAAAGCAAAATTACCCAAAAATCCCGATTAGAAATTTTTTCCGACCAAAATTTCCGATTTCACGATTGAAAACGAGTTTGAAAGCGGAATAATCGTGAAATCTCGTGACCAGAATTGGAAATCCCGCGTCATTTCTGAAGTGGCCAATCAGAAATCGGGACAATAGTCAGCCATTGCTGTTTACCTGTGTCGCATGGTGTCGGGTTGGTCTGCCTGTGTCGGGGTGTTTATTGGACAGTACGAAGCATTTTTTGATAGTAATTAATCGGGAAGACGGATTTCAAATTGACCTATCTTTTACACAAACGTGAATGACAACGATGCTAGTGCCACCACCAAACAATCGGACATTCCGCCTCTCGCTGACAGCATCCAAAATTTGCAATAAGGTACGTCAAGTATATATTTTTTCCAACTATAATAATATAGGCTATCCAAATCTATCCGTCTATAGCGATGTATTATATAGTCTATATAGTATATAGTGTAGTATTCATTAAATATACTTTGTGATTCGTAATTCGCACATTTCTGTACTGAATTTTTTATTTAGCAAGTAGCCTTAATTTACAAGTAAAACGGAATATTTTGATGTGGGTTTTTTTTCCTGGTAATTATTTCAGATGTCATGGGTGCAAAGGTTTTGTTCGCAAACTTCATAGCAGGGTAGATCACTCCTTTTTTGGTTGCAATGCAGATTATTCCACCAGTCTCTGCAAGCCCATGTTTACAGACAAGCAAGATCGCCTTTGCAGTCGTACCTAAATGCATGTGCTTTAATTTAAATTTTGATATATAGACCGGCCAATGTTTATTGTATGGTGTAAAAGGATGCAACCTTAAATATTATTTGATATTATGTATGTGACTTGTTGGAGAAGATTTTTTGCTGAATAGATGATTTTAATAAAATATTAATGTGTATCTTTCAAAGTTTTTTTTTTATATAGTTAATGGTCAAACACATTTGATGTTTGTTAATATATGATACATTAACAATGATTTGATTGATATTTTATTTGAAAGGACAAATATTTATTTTCATGCTAAAATGTCGTGAATTTTGAGCTTTGAAAAAAGGTCGTCGCGCGGAAAATCCCCCATGGGGATTTTTAAAAGTTGGCATGTATGAGAGAGGAATAATATTTATGGAATTAACCAAAAAATTAGTTATAAATTATTAAAATTTTTAGCTATGAATTCATGTTAAAAAATTGGTAGCTCAGTGGTAACAGAGCATTTGCTTCATGATGAAGAAATCATGGTTTCGAGCCATGCTAATGTACTTTATTTAGGGTGTAAATGTAGGTAGTGAGGTGAATGCTCCATCGTCATATTTAGCATTCAAAAGAGAAAGTTGCTGGTCTTTCAGATGAGACCTTTACACACCACATGCATGCGTCTAAATGTGTCGCACTTCATATTACTGAAATATTCTCTACAGGTATTATATTAAAATCAAACAAACACATATAATCATATACATGTTAAAAATCTTAATTTTAGAAATTTCTTCTTCTGACAAAATGATGCGCAAGCATATAAATGGAAGCTATGCCACTATATGTCATGACACTGTACAGCTTGATCAGTTTATACATCACATAAACAATCACAGATGTAAACAATCAAGAAAAACTTAGTACACAACATCATCCCTTAATTTTGTATTGTAGCTGAAGGTCATTCTTCCAAGATCGAAATGCAGCTTGGAAATGATTAGCGAGGGTTGAATTATTCTTAAAAAGTAGATTGAAAGCAAAAGGTAACTGCCAAAGTTACCAGGAGACAATAATCCATACATCGTTCGAATTTCCTCCACTGCCACCTAAAGTGCACGTGTAAACCACGCGTGTGACACCACAGCCCGACAGGCTACATTGTAAACAAGTAAAACGCATTCAGAGTAATAGTTTTACATATCATATTCTCTTTGGTTTATAGTCTTAGTAGTTACATACCTATGCGGTACGCCTGTACCATGTACGTACTGCAAGCAGTGCGGCGTAATGTACATTTGCATCCTCAGGGATTTCAACCCGGACAAAGTGGAACATGCCAATCCGAATACATATACATCTTTCTTTTTTATTTTTGCATTTTTATTTATTTATCTATTTATCATTTATGTCATGGCGTTGGAAAAAACTTCAAAGTAGGGAGACAGATGTAAAGGGGCATACGTTCCAATCATCCAAAAAATGTGCCGTGTGGGGGGTGGGGTAGGGGGTTGATTCCTAAGGACCTGGCGCAAATCTTTTTGTGAAATTCTATCCAAAATCAATATGAATTCTTAGTATACAGAGTACATTAACTGCAAAGATTATATTTCAAAAAGAAAAAACAAAACCAAACAGTTCACGCAGATTTATCACTTTTATCATCGAAATTTTCAGTAACTCGGGTACTCTGTCGCTTGTACATAACACGATCGGTATGAAACACCATTTAATCAGTCTATGTAATAAAAAACCCATTGATAATATGCAAAAAAATTCTTTCAACCGTGTTTACTTACCTCAGATGGGCCAACTTCTTTCCCTGGAAAACTCCATTATGATGATATCACAAATGACGTCATTTAAAACAGAGCATGCGCACTTCGAAAGTGTGTAAGCCATGCTCGCAAGGAAAAAAGATGGACGAGTGCTAAATCTTTACACACCTGTTACACACATCTCATAAATCCTGTTAAGTAAACACTTCAGGATTTTGATGGTATATGACCTATTTAATGATTTTATGCTGATTTTTATAAAAATCCAACTGAACACCACCATTTCCGTGTTCCTTTGGTCGACCCCGTGTTGATTTACACGTGTGCCTTCTTATTCACTGGTTCAATTGACAGGGCTTACAAACACACACACACACACACACACACACACACACACACACACACACACATATATATATATATATATATATATATATATATACATACATATTACGGAGTTACATATATTCACGTGTTACTTAGTATGCAGCAATTACAAGAACGATATAGCAATAGGTGTAAAGGTTTACTATTTGGCATTTATGGTCTCAATCAGCTGATCGGTGACCTGACTCAGTTTCGTTAAGCCGATTTTAGATTAACACATTTAAATGTTACTAACCTGTTGAAAAATGCTGACATCGTCTGGCAAGATTTGGCTTTCATCTTCATTTCATTCTTACCCATCTGTTTTAAACGCTTAGCAGTCGGTATTTTTGATAACAATATGATTCAAGATGAAGGAGGAGTTTTTGCAAATTCCAGAATACCAAGCTGTAATACCTGAATATGTGTATTTTTAATATTTGTTTTTTTTTAAAAAAGAAAATAAGGCACGGTGTTATCGTTTTTAGAGCAAACTCGAATTTTTCAAGAGAAAAAAGGCACAGCGCTGGTAAAAGGCACGTGGCCAGGGAAAAGGCAACACACCGGAGAAAATGGGCGCGGCGCCTCGCCATGATAAAACACTACCAGTGAATCAACCAGGCTTAATGAACACGGACGAGTGTGTAGTTTCCTAAAGACTTGATATCGTGCAGAAATATAGCTAAATATGCACGCGAAAACAAATCATAGGATATTTGTAACCTCGTGTCGGTTTTAAGCCTTGTAATCTTCATATCTAATGTCGGATTCTTAGGGAAGGAACAGTCACCACCAATGTATAATGTATTAGGTTGATGAATGTGCCGGAATCGAGAATGAAGCCCATGAACTCCGTTTTGTAAATTTAACTACAAAAGTCTGTTTAGTAAGTTCAGTGGGTTGACAATTAGGTTTCGTTCTGTAACATGCAAGTGCGAGGCATTAAGCGATATCACTGTTTATATTCGATCTTTTATCAGAATTGCATTTATTCAGATAAAAAGATATATTAGATATTTTTCTTCTCGATTTCACGGAGCATATTCTCCACTTTCTTGGAAATATAGGTTTTTGGGAGCTTGCTACCTTTGCACATTCTCAACAAGACATGGTGCAAATTACTATCATAATCAATTGTTTTAGATAGAAGTTCGAACGAGTCCGTCACCTGAAAATAAATCTTACTGGATCCGTGCCCGAATAGTTTACGTTTTTCAGATTATGTAACTCTGACCCACTGATTAAGTTTATTAAATACAGAGTACGGATCTATAACGTGTCGTGTGACTGATCCACGAATAATCCCGAGACCATTCGGATAATCCTAAGACTAAGCAATTTCTTTGCGAACCAATCACACGGCGCATACAACTAATTCGTACTCTGTGACCTCCATTTTGGCTGTCAGTGGAAGAGATGAAGCCCTGTCCGATCAATGCACGCAAGATCATGTCAAATAAAATAGATGAGATGGGTTTTGAGTTGAAGAGACTTGTAGTATGACATCTCCCTGACCTGCTGCTCGCTAAAATTCCTTGGGTAACGCTGTAATTACTAGGAAAATATACCCCGAAACGGAGAACCCTTGTTTGTTTACAATTTTTTGTTTCATACCTTGTGTATTTTATTATACCGTAGAAAGCCAACCTCTAAAGCTTACAAAACGCGTGAAACTATTACATGAATCGAAAGAGGGATGAGATAGAGTGGGAATTCACACATTTCATAAAAATTATTGCCACAAAAAATATGAAAAAGGAGTGGATAGTAATATCTACCGTATATACTCGCCTATAAGTCGGTTTTTTGGGAGTCAATTTTTGGTCCAAAACTCTATGTCCGACGTATAGGCGCGTCCTAAGAAGATTGGTATTTTTCTGGGCGGCGTAATGTAGTGTTTTTAAACAACTCCGACGATTATCATGGACTACCACACAAATGATTATTGTTCACAAATATCTAGACGTATTGTTTATGTATTTTAAAATCATGTATAAAGTACAAGTATTTACATATTTTTATCTAGTTTAAAATTATTTACATACCGGTAACTACAGTGTAATACTTTCAACTGATCTATCGTTTATCGGTAAAATTGAATTACGAACCCGATTTAATATTGAAATATTCATATGTATACCGGCTGAAATATATTTCTTAAAAGATTGAATATTATTAACAGATAATTTAGATCATCATTATTGACTCTTAAAAACTCTATTGTTGACACAATGAATTATACCGGAATCCCACAATAACAGTTTTCGCGAGGCGCGTGCCACTAAGTAAACACGGTGTCAGGTACTGGTCATTAGGAGACCATAATTGCTTAGATAAACAAGGAATCATTGTCCATAATAGATCAAGGGGTGCGTTTAAACCCCAAACGGATATGGCTTGGATATTGAGCACCTCATAATTATTAATTTCTCAAAATATTTTTTGAAACATAGGTAAAAACACTAGAGGATTGACTTGAAATTGTCAACCCTATTCTGACAAAAATTTGTACCGACTTATAAGCGGGTCAATGACAAATTCCTACAAAATAACCTTAAAAAATACAACCGACTTATAGGCGGACCGACTTATAGGCGAGTAAATACGGTATACTTCAGGTGCCTGTGGTTTTAATCGTCCCGGTCATTACTCCCTAAGTTGTCAATACTGGTTAATTCTGATTTAAACGGTCCATTTTTCTATTTTTGTATATTTCTTGCAAATATAAAGATAAATTAAGTCTTTTCATTATATAGATCAATTGTTGATTAATATTTTTGATTAGATAATTAAATGTAATTTCATAAGTTTAATACTTTTGGTTTGCTGAAACTGTTACCGAAATAGCTTCAGCACTATAATAGAAAGGCACATATAACATACACTCTCGTCACACTGATTTTGACTACGGATAACTCCGTTTACCTGATTAGGATATAAGCCTCACGGCGCGTGTGACCGGTCGACGGGGGATGCTTACTCCTCCTCGACACATGATCCCACCTCTGGTGTGTCCAGGGGTCCGTGTTTGCCCAACTATCTATTTTGTATTGCTTGTAGGGGTTGTTTCGTTATCTTCACCTTTCAATTGATATTTTTATTAGATAATTCAATGTAATTTCATGAGTTTAGTACCTTTGGTTTGCTGACACTGTGACCGAAACATCTTTAGTATTATACTAGGTCACATTGACAGAAAGCAGAGTTGACAGGTGTTAATTGACATAACCTGGGTCGAAAGACGACCACTATGCATGTTGTTGTTATAAAACCTCACCAACCCACCACTCAATGAGTATTTGAAACAATAGGTATATCTTGTTAAAGGTAAGGGATTCGAACAGAAACCTTTACATCCTGCCAAAAACAACCGAGTTATTTACATTATTTATTTGATATTATGACTTATAAGTATATTATAAACTGATAGTACATGTGATGAATTACATTTACTATCATTATGGTCACATAAACAATTAAAATAACCAATACCACGAGACTATAATTGCCCAACAATTTTCAATCGACAAGTATTGACCGGTTTTAACCAGTATTGACCACCGGTCCGGGCAATATTCACATTGACCACTTTTTTGCAAACACTCATTATAATAGAGTTAAGCCCATGCGTATTACAATATGAATAATGTATACCTGTACTACAATAGGCATTCATAATTGATAGGAAATCTTATCGAAGGTAGAGTTATCAATCGTGAATTCGTTAGTTAGAACTGCTCTCGTGTCATGCCCGTGTCAAACTTAACACTCAAATAAGGTGGGGATTGCTCCGTTCCTTCGTTGCCAATTGCTCGGTAGTTACAAGTGAGAATCCCGGATGTTTTGTATATGATGTCACGTTGCCCTAGATTTGTGTTACTTTTCCTACAACTGATGGCGTCACAATATACTGGACGTAAAACAAAAATATGAAATGTAGACAACTTATTTACCTATACCTATATCAATGGAAATAAATGTACAATGTACATACAGTGAATAGAAATTGTTGCCCTATATATTTTACATATTGATGATGTTTTTTTAGAATAATGAATATATTATCCGTATTTTATACCATTCTTATTTAATAAGACAGACAACTGCTGATTATGTACAATGACAATTTATTCACTTATTCTGACAGACCACTCTACTATTTGATTCAACCAAAAATAATAAAAATAGTAGTTTCCTACAGACTTGATGTACAGAAATACATGTAAATGAAATATTGTATGCGGCGAAAACATTGTAAGATATTTATAACCTCATCTTAGCTTTAAGGTTATAATTATTGATTCACTACCGATGTATACTGTCTTAGGTTTGACGAGGTACTGGAATCAAAAATAGAGCCCATGACCTCCCTTGAGTGAAGCCATTCATGTACAGCAAACTGCTCCAACAAAACCAATGGGCTGACACTAAAGATTTTAGGTTAGTAAAAATACGTTGAGTCATCCAACGAAATCATATCTTATATTTGATTTTCAATTAGAATTGCATTTATCAAATTGTCGAACAACTTGTATTTCGGCATACCTTATCTCATGGAATATCTTAACACTGAGCTATAAAAATCTACATTTTATACACTTTCATGAGTTTGTAATTGCTGCACACACAACACATACTCCTCTCCTCCATTAGTTTGATAAACACTGGCTGTGGAATATCCTCGATAATCCTAATGAGACTGCCAGCACCAGACAACACGTGGATATTGTTACTTCCTGTAGCGGCAACAAAGATATTACCGAAAGAGTCTACATCAAGTCCATGGGGTTCTTTCAATTTGAGATGTTTGTACTGCCAGACGGTGTCTCCCTGGTCCGTAATGGTGGTTACTGTATGAAGGGCCCAGTTACTGTACACAAGAAGTGCATCATTTGTTACAATTAAATAAATATTATTAATGCCTTCAGCTTTATATTCTCTAAGCATTTTTCCAGACATATCAATTTTTATGATTTTATCTCCACATGCTACATAACACGCTCCATTGTGTTTTCTTATTCCATAAACGTCTTCGTTTATATTGATACTTCGCAGTTTATGTAGATCATACGCAGAGAAAACTTCGATAGACTTCATTGGATAACATGTCACAAGTAGTTCTTCTCCAACTTGTATTACTTCAAAGGGGTAACTCAGTCCATCAATGACTTCCGTGAATATCCAGTCTTTGTTATAAATAACACAACCGCCATTATCTCTGTGTTTTGCAACTACAAAGTTACCATTTGATAGAAAATTTCCACTCCATACACAAGTTCCTGCAATGTCAAACTCCGAGACTAAAGACAATCGAATATTTCTTATATCGTACATGATGTGATGATCAGATTCAGCATATTCAATATCTCCAAAAGATTCCATATTTCTCACTTCTTTCAAAACTTGTGACTTCATTTCCGATATCTTTATCTGTTTCTTCTTGAATTTAAACCGTTTCAGCTGTAACAGCTTCTCTTTCACTCTGTAATAAGTCATCACCATTTCAGCGTCATTCTCCGTCTCTTTAACTCTTTCAATATTCCGGCAGCAGTAATTTGTGCACTGTATACCATCAGTAAGTACATTTGTACAATCACTTAACATCCCCCTTCCTTTCTTCAGCGCACCTGCTACTTCCTCTAAATGTTTGTTCTTCAGTATTTCTAGGTGATCAACAAGTTCCTTGAATTCCCTTTCTGTTTTCTCTATGATTTCGTCCACTAAATTCTCTATTTCTGCTACATTCATCTCTTGTTCGCTCTTTGCTTCTGTCAGTTTCTTTTCCAGGTTCTTCACATCACCCAAAAGAACATCCAGTCGGCCATTTTGTTTTATATGTGTTGCTGCGTCTTCGACAGTATCAACACTTTCGCATTTTCTGTGACTTGTTCCTATACACATTGAACAAGAGGACTGTTGGTGATCGTTACAGAAGAATTTTATTGTTTCCTTTTTATGTTCAGGACAGGTAGGGATATTTCCTGATTCAGGAAATATGTTCCCGGATTTCATCTCGTTCAATTGACACACGGTATGGTCTCTTGAGAGCAAATGTTTTCTGTGATGTTTGGTACATACCAGGCATAGATATTCAGTGCAAGAAAAACAGAACCCGGTAGCATTGTCATTTTCGTTATCTCGTAAGCAAGGATCGCACAGTTTCTTATCAGGCTTCTGAACGATTGTCTCTAAAACTTCATTCACAGGAAAAAGCCCCGTCCACTCTTCTGGGTTATCGAAGGCTCCAGGACTGGGTATGTACTCGCGGCATAATGGACAATTGAATCCCAAACGAGGCTCCGTAGATTTACACACATTAACAATGTAGGAAGATAAACACCCGTGACAGAAGGAATGTGTACACGGTAAAAACCTCGGCGACTTGAACTTTTCGAAACATATAGAACACAATGTAACATCCTCCATCGAAGAGCTTTCTAGGGATGTTGCCATGTTGATAAATTACAAATCAACTTTCGGTTTCATTTCAAATCCGGCGAATCCATTTTAACCTCGGCGTTCTAAATTTTCCAAAACAAGTGGAACACACCGAAATGTCTATAAATGAAGTGTTGTTTGTTGACGTTGCAATTGCCAACAAACACATACAAAACAAATCATTTCACTGTCCTTCCTGTGGAAAAAGATTATGGGAGAAAACTTTTATTCACACTATTCCACGGGTCACGGGACAAAATTGTGGCGTAGATCTTTAATGGGAAGTATATTGTCATGAACATGGAAGCCTATGTGGGGCAAGAGTAATTTGATTTTTTTCAGGTGAAAGTTTATAGTGTAGTAGATGTAGAGTGTGTTTGTATGTATATAATGTATTGTTTATTCTTTTAAAGCTTTTTATAGTATACATGTACAACGTCATTGAACACTATGTAACATTAGGAGTTAAATGAAATAAAAACAGTTTCTGTTTCAATGTTATGATACGTGAGTGACAATTAAGGTGCCCTTATTCTGATATTAGAAATACTAACGTATTTTGTGCATGCAGATTTCGAAATATCGGCACTTTCTAATAGTAAACGGTGGCGAATGTAGACATAATTTAACGATCCTTGCCTCAATACAATATATGGAAGTTTTGAGGGGAGAGCTGATTCGTACAGTTAGCGGCTGACTTGGACATTTAAATCTGCGTATTGTATTGAAGCAGGAAATCGTTAAACATACGCAATGTCGAATTGTTAGTATAGTATTGCGGTGGGCCCGTTGCGTTTTAAACCTTCTGAACTTCTTTGATTTGCCTGACAATTGTCAAAATAAACCCAGGTCATTAATTCAGTCGTTTTTTTTTTCAAGTATATATATATCTAAAATTTTAACTCGCACAGATACCTCGATTCATGTTAAAGTGTTTTTTTTCCAAGTCAATGCATTATTATGAATCGAATGTAAGTTATTAGACTTTGCGTTTTGTGAAAATGTTATTTTAATGTAAAAGAATATGCAGTCCTGGTTTAGGGATTTTTTGGCAGTAAATATTGTTGTTGAGAAAACAAACTTTTCGCTGGTTAGCTCAGAAAATGAACTGATCAATTTGATTGATTATTATTTAAAGTACATTTATTTGTATATCGTTGCAAATATAGAGCCATTCCGCATTTGTTAAAAAACTTTGTTAACACTACACAAATGTGTACAACGTAGAAAGGCAGTTAGCATTTAAAAATGATTATGTTGATGTTTTTGAGAAGATGCGTGTCAAAGATTTATAGTTTTATATAATGTAGGAGATATATGTAATTGTATACATTGGCATTTGTGTATTTAAGATATTATCAATGTAATAACAGTACATTTAATATACATGTACATTTGACAACTTATCAGATTAACATCAATATGTACATATCATAAGCCAAAGAAACTTCATTCTTTTCTATCCCTTTTCCTATTTTTCTATCTTTAAATGAATGCATATTACAGTGGATGTGTAAATAGTAGATAAAATATCCCGTACCTTCTAATTAGGTGGGTTTGTAAAGTCATGATGATAAACCCTGACTGTCATTATATGAATAAATGTTGTAAGAAGTATTTAAATACTTTGTGTGTTTGTTCATTACAAAAATGTATAAATTTGTTATACAGCTTTATTCAGTCATGCACACATATACAACATAAAGCATCCTAAACGTACAAGAAGTTCGGAATCACACACACACACACACACACACACACACACACACACACACACACACATATATATATATATATATATATATATATATATATATATATATATATATATATATATATCTATATATATATATATTCAGCTTCATATATGTAGCTCTCTGGGAAATAACCCCTTATAAAATACTTCAATTCACAACGCGATTGATACCTTATATCGCTGTATTCTGTCTTCACCATATTATAATATAAAAAGATTCCTAACATTTTCTCCACTACACTTGTGTCCAAACATTCGCGTATTTTACGTCCAGTATCTGTGTTTATCATACATATTTGATACAATGAATGTATACAATGACCAGCAAGGTTCAATACGAGTGCTAACTAACATAGTTGCGTCTATAAACGAATTGCTTTGAAGCTATGGTGTTTTCGGTTGACAAGAAACTTTATTTAATGAATGTTTAGAGGTGAGTTTGGACACAAATATATTGCGGAAACATATAAGAAGTTTTCGTATTAATTCTTTGAGACGGCGATGCAAGAATGTAGCGATTTGCCGCTTCAACTGTTAGCGGAATTTTCTGTGCAGTGAAAGGAAGGTTTTTCTGAAAGGTGGATCTGTAGCTCTCATCCACCTCCGTGTTTTGTTGAAGAGCTAAATATAAGAAACTACACATATATATTCTGAAAAAAAAAATAGAAACTTCGTTTTACCACACTTGATAAAAACTGAATATGTCAAAGGCGTAACACAATGAATCCATGTGCATACACTGAGAGCTGCCCTTCTAACAAATGAAAAAATAATTTACCAAATTCAACATTTTAACCTAAATTTGAAAAAGGAAAAATAAAGTTTTATGAAATGGCTCAATTTCCCTTTTTCTAAAAACTACAATATCAAAGTTATTTTCTATACATTGAACAACATCAGAAAGACACTCGTAAACAAATATCAACTGTAAACCAGACAACTTACAGAGACTAAACGAATATCACTAAAACGCTGAGGAAAAAAACATTATCAGGCCTTGAGAGTTTGAGGTTAAAAGACAGAGTAGCTCGAGCAATAGCAGAGACCGACCTGAAATCCTGAAATCCACCCATCATTTACTACTTAGATACCCGTCGTTATGCATACAATAACTTTCCTAGTGTATTGATCCCCCACATATCTAAAAATAACTTGAAACTCATTACCTACATTAAAGTGCATTTGAAATACCCATTACATTCCGTGTACATTTCAAAAGACATCATGGAACGCGCTGATTCACAAAATGTTGTTCATAGGAAGATCATTACCCTGAAGCTTCAAAGGCTATCACAGAAAAAGCAGTAGGAAATGTAAATACAAATGAATGTGTAGGTATATGCATCCATCGCATGGATACAACCCAAGATTAAACGTATAGCTGCACGAAATCAGCGTAGTCAAGGATTGAATGGATACACTTTTACATTCTCCAGCGTTTTACAAGTGACATTTCATTTGTTCATGATACATCAGTTGCCTAGCTACACTTTATAATGCGTGGACAATTTGAGGATTCCTGTGCATTGTCTTGATTCATCACTTAATTCATATCTGAGCATGTACTAAAGGGGTTTTAATTTTGCAGGACTAAATTTTCGCGAGTTTTGTCGTTCGATAATTCACGATGGTTTGAATGTCGCGGATTAACACCTTCGAATATTTCGTCTTTACTACCTAGTCAATGTTTACTAGGATTACCTCCCGTGTTTTGTATAAAACATACTACATACGTTTTTACCTTCGGATAAGTTTTCACTATTGCTGATAATGAGTTTTCCCTTCAGCTATTAAGATAAAGATTGTCACTTGTAATTTGGAGTTTTGTTCACTAGTATTTTCGTAAACAAGATGTTGTTTACATCTGTTAATTGATGTCACTTCATTATTTCTTAAGAAAGAACAATCTCCCAAGGGTTAGTGCTACCCCATTGTCAATTCTACCGTGATCCTCGCAAGATAGATGACCCTGAATATATAGGAATCGCAGCCGTACACAATGACTCCGTGAAAAAAAAAAGAACTCAGGATTCTGTTGAGAAAACGTAACTAGGGATTATACGATACATATTCACCTGAGACACGTTAAAGAATAACTAAATATGCCATAAAGAATGGACCATCAAAAGTTACACGTCATTTTGCAAATAAATATAGACAAGGGTACAGTTAGTACTATCCTAAAGTCTCTTTCGTGCTGCGCCTTTCATAAAAAAGGATATACATCTCGAACATTCTCCCCGTCGACGTCCCTTGAATTTGGGAAAATGAGACGATTTCATTAAAACACATGTGCATCTAAAAGTATTGTTAATACAAAAAATGTATTGACAGGTGCATGAGGTTTTATGTATCAAAATAAGAACATTGTGTCTGAATCAACATTAATAGTGATAAGGTAAGATCATTATTTTCCAGAATGACTTTTAGAAAACGGAATGCAACCAAAGGCATCAAAACGTTGCCAAGTGACGTTGAGCCAAAAAACATATCATATTTCTGGCTCACTTTTGGAACCAAACTGGTGTCAGCATCATTCCATGTGGGTAATGGAGAATAGACCGATCAGGTAAAATCTAATGTTTCGGTTTTTTTTTCGTGGGTTTGAAATTTAGCGATTACTGGATCAAAGCTTTGCTAATAATTTTAACGTAATGAATTATGGCGGACAAGGACGTCGTATCTCTCTTGCAGATACTGAAGTCACAATTGAGTGCATATTTGGCGAGTGAAATTTTGGCGGAAAGCTATTTAAGCGGTAAAATAAGCCAAATTTATCACCCCGCGGAAAACCCCAGCTATGCGGTATCTTTTTTATGATTTTATCATTATGTCATGTACTAATGAAATAACTTAAGAAATATTAAATGAGAAATAGTTGTGTACTTTTCTTAATGTCTTAAATTAGTAACTGACAAATATATTAAAAATTAAAGCATTTTACAGGTTCAAAACAAACCCCAATTAAAGGATATGACGACAAACGCCAGATATCAACTTCACTGTCAGTTCCTTTTTAACAAGGGATTATTAAAAATGCCACATTCGTCATAATTTCCTGACTGAATGAAATTCATTTGAGAACGTCCTAAACTGATTCGTTATGTGGAAAAAATGTTTTGCCGAGCCTGACTTCTCCTTAAATAAAAAAGCACTTTGCAATTTTGATCTTTTTAAAGGGCGTTTAAAAACTTTTTAAACTTCTTGATGAAAAGGGAATTATAGTTGTTTTGTACCGAAACCTGCACTGACCGCCTCCAACCTCTTTATCTACAAATTAATAGTGATTTTAAGTATCTGCTGAAAACAGAATTTCAAAATTATTACGCAAGTCAAGTCGAACGAAATCTTAAAGACGGGTCCTATATTGCAGTTCTAGAAATTGACTTGAAATTATCTTTGGTTAAACTCCTGTATGCTAAGTGGTTTGTGCAGGCTATCGAGTGTCTATCAAAACAAAATTATCTGATCAAAAGTGCATTTGTATGTGTTGGCATTTAAATCTGTCTGTGTGCTGAGGGGTGTAACCACCCGTACTAATATTGATTGCTACTTTGTACATGTTTTATATAGTTTCTTGTTTGACAAACAAGTTAACAAACTTGTTTCTAAATGTACTTAATACATAATGAATGCATATACTAAACATTACTTTGTCCTTAACTCGGTCTTTTAAATAATAAACTTCATATCTCTATATGTTCAATATCAAGTACAGTCCATAGACTAAGTTAGAACCATTACCTTCAGATGGATTCATACCCCTATGAACAGCACTTTGTGATGGTTTTATTTTCGTGATCTTTAATACAATCGCAAATATAGTATAATCGAACCCAATAGAATATATCCCGCTTTATAGTATCACCAAAAAGGTTTCCATTTATCAAGTTCGTTTCCAAGACAACCGTTCATTGTAAAAGTCATCTCTTCGCGCAAAAGTCCAGTGAGAATAGGCTCAAGTCTAAATTTTGAATCTAACTAATTTTTGAAATAATATTGTTAAACAAATGAACTGTTCAGTGCATATTTGTATTTGACCTATTTTATTTCATAAGCCAGTGATTTGTCTTGTTGAAATATCTGTGCGAGATAAATCTCCATGTATAAATATTTACGTTTTTCACCCAAGTCCAATTTAAGATCGATGACTGCTTGTTATCTTTATTTTTCATGATGTTGAGGCATGAGTTTTATGGAACAAGGAGTGCTACGAAGAGTGCTATTTTTGACATAAAAAAAGATTATGAAGTTAGATTGGTTGAAAATGAAGAGAGAAAAAAATCACTGCACTTTTGAACTGCACTGAATACCATGATGAGACACTCCATGAACCAAAAGATTTCCTAATACTTTTATAACAAGAAAGAAAACTCAGGTCAAAGGCGCGTCTCCCTGTCCAAACCCATCTTAATGCAATCCGTTGTTAATTCCATCCATTTTGTTAGATATAGAAAAATAACACTTTAACGTTTAATTTACAACCTCGATAGAAATATTCTACGTGAGACGTGATCTAGATATCTCTAGATATATCATAATCCGTCTGTGTCCAGTATCTACTTTTTTCATGGGAATCATTGCACCTCAACCCGTTTTCAGCCCAAAAGAGAGAATCGCAATTCTCGGCATAAGACAATGTAACCTTTTTGAATTATAATATTCCAAGGAAAAGGATAGGGGTGTAATCCTTGAAACATCTCAGATATCCCACTCCACTCTTGAATATTGATAAATCCGAGATACTTAAAAAGCTTATAGAGAGAAATGATAAATATCACTTGGTGTTGATGTTTCCCATCGGAGTGAACACACCAGAAGATAGTTTGCATGCAAGGCGAAGATAACGATCAGTGATCAATCTCATAACTCCTATAAGCAATACAAAATAGATAGGTGGGCAAACACAGACCCATGGACACACCAGAGGTGGGATCAGGTGCCTAGGAGGAGTAAGTATCCCATATATCTTTTTAATGATCAATTTTTAAACAGAGGAAGACCAAACAGTGATCAATATCATGGATGGAAATGTTCCAAAGAAAGGGGAGGAAGTGCAATTACTGGAACACGTCAGACACCCTACTCCACTGTACAAGAATTACAAAACCCGAGCTACATAAGAAATTTTAAAAGAAGAGGGAAGAGATAAACATCATCTGATATGTTTTTGTAGATACAAGTACTTTGTAAACACGACCAGCCGCTTGTTAATCCATTTACAGCGTTTTGAGGAAATGGTGGAACTTACCAATCTGAATTTCATCAATGCATGTTTTTAAAAAAATATATTATCTACACACAATTTACAAATTTACATATTTTAACTTTTTACTTAGTATGCAGCAATTACAAGAACGATATAACAATAGGTATAAATGTTTACTATTTGGCATTTGTGTCCTCAATCAGCTGATCGGCGATCTGACTCAGTTTCGTTATGCCGATTTTAGATTAACACGTTTAAATTTTGCTAATCTGTTCAAAAATGATGCCATCATCTTGCAAAATTTGACCTGTATCTCTATTTCATTTTTGCGTTTCCGATTCAAACGCTCAGCAGTCGGCATTTTTCATAACAGTTTAATTCAAGATGGAGAAGGCGTTTTATTTTATGTGCTTTGCCGCATCTTCGGCAGTATCAAAAGTTTCACATTTTCTGTGTTTTGTTCCTATACACACTGAACAACAGGACTGCTGGTGATCATTACAGAAGAATTTGATTGTTTCCTTTTGATGTTCTGGACAGCTGTGGATATTTGGTAACACTTTCATTTTCGTTACCTCGTTAACAGGGATCGCAAAGTTTCTTATCAGGTTTCTCAACGATTTCCTCTAAAATAGTATTCAAAGAAAAGAGCCCTGCCCCGTCGCCTGACTTATCAAACGAGCCAATACATAATGGGCAATTAATTCTCAAACGAGGCTCCGTAGATTTACAAACATTAACAATGTAGGAAAATAAACACCCGTGACAGACGGAATGTGTACTCGACGAATTGAACTCTCTCCACCGAAGAGCTGTTGTCATCTTTATATTACAATTCGTTTTCATTTCAAATTCAGCGTACCCGTTGTAACCTTGGTGCCCTAAGTATTAGGATACAAAAGGAACACATCTTGATGTCTGTAAATGATGTGTTGATTTTTGACGTTACATTGACACACAGTTACATAAACATATATTCATTGTCATTATTGTAGATCTATAGTCTAAAATATCCACAATACCGAAGTACATGATATGATGGGACAATACTATCGCACTAAACATCATGGGTCATGGGACAGGGCTGTGATGATAATCTCTAACAGGAAGTAAACTATTCAGGAACATGGAAACCTGTGTGGAACATGCGTCAATAGGGCTGGTGGGTTGAAAGGTTGAATTCAGATAACAAATCTAATGTAGTGATACTTGTGACAGTTAATTATTGATAGTTCAACGTCATTCAAAGTACTGAAAGAACTAAAAACGTTTATTACGACACACCGCACTGAACAGTCGATATGAATAATAGAAAATGTTACTTCCTCTCCAAATTTTGAGTTTGATAATTCAAAAATAATGCTGAAGCAGGATGTAATGTCTTCTATTGAGATCTAGGTATGTATGTGTGAAGATTGCAAATGCTAAATTGATATTGCGAATGGTGGAGTGCAACATTGATATTAACTTTCGTTTTTGTAAATCTCTTCCTATGATTTTGATTTCATAATCATTTAATAACTTCTAAAGTGATGACTTAACAACAATGGTGATTGCATGAAAAATTCGTTTGATTTCCTAATAAAAAAATCGTCCGGAGTTCATTTGCACTAAGTACACTGGACTATTTTTCTCTGGAATGCGTCTTCCCTGTAAACGGTCATTCTAATTTTAGCGCTATTTATAGAATGGGAATTTTCACACATGCATTGTTAACAAAATGTATTCGTTTGATGCTACCAAAAATAAACACAATCAAATATGTGAATAAAATACAAATTAATTTAAAGAAACAACAAACATGGGCCTAGTGATGACGTGGTAGAATAATCAACTTGATGACGTAGGACACTGACTGGTAGAAGTAGCCTAGACAGATTAAGGTTTGTAACATCTGCTTTACGACTTCGATAACATGACGGAGCAAACAGCGATTTTTGATTTGGTAAATATTAATGAAATTGAACTGCGTTATATATATGGGGCTCAGCGAGCGCAATTTACATGTAGAGGTGTTGAGCTTTTTACTTAATATTGAAATGGAGCCGAGTCGCATTCCACCTTTCCTACGATATAACTAATGCAATACAGTATACATTCAGTCAGCAGTCTCCTCCTTTTTATCTATTGCAGCTTTTAGCCGTTTCACCTTTAATGTTGCGTATAATCTATTTAATTCTGCACAGTAACTGTACCTTAACCGAACGCACAGGCATTTTTGTTGTTGTTTCATTCTACGTGACATTTCAAAAACCGTTAATTCAAGCTTTTTGATAAGAGAAACTATTTTTCTTTTTATCTTAAAAATATAAGTAAATGATAAGAAATAAAACTTTTAATTCTTTATTTTATGCATGTATCAAACGAAAAATTGAACGGAACACTTTTTCATCAATGCGCTACGCGTTTGATGCATGCATCAAATAAAGAATTATAAGTTTCATTTCTTAACATAGCACTGTAAACCCTACAGGAATTGCTAATATACAATTTTAAATCCAATTTAACATACAATAAACAACATATATAATCTGTTTAACTATAATGTTGGTAAAACAAAGTCACACTCAAATTCTCAAGTCTTCTTTTGCAAACTTCCCCACATGATTATCTAGCGAAAGTGTTATTTAGTGATGAATTCAAGGTAAAGATGTTCTTAAAATGAATATTTGATTTACGAGATTATTTTCTTGATTGACTATTGTTTTAACGCCGTTTTCGGCACTATTTCAGCGGTTAACTAATTCCCATGAATAATACAACACAGTTTTTTGCACTGAGAACTGTGAAATAAATTGTTAAGTTGGTTCCATTATAATGCTAGTGGAATACACAGTGCAGATTTTACAAGAAATGATCAATAGAACATCTGTTTACATTAATACCCCTATAAATATTTTTTGTCATATTGAGTTCAACTCATTCCATTGGATCAGGTAACTTGTAAATATTTTTTTCAAAAGTCGAATAGATATATTATAAGTATGACACTTTTGTACAGGATAATGCATAAAACCCTCAATGCTAATTACACCAAACCACACTGCATGTACACCAAATAACATGTACATGCATTCATTATCAACAACGACATAAAGGAAAGAAAATGGCAAAATAAGATGTATGATTCACGGCGGGTGTGACCTGTCAACAGGCGACGCTTATTCTCGGGCACCTGATCCCATGCCTGGTGCTTTGTGGGACTGATTTATACCCTGTTCTCAATTGAGTATTCATTATAGGACGTATGATATTAGGATTCGCCATTTTCATGTCAATGTTTATCAAGAACTCCAGTCAAATGCACTGAATTAATTGATTCTTCATCGCCAGGATCTACACTCAAGACCATATCTTATAAGAAATAGGTTCTTTCAAGTTGAAAGCAATCAACTCCACTTTGATTTATCTTCACTTTGATACCCATTATCTACTATCCCATCGCCAAATCTTAAACCCTCATCTCCTCTGTAGAAAACCATTTTTCAATGTTAAAACCTTTCATGAATCGATGGATCCATGCATGAAATGAACACAATCATAAAGATTTAAAATTCAGACTTTACTTGAATATAAATAACAATATTCAACTTGTTTAATAGCCATATACCACATCGAATTATAAACGCTGAGCTATCTGCAATAATACTTTAATTCTAAAAGAATTGGAAACATAGTACACACTTTTTCAACACGACCCACCTCTTGTTAATTTATTTACAGCGGGTTCAGAAAATGGAGGAACCTGCCGATATGAATTCCATCCATGCATGTCTTTAAAAATAATGTATATCATCTCGACACATATTTTCACGTGTTACCATTTAGCAATTACAAGAACAATATAACACTAGCTATAAAGGTTTACTATTTTGCATCTGAGTCCTAAATCAGCTGATCGATGACCTGACTCAGTTTCGGTATGCGGATTTTAAATGAACACTCAGTTGTGGTATGCCGATTTTAGATGAACACGTTTAACGTAAGTCATGGGTTTACATAATATGTTTACAGCATATTCTTCACTTTCATGGTAATATAGGGTTTTGGAGGGTGTTACTTCTGCACATTCTCAAGGAGATCGGGTACAAATCACCACTATAATCAGTTATTTTAGATAAACGTACGAAAGAGCCCGTCACCTGAAGATAAATCCTAATGGACCAGTACCCCAATGGTTTAAGTTGAATAAATTATTTGACATCTCTGACAAAATGATTAATGACAGCCAGATCTGAACAAACATGGACAAGTTAAGCTTTCAACCCGAGAAAGAAACCATAAATCCTTCAATTTAAAGAAAGAATGTGGGGGTGGAAAATTTCATTAAGTTGGACTTTCCTTATTGCACACGACTAAATACTTACATTTTCCACATGTTTATACCCTTATCAAGTGTATACAACCTATTACATAAATTCTATTTGTTACAATATATTTTCATGCACCGTTTTTGACGCCACAAAACCATAAATTTTACGTAGTTTTTAACAAAATGTCCAAAATTAAAATTCCCAACAATACAATGACGTAGATGAATAGCCATAGGAGTTTAACCTGTGATAAAAAGACTATATCATGGTTTGTGGCTCGTGAATAAAAAAACACACAATTCGGTGAATATAAATCATATTAAACCACGAAGAATGGCGATTCTATGTTTTTAGCATTTTATTCATAGTTTAAAGCATTGATACAGGAACAAATATTTGTATTGAAATCATAAACGTATTCACATTAACTTCAATAACAAAACTTATTGGACAATCAAATTCGTAAGACCTAAAATTGTTTATGGTAAAAGTAAATGAATGAGTTTGAAAATTCAAATGTGCGAACCCTACAGATGCAGATAAAGATAATTTCTGTGACTATTGACCCCCCCCCCCCTCTGCTACGTTGGTTAGCAGTTGTGAAGGGGAATAATGAAGCTTAGAATTAAACCGATAGCGCTGCCAACCCCATCCCCCGTTTTTAAAAATCGAAGTTCGGGCAAACTGATTTAGCCAAATTTCAGTTGAAGTCTCGAAATTTCACCGTCACGATGTAGTATCTTAAAAGTGAAAATTGTCTATTGCTGGTCAAGAATATTGGGCTAACCTCCGACGACAACATATCTTTATTTGAAAAAACGATACTATGTGCCTGTAATTTAAGACAGAAAAACTTTACAGCTGATATACGTGATTATACTTGTGAAGTAACAATGTTTCCTTGAATGAGGGCAATACTTCTAATGTATGTAGACGTCTCCATATAAGTGAAAAATTCTCGAGCGAGACGCTAAGCAAGATACAACCAATCAATCCAATGTATATATAAGACAACTTGCGTGAACACTATAGTTGATTTTTCTTATTTTATTTAAACAATGTTACAAAAATCTACAGTCTATACACTTTCATGATTTTGTAATTGCTACACACACAACACAAATTCCTCTCCTCCATTAGTTTAATAAACACTGGTTTTGGAATATCCTCGATAATCCTAATGAGACTGCCAGCACCAGACAACACGTGGATATTGTCACTTCCTCTAGCAGCAACAAAGATATTACCGACAGAATCTACATCAAGTCCACGGGGTTCTTTCATTTTGAGATGTTTATATTGCCAGACGGTTTCTCCCTAGTCCGTGATGGCGGTCACTGTATCAAGGATCCAGTTACTGTACACAAGATGTCCATCATGTGTTGCACATAAATAAATATTATCATCGCCTTCAGCTTTATATTCTCTTAGCTTTTTACCAGAGAGATCCATTTCTATGATTTTAGATCCACATGCTGCATAACATGCTCCATTGTGTTTTGTTATTCCAAACACGTGTTCGTTTATATTGATACTTCGCAGTTTATGTAAACCAGACAAAGAAAAAACTTCTATAGACTTCGTTCCAACACAGGTCACAACTAATTCCTCTCCAGCTTGAATTACTTCAAAAGGGCAACTCAGTCCATCAATGACTTCCCTGGATTTCAAGTCTTTGTTATAAATAAAACAAGTGCCATTCGATTTGTAATCTGCGACTACAAAGTTACCATTGGACAGAAAATTCCCAGTGTACACATACGAATTTTCTCCAGCAATGCTGAATTCAGAAACTAAAGATAACGCAATGTCATGTACATCGTACGTGATGTGACGATCACACTCAGCATATTCAATATCTCCAAAAGATTCCATATTTCTCACTTCTTTCAAAACTTGTTACTTCTTTTCAGATATTGGTATATGTTTGTTCGTGAATTTAAACCGTTTCAGCTGTAAGAGCCTTTCTTTCACTTTGTAATACATCATCACCATTCTCTGTCTCTTTATCTCTTTCAATATCCCGGCAGCAGTAATTTGTACACTGTATACCATCAGTAAGTGCATTTGTACAATCATTTAACTTCCTCCTTCCTCTCTTCAGGGCACCTGCTACTTCATCTAAATGTTTGTTCTTCAGTATTTCTAGGTGATGAACAAGTTCCTTGAATTCCCTTTCTGTTTTATCTATGATATCGTCCACTGAATTCTCTATTTCTGCTACATTCTTTTCTTGTTCGCTCTTTGCTTCTGTCAGTTTCTTTTCCAGTTTCTTCACATCACCCATAAGAACATCCACTTGGCCATTTTTTTTTATATATTTTGTCCCATCTTCAACAGTATCAACATTTTCGCATTTTCTGTGCTTTGTTCCTATACACACTGAACAACAGGACTGCTGGTGATCATTACAGAATAAATTGACAGTTTCTTTTCCATGTTCTGGACAGGTAGGGGTATTTCCTGATTCCGGATTTAATCTCATTCAATTTACATATTGTATGGTCTCTTAAGAGCAATTGTCTTTTGTGATATTTGGTACACATCTTGCATAAATATTCAGTACAAGACAAGAAAAAACCCGGCAGTATTTTCAGTTTCGTTTTCTCGTAAACAGGCATCACATAATTTACCATCAGGTTTCTTAACGATTGTCTCTAAAACTTCATTCATCGGAAATAGCCCCGCTCACTCGTCTGACTTATCAAAAGCTCGAGGACTGGGAATGTACTCACGGCATAATGGACAATTAAATCCCAAACGAGGCTCCGTATATTTACACACATTAACAATGTAGGAAGATAAACAACCGTGACAGAAGGAATGTGTACGTGGTAAAAACCTCGGCGACTTGAACTTTTCGAAACATATCGAACACAATGTAACATCCTCAATTGAAGAGCTGTCTAATGATGTTGCCATTTCGATAAATTACAAATCAACTTTCTTTTTGATTTCAAATCCGGCAAACCCAATGTAACCTCGTCGTTCTAAATTTTCCAAAACAAGTGGAACACACTGTAATGTCTATAAATGAAGTGTTTGTTGACGTTGTAATTTCCATCAAGCAAATACCAAATTAATCGTTTCACTGTCCTTCCTGTAGGGAGAGATTATGGGAGAAAACTTTTATTAGTCAGCCCTCCGGCTGACTAGTTATCATACGAAGAACTTCAATTGCGCTTGCGCTCTTTGGAATTGTGGGCATTGAGGTGATCTTGAAGTAGGTCATTCTTGATCACTTCGTAACAGTAAGGCGATCTTGAAGTAGGTCATTATTGATCACTTCGTAACAGTAAAAAATAATTTTTTGATCTCTGTGCATTGATTTGCAAAGATAAAACATGTTGTCTACAACAGATATCTGTATTTTCAGTTAAAATAAGAAAGTCTTCCAAAACGGACACATTATTTTCCTCGGTCAATAAAAAACAAAACTGGTTTAAATTAAAGTGGTTCCCACTTTGAAGGTAATCTTTAAGTACGTCATTCCTAAGAACTTCAACGGGTATTTTTATATAATCAATATCAATATACTAAGGTAGAACAATTACCCTTAGATGAACTCATACCCAAAATTATTATGAACAGCACTTTGTGATGGTTTTATTTTCGCGATCTTTAATACAATCGCGAATATAGTTTAATCTAACCCAATATAATATAATCAGGTTTATAGCATCACCAAAAAGGTTTCCATTTATCAAGTTCGTGTCTAAGACAGCCGTTGATTGTAAAAGTCATCTCTTATCGCAAAAGTTCAGTGAGAATAGGCTCAAGTATAAATTTCAAATCCAACTCGTTTTTGAAATAATTTTGATAAACAAATGAAATTTTCAGTATATGTTTGTATTTGACGTATTTCATTTCATAAACTAGTACGTTTTCTTGTTGAAATGTCTGTGCAAGATAAATCTTTAGGTATGAATATTCACGTTTTCACCCAAGTCCAATTTAAGACTGATGACTGCTTGTTTTCTTTACTGTTCACGATATTGGGGCATGGGTCGTATGGAATGAGGAGTGTTACGAGGAGTGTTATTATTTTTTGACATCAAAAAGAAAAGATTATGAAGTTAGATTGGTTGAATACGAAAAAGTATTTGAATGCAGTTTGGAACTGCACTGAGTGCCATGATGAAACACCCCACGAACCAAGGGAGTTCCGGGTACTCTTATAAAATGAATGAAAACTCAGGTCAAATACGTGGCTTCCTGTTTCTACCCATCTTAATGCAAACCGTTGCTAATTCCATCCCTTTTGTTAGAAATAGAAAAATAACACTTTAACGTTTAATTTACAACCTCGATAGAAATATTCTACGTCAGTCTTGGTCTAGATATCCCTAGATAAATCCTAATCTATCCGTGTTCGGTATTTACTTTTTTTCATATGAATCGTTGCACCTTAAGTAATTTTCAGCCCAAAAGAAAGAATCGTGATCCTCATCATAAGACAATGTAGCCTTTTTGAATTACAATATTGCAAGGGAAACACCTCAGATATCCCACTGCAATGTAGAATAATGAAAAATCCGATATATTTAAGAAGCGTTATAAAGAGGAATGATAAACATCACCTGGTGTTGATGTTCCCCATCCGAGTGAACAAAACAGAAGATAGTTTGTATATGATCAATTTTTAAACAGAGGAAGACCAAACAGTGATCAATCTCATGGATGAAAATGTTCCAAAGAAAGGGAATAAGTGCAATTACTGAAGCACGTCAGATACCCCACTCCACTGTTCAAGAATGACAAAATCCGAGCTACATAAGAGGTTTTAAAAGAAGAGGGAAAAGATAAACATAATCTTATGTTTATTTTCATACGAGTACTTTGTAAACACGAACAGCCGTTTGTTAATCCAATTACAGCGGGTTGAGGAAATGGTGGAACTGCCAATCTGAATTTCACCCATGCATGTTTTTAAAAAATATATGTATTATCAACACATTATACGAATTTACATATTTTCACGTGTTACATAGT
Source organism: Ostrea edulis (assembly GCF_947568905.1). Taxonomy (NCBI): domain Eukaryota; kingdom Metazoa; phylum Mollusca; class Bivalvia; order Ostreida; family Ostreidae; genus Ostrea; species Ostrea edulis. The sequence goes on along the minus strand of NC_079171.1, from coordinate 8,525,642 downwards.
ATGAAACAATTACAAGAACGGTATAATAATAACTATACAGGTTTAGTATTTGGCATTTGGCATTTGTGTCCTCAATCAGCTGATCGGTGACCTGACTCAGTTTGGTTATGCCGATTTTAGATTAACACGTTTTAATTCTGCTAACCTGTGGAAAAATGATGCCGTCATATTGCAAGATTTGACCTGCATCTCCATTTCATTCTTACGTTTCCGCTTCAAACGCTCAGCAGTCGGCGTTTTTCATCACAATTTAATTCAAAATGGAGAAGGCGTGTTTACATATCCTAGATTATCCGGCTGTAATAACTGAACAGGTGCATTTCAAATATTTCTTTTTTTTCCAAAATGAAAATAGGAGATGTCGATATCCTTTTTAGAGCAAAATCGATATTTTTCAATTAAAAAGGGGCACAGCGCCAGAAAAAGGGCACGATGCCAGAAAAAGGGACGGTGCTGGAAAGAAAGGCACAGCATCGGGAAAAGGGGCACGGCGCCCGAAAGTAGGCATGGTGCCGCACCGTTAACAAACAATACCAGCGAATATTGATATGATATCTAATAAATAACACTTGATTATTGGGAAATAACTTTGAGCTCGAAATTAAATGTTCCTTATGTAGCATACATGATCTTTCCTTGCATTGAAAATTAGATAATGATTTTACGAATGCAATCATAATCCGTCATGTCGAATAGTTGACTAAAGACAAAATGAACTGTCGTTCAAAATTTCACACTCAGTATTACTAATGTGTTTATAATTATAGGTTTGGTCCAGTGCGACAATTGGAGGACAAAGAGCTAGGTACGTTTGTTATCATAACTAGGCCCTGTAAAATACTTCAAAAATGAAGACAATTATCAATACAAATCATTGATATACATGAAGTTGATGATCCTTAGTATTTATGTGTACAATATCGGCGGATCTAGGTCTCTTGTAATGTTGAGTATTATTCAAACCTATCCGGAATCCAGAAGATAGACGATTTTCTTCACTTTTTCTACCTTTTAGGGGAAAATTCCATGTGGCCACATGCATCGGCCACACAAAGCAGTAAACTAGAGACAGATTATCTTCAAAGGAAGTAATTGTACATGTTTCGTTCTGGCCGTTGGTTGTGGCCAATTTCTTTTTTTTTTTATCTAATCAGGCGTCTGATTTTGACGTTTGTGCACAGGAGGATCGCAATGTAGCGCATAGAAACGAATTGTACATACAGTGATATAAGAAAATTAATTACAACTTAATGTACTTGTTATTGTTTTAGCGACCACAATGATATAATGTATTAATGCAAGGTGAAGATAACGAACAGTGATCAATCTCATAACTCCTACAAGCAATACAAAATAAATAGTTGGGCAAACACGGACCCATGGACACACCAGAGGTGGGATCAGGTGCCTAGGAGGAGTAATCATCTCCTGTTGACCGGTCACACCCGCCGTGAGCCCCATATCCTGATCAGGCAAACGGAGATATCCGCAGTCAAAATCAGTGTGCCAAGAACGGCTTAACAATCGGTATGAAACACGTCAGACAGCATTTGACACAATGCGAGGCTGTATTGACGAACTAGATCGTTATAACGACCATAGAATTTACGAAATGCTGACTTCAATCGAAACTGTTGAAATCCCTGTACCATCAACTTGTTTGTCAGTAGCTTACCTCGATTTAAAAACTGACTATACCCAGAACAAGCCCTTGCATATCGAATCAGTTGAGACATATAAACACCATATGCAGGTAATAATGGAATATTGCTACATAAATGTGGGAAGTTGACGATGGAGAAGCTGAAATCATCCCGTTTGTCATACAGTTAAGTTGTCAGTTTGCCGTTAATGTCTACTTTCAATAAAATATCTAAGTATGAAGCAGAAGTGGACGACTCTGTGGTGTTCTTTATTTCGAGCTCACAGGGATATATCAAATCGACATATGAATGAATTCATAATTACAATCTAAAAGATATCAGTTTATGAACAAATCCAGTTCGGGTCATTGAAATGTAAACAGCAACTGGACCGAATAAAATGCAGTAGTAGGCCGACTATGATGCACAGTTGTGCACCAAATCTTGTCTATAAATGCATGCAAATGAAATGTTCCTGTCGATCATAAAATCACAAATATGCAATAATAATGCCAATATAAAGGTAAATTGGTTAATCTAACAGTTTAATACACATCATCTAAAAATAGTATTGAACCTCGTTTACATTGACAACGTACAGTACGGACCAAAAACGCTGTCCCAAGCAAAACAGTGTTAAAACGTCATAGTGAAAAATGTGACGTCATTTTTTGCATACTTTTAAAGAAAGACTTCATGATTACCAATCACAAGTAACTGTCATATTTGATAGAACATGTAGAATGTTCAAGTCTTCTCTTGGGTTCATGAATTACTGTTTTATCAACGTTTAGGCCTTACAACTATGCCCAAAAAAAAAGCATCTGTATAATTATGCATGATTACTGGAAATTACCGTCAGAATCAAGAGTTATAAATCTACTTGAAATATTATAAATATATACTTGATGAGTACATAGATCTATACAAGCACCTAACATCGTAATTTCTTTTTTCCCAAACAATTATAAAATTCTATAAAAAGGGGGGGGGGGTTATATATTGTTTTAAATTCATTGATCATAGTGGAATTCGCCAATATGGTTGGTAAAATGTGCTAACATCATAAATAATCGGTGAGCTGAGAATCAATAATCCAAGTATTTCATTTTCGAAATATGAAATATGACAGAGAAAAATTTTCAAGTATCCATCATGACGATGGGAAAGAGAGACAGATTCAGAGACACATAAACAGAGAAATTTTATTTAAATCGAAAGTGATAATTTCGTTTTAGGATGCCAGGATTGCTCTTAGATATTTGGGACAAGATTAAAAAAGCTCAATGTCTGATAAAAATCTTAATTCAGATATTTTGGAGGAATGGGGGGTGTTAAAAATACCCCGCAAATTTCAGTTTATTATACTGCATGAATAATATTGCAGCACATCCAACAAGACTGAAGTGACCCATATGTTTAGAAATAACATTTATTATATTTTAATGAACATTTAAAGTGACATTTAAAAACTACATTTGTTAATAAACATTGGAAAATGTATATATGGTTATACAGCTCTATTGTTTTATTGTATCGATTGGAGTGAATATTCATCATATTAAGTTTTAAGGGGGAGGGGGTCTTGATGAAAACTATGTGAATTAAATGTTGTTTTTTTTATCAAACATTAAACGTTTCATATTTTTTAATTGTTGATGTACCGATACTCATTTTTGTTGAGTACCCAAATTTGTCATCATTACCGATATTTATAAAACGTCCAACATTTCATAACTAGTGTGTGATTTTTTTCTCCTGATCAAACTTACTGTCATAATGCTAGTGAATTATCCATGATATATACTAAATGATATCCAAATCTGTGTGTTTTTCACATGTGCGTAAACAGCCTGGGTACACGCCAAGAAGTAGCATCAGTTACCAACATTAAATTAAGACGGATGTCCACAATATGCCATTGTCAGAACACATTAATTTTTCCCTATGTCTCTTGTCGTTTTCTTGTAAGCGTTAGTTAAATATAGCGTTGTTTCTAACAAAAAACCGCACATAACGTCATGACGTCGACGTTTATGAACAACGTTTTGGAAGGCAGAAAAAAACTTCTTCAAACTATCCGACCCTAAACGGAATAGAAAGAAATCTACAAAACAAAAGATAAGTGTGTTTAGTTTTAACCGTGGAATTAAGAACTAGGCTAAAAAAAATATCAAAACTTATTTCTTCTGTAAGGTCGAAATCAAGCATCCATAGACAACGGACATACTCAACATTGTACTATCTTTAAAAAATTGAAGTGGGTCAAATCCGTCAAAGTATTCTCATTTTTCCTATTATAGGGTGTTTCATCGAAAACGAAAGTCGGTTTTTAATAAAACTTACGAGATTAATTAATCAAGCAATATTCTATTATAACTTACAAACTTCATCTCACAAATGGAGATGTAGACAGTAACTTTGGAGCAAGCGTTTCGGAGTTTACTGGGAACAATTGTTAATTTATAAGTATAGATTTGAAAATCCGAATGCTATGAGCCCCAACAAATGCAAATACAGATAGGGGGAAGTCTATATTGGGTGACTATTGTTTTTGAATTAAACCAATGATTTTGTATTCCTTCTCAAGGATTTTAGGGTAACTTCCGCCTGTCCACCTCTTTATTTGGAAACGATGTTATGTGCCTGTAGTTTAACACAAAAAACGTTTTACAACTAATACTCATTAGTATACTAGTGATATAGCAATGTTTCCATGCATGAAGGTAATACTTGAAATGTATGTAGATAACACAATTTGCATGAACATTACGGTTGATTTTTCTCTGAATATTTAATGAAGACAGTTCCAGAAACCTACATGTTGTACAATTTCATGATTTTGTAATTTGATATCTCGGAAATGTTTAAGAGAAAATTACATAATCTACAGTTTATACACTTTCAGGACTTTGCAATCACTGCACACACAACACAAACTCCTCTCTTCCATTAGTTTTATAAACACTGGCTGTCGAATATTCTCAATGATCCTAACGAGACTACCAGCGCCAGACAACACGTGGATATTGTCACTTCCTCTAGCGGCACCAAAGATATTGCCGACAGAGTCTACATCAAGTCCACTGGGTTCTTTCATTCTGATATGTTCATACTGCCAGACGGTTTCTCCCTGGTCCGTGATGGCGGTTACTGTATTCAGGGAACAGCTACTGTACACAAGATGTCCATCATTTGTTGCACTTATGTGAACATTATCACTGCCCTTAATTTTATATTCTAGAAGTTTTCTACCAGACATATCAATTCTTATAATTTTATTTCCACACGCTATATAGAGCGCTCCATTTCAGTTTGTTATTCCATACACAGTTTCATTTATATTGATACTTCGCAGTTTATGTAGATGATACGCAGAAAAAACTTTAATAGATTTCATTGAATAATCAGTTACAAATAATTCTTCTCCTGCTTGCATTGCTTCAAAAGGATACCCATTCCATCAATGACTTCTACTGATTTCCATTCTTTGTTATAAATCAAACAATGACCTTCAGGTGTGTAGTCTGTAACAGCAAAATTGCCTTTTGAAAGAAAATTTCCAGTGTTCACGTTCAAATTTTCTCCAGTAAAGTGAATTCAGAAACAAAACATAATGCAATCTCATGCACATTGTAGGTGATATCATGATCAGACTCGGAATATTCTACATTCCCGAAATACTCCATACTCCTACATTCTTTCAAAACTTGTGAAGTCCTTTCACATATTAATAGCCGTTTCTTCTTGAATTCAAACCGTTTCAGCTGCAAAAGCTTCTCTTTCACTCTGTGATAAGTCATCACCATTTCAGCGTCATTCTCCGTCTCTCTAGCTCTTTCTATATTCCGACAACAGTAATTTGCACACTGTATACCATCAGAAAGTATATTTGTACAATCACTTAACTTCCCCCTTCCTTTCTTCAGGGCACCTGCTACTTCATCTAAATGTCTGTTCTTCAGTATTTCTAGGTGATCAACAAGTTTCTTGAATTCCTTTTTTGTTTTCTCTATAATTTCATCCACTGAATTCTTCATTTCTGCTACATTCTTCTCTTGTTCGCTCTTTGCTTCTGTCAGTTTCTTTTCCAGGTTCTTCACATCACCTAAAAGAACATCAAATTGGCCATTTTCTTTTATATGCTTTGCCGCATCTTCGACAGTATCAACACTTTCGCATTTTCTGTGACTTGTTCCTATAAACACTGAACAACAGGACTACTGGTGATCATTGCAGAATAATTTGATTGTTTCCTTTTGATGGTCTGGACAGCTGTGGAGATTTGCCGGTTCAGGAAATTTGATTCCGGATTTCATCTCGTTTAATTGACATACGGTATGGTCGCTCGAGAGCAATTGCCTTTAGTGATGTTTGGTGCATATTTTACATAAATATTCAGCACATGATAAACAAACTCCGGTAGCATTTTCATTTTCGCTACCTCGTAAACAGGCATCGCACATTTTCTTATCAGATTTCTCAACGATTTTCTCTAGAATTGAATTCAAAGGAAATAGCCCTCCCCACTCGCCTGGCTTATCAAACGAGCCAGTACTAGAAATATATTCACGGCATAATGGACAATTGAATCCCAAATGAGGCTCCGTAGATTTACACACATTAACAATGTAGGAGGATAAACACCCGAAACAGAAGGAATGTGTACACGGTAAAAACCTCGGTGACTTGAACTTTTCGAAACATATAGAACACAATGTAACATCCCCCACCGAAGAATTATCTAGTGTTGTTGACATCTTTATATTACAATTCAACTTTCGTTTTCATTTTGAATTCAGCGAACCCGTTTTAACCTCGGTGTCCTAAATATTACGATACAAAAGTAACGTACCGTAATGTCTATAAATGATGTGTTGATTGTCGACGTTACAATGGCGAACAAGCACATGAACATATATCAACTGTCCTTTCCGTAGATGTAGAGTTTGAAATATCCACAATATCAACGTTCATGATATGCTGGGACAGTACTATCGCACTAAAAAACATGGGTCATGGGACAGGGCTGTGATTTTAATCTCTAACAGGAAGTAAAATATTCATGAACATGAAAATATGTGTGGAACATGAGTTAATGGGGCTAATGGGTTGAGAGTTTGAATTACATTTATGTTATGATAACAACTTTAATGTAGTGATTCTTGTGGCAGTCAATTATTAATATTTCAACGTCAATCAAAGTACTGAAAGAACTGAAAACGTTTATGATGACATACGGTACTGCACAGTCAACATGATTAATAGCAAATGTTACTTCCTTTCGTATTGTTGACTTTCATGATTCAAACGAATCTTGGAGCAGGATGTAATGTCTTCTATGATATCTAAATATGTATTTGTGGGGATTGCATTGGCTAAATTATATTGCAAATAATGGGGTACAATATTGATTTCAGGAATGAATTTGTCATTTTTTAAAACTACTTTTGATGCAAAAGTTTTCCGTCTTTTTTTTCGTGGTATACATTCATCCAACGAAAAAATAATGAATATATTCCTTATCATTTAATTTTTCAAAACATTGGGTTTATATGATAAAAACTGACCTGCTATGAGTTGAATTAACGATTTTCTCTTGGACTACATGATGTGTCATTTCGAGATGGGCGTAGTAAATCGTGAATACACAACTTGAAAAACTTCAATTAAAACCGTTCATTTTTCATGGCGGCTTCCACGAACTATTGTTTACTGTTGAGCAAACGGGTTTTTTGTGGAATACAGTTTTGAAAAGATGATTTAGATACAAGTCCTGTTGAGAGAAAATTGCTGAAACTTTGTTAAGTGGAACTGGAATTTAGTGCAAGGTTCGATGTCTGTAAAAGCAAGTGTCGGACACGTGCATGATCATGATTCTCTTGAGGGTTGTGACAGTGGACAAGTTAGTGTTAGATAGGGGTTTTCGAGTTGTATCAGTTAATTCCCAAGGCGTCAAAGCTGTCGCAACGTCGCAAGGAAGCCTCGTCTCAGTACCCATTCATAACCATTTTATACCGGAGTTCGAAACCATAGTCAAGGGTTACGTTATTGCAGTATATATGAGGCAGTGTGCGGTGTATCTGGCATTTGGTTTTGTGACATGAAGGAAGTTATCTCGAGGTGTAAATTAGACTTATTTCCTGACAGCCATGTTGCTAAAACTTTTGGACTTTTAAATGGCAAACAAGTTCAACATAACGTCGATTTGAACAATCAGTTCAATCATTTGCAATGTCACTGAAATAACCTAGATACTGATACGAAAACTATACGGATGTAGCTCTTGTTAGGAAATTTACAAGTCATTAAAATGACCTCGATATATATCCTGTCAAATTTTGTTTATCCTTTTGCTAATGGAATAATCAAAATGAAAGTTATCTATCTTAGATACCATGAGCAATCTATGGCGTGAATACGTTTGAAAACACTAGCATGTTTCCTGACGGAACAGCAGGGACAGAGTTTCTTCACGGAATCCTTCTAGAGATCAGTAACGAACAGATAGACGTGTAGTTAGTAGTTATCGGATGACTGCGTACATAATGTGACCGACCTTCATCTGTGTATATGAACAGATAAACGTGCAGTTAGTAGTTATCGGATGACTGCGTGCATAATGTGACCGACCTTCATCTGTGTATATGAACATATAGACGTGTAGTTACTAGTTATCGGACGATTACATTAATAATATGACCGACCTTCATCTGTGTATATGATAACGCATAAAACAATGCTGCTAACATAATTTTTCTCTCAGCTAAAAAACATATTTTCGGAAAAAAATCGTCATCACACAATCATTAATGAGCGTGGATGGATAAAAGTAAACTAATGACAAATCCTTCATTCCATACCCATTTCCACAATCTAAACATATTTCACACCCAAATTTCACTGTAATAAAATTGTCTGTCATTATCTGGTAGTAGGTAAATTGTAAGATACGTTATAATCAAGAAAATTATTAAAATGAGAATTGTAGTCAATTATTCTGTAGTACATTGGATAACAGGGTCCTAAATTTGACACCTACTAAACGAGGTTGACTACGTCACATCGTCTCGTGAAAATAAAGATAACCGAATACATACAATCTTATCAAATATTGCTGAATAAACAAACCGAGGAAATAATTACAGTATTAAATGATCAAGTCATTATTTAAATGTTCTGAAATATTAATCGCGTATGCCTATTCGCATGAGTGACAATTAACAAGTCAATCCATCGGAATGATGCATATTGAAATGGCGTGGATACTAAATGGTTTTTAAACAAGGTTGAATACGAATATAATTTCATATAATAAATCAGAGCGTTTGATGTCATCAAAAATCCATGTAGTCTTCAGAGGTTCCAGCTAATTAGTAATTGGTGTTGATGGCAACAATCCAAGATGGCGACTGTTTTATCTTGTTATGTTTCAGTTTAAGAGGGAGAAAAAAAAACGATTTTTCAAATGTTCTATTTAAGATAAAGAACCATCATATCCTGTCGATGTATTTGTTGACTTGTGTACATGTACGTTTATTGGTACTACAAAATATATAATGATAAACACTTACGCATCTAAACATGAAATATGTAACGGTAAACACCTACACATCTAAACATGAAACATGTAACAGTAAACACCTACACATCTAAATATGAAACATGTAATAGTAAACACCTACACATTTAAAAATGAAACATGTAACAGTAAACACCTACACATCTAAACATGAAACATGTAACAGTAAACACCTACACATCTAAACATGAACTATGTAACGGTAAACACCTACACATCTAAACATGAACTATGTAACGGCAAACACCTACACATTTAAACATGAAACATGTAATAGTAAACACCTACACATTTAAACATGAAATATGGAACGGTGTATACTTACACATCTAAACGGGAAATATGTAACTGTAAACACCTTCACATCTAAACATGAAATAGTTGTACACTATTATATATTTCATGTTTAGATGTGTAGATGTTTACCCACATTTAAAAATGAAATGTTTATTTTTTGTTAAGCAATGAAAGAAATGGCAACAACAGGATTTAATTGAGAATATAATTTGTATATTATGACTTGGTGCTACTGGCTAGACATGATTGAAAAACCCTATGAAGGGATGCATCTAGAAAATTTGAAGAAAACAAATATTTCTGAACATTCCTACGTTTTCATTATGACTACATGGCTCATTTAATTCCATCCCAGGGTTTGAACTGATGACCCAGGGTAAAACCGTTTACTTGTTAGCAGACCAAATACAATATCGAATGTAAACCAGTCATTTTACACCTACTTAAATGGAAATAAATGGGCAATGTATACAAATTGAATAGGAAATATTGTGCTATATATTCCGACTATTGACATAATTTCAGAATGAGGAATATACATTCCCTATCCTATTTACTGAGACAGGCAGCTAAATATTTTTAATATCTACGGTGACAATCTATCCACTTCTTGAAGTAGGTCAGCACGTGTTTTACCTAGACAGAGCAAGACGCACAATCTTTCCCTAAAATATGCACGTGCTAACACGATTTTTTTAGCATTTGAGGTCCAAGGCACCCTGATACCCAAGGTAATATGAAGTTAAAACCATTATCAATCTTGTTTAAATGCAATATCTAATACTCCCTTGGAGAAAAAAATAATTGAATAAACAATTATTATCAAAGTAAGTTCTAAGATTCGTAACATTCAAGAAAATAGGTAGAATTAAATTTTAGTATATTATACCGTAATAAATTAGAGAACAGTCGTCCTAAATTGGACGCCTACTAAACGAGGTTGACTACGTCACATCGTCTAATGAAAATAAAGATAACCGACTACATACAATGTTATGAAATATTGCTGAATAAACAAACCGGGGAAAGGACAGGAGCATTGATTGATCACGTCATTATCTAAATTTTATAAAATATCAATTGTTTATACCTATTCGAATAAGTAACAAGTAAATGCATCGAAAGCATGCATACTGAATTACCTTTGACACAAAATAGCTTGCAATCAAGATCGAAAAAGATTTTAATTTCGTTACAATAAATCAGAGCGTTTGACACCATCGAAATTTCAGGTAGTCTCCAGAAATTCCCGCTAATGACTAATTGGGGTCCATGGCCAAAATCCAACATGGCGACAGTTTTACCTTGTTATTTTTCTGTTGTAGAGTGAGAAGAGAGATTACGACCTTCTTATTTTATGTCCTGTACAATATAACTTGGTGGAGCCGGCTAGAATAAGTTAAAAACTCCATGTGAAGTGGCGGATCTAGAAAATCTGAAGTAGTGAAATATTTCTGAACATTCCTACATTTTCATGATCAATATATCACTCATTTCATTGAGTCCTGGGATTTAAATTGGTGACACAGGATAAAACGTTTTTGATTTTTTGCACAACAAACACGATATCGAATTTAAACCAGTTATTTTACACCTAGTTCAATGGAAATAGATGGACAATGTATACAAATCCTGATTTTGAACATAACATTAAGTTGAATTATATAGAAAATGATAGTGATTGACTCATTGCATATTTCAACTGAAAATGCATATCAAAGCAAAGCAAAAAAAAAAAGCAATTTTAGAAATATTTATGGGGGAAAAAAATTATAGGGTAATCGAGTTCGTGATTTGAAGAAAACTTTGATAAAAACCTTCAAAGCAGCATTTTTTAACAATTTAACAATTTAGATAACGTTACAAATATCATTCAACAACGTTATTCATATACCTTTCATGAATCACCTCAAAAACAAAGTTATTGACTCCTGCATTTGAAGGGGATATCAACTATGTATGGACAAATTAATCAATTATTTACAAAATGCATATCGCAAAATGTCTTAATGTATATAAATGTGTACATATATTGCGCAATATATCTTAATTGGGTTGCGTGGCTAATAATTGACTTTTTTCCCTTCTTTTGCAGTCGTATGATCGCAGTAACAATGCATAAACTAATATAAGAGTATAATTTTTTTTTTGGAATCCCATTAGGGTGAAATGTTAAGTTTTATATAGTTTTTCATGTATTAATATTCTAACCAGGAATACAACTAAAGTTGTTTCTATTTTAGAATATATTTATGTTCATTTAACACCCCCTCACAAACATATCTAAATACACACTTTCACAAGCCAAACAACCCCTGCAAAACATGAACGCGGTTTAAAACTATAATTATTTCTAATTTGTATTGCAGATTCAATTCAAACGTCAGTTACTTTTTCATATTTTCGACCAACTTGTACTTTTTACATTAAGAGTCTTAAACCCGTTACAGTATTTTAAATAACTGTGCGTCTGACCTCCCAAGACGATTAAATTTTACCACGGGCGAATATATTTCTTAGTATAGACGCCCAATCGGACGTGATAAAAGTTCCACTAAATAAAATTTCGATGAATCAACTTCATTATTGCACCTGTTACAAAATGGACAGACCTAATCAATTTATTACATTTTACTGCATACTTAGTATTCTACCGCATATCAAGTGTTCAATAAAATATGATGTACTAGAAACGAATTAGGTCCGCTGTACTTCATCAGATGATAGATACATGTAGTGATACATGTAAATATAATTTCTAAAAATGAAGTTATTTTCTCCGGGCTAGTAGGTCTTTGACAGGGCTAACAACTGTAAAAAGCAGTCAGCCCAACATGTCTAGCTAATTTTACAGGGAATTGCAAACACTCCTTGTGGTGGAAAGTTGTAAGGTTCAACTGTGCTAGAATACAAGCACTGTTTACTTGCTGTTCCCCAAAACCGGCATTCATTTGTAAATATGATCGACTATATCTCTCTCCACCAAATACACATCAAATTGGGGCGGGGGGGGGTAAAGTATCTGGGCAACTGCTGCTCATTTTCTCCAGGGGTTTTGGAATGGTTTCAGAGACATTTACAGCAGGACATATTGAATAATGTTTTATAGGATAACCCTGCTTTTGATTATTCAATGTAGTCCGATCTTCACAAAATTTGTATGATGAGGTAGGAATAACATTACTATTTTCAGATGTCCGCCATAAACGCTTCAAATCTCTGAACAAAACTTTCTTGAACTGGCGAACTCCCGTTCGATTTTTTCCCGGGTGCTAAAAACGCTTATAAAAGCATTTCCCAAGATTGCCAGCTGTCTCGCCTCCAAAAGTTGTCTACTGCTAAACTTTACACAGTAACAGGATAGAACATATTACTAGCCGAAATCTGGCACCGGAAACGAAAGGAAGGCTTAACAAAATCAAAGGAAGCATGTTCTACTTCGATAATAACTGTTGGTAATATATATGATATCGTGAAATATTACGTTTTTTGTATTCAGTGAATGACCCATCCATACTTTATTCAATCAACTGTTACTTCACAATTGAATGTGCACGTAAAAAGACGTTGAGTCGTAGGATTTGCGTACCCGAAAACAATGACGTAAAATCCGTCTTGTGTTTCCGCTTCAAACGCTCAGCAGTTGGCAATGTGTATTACAATTTAATTCAAGGTGGGAAAGGCATTTTTACATCTCGAAGAATACACGGTTATAATACTTGGATAGGTTAAGTTTTATGATTTTTTGGGGAAATGAAAATAAGTCACTGCGATTTCGTTTTAAGAACAAAATCAATATTTGTGAAGATAAAAGGGTCACATGGCGCTGGAAAATGACACATTGCCGAAAACAGGACACAGCGCCGGGGAAAAGGGCATGGAGACGCGCCAAGATAAAACACCGTCAGCGAATCAAGCAGACTTAATGAACACAGGAGAGTGTACAGTTTTCTAAAGACTTGATATAGCGAAGAATGCATGCAAAAACAAATCATAGATATTTCTAAGCTCATGGCAGCTTTTAGGTAAACAAAGGCCTCGTGACCTTCACATCTGATGTTGTTAATATCAGATTCTTAAGGAAGGGGCAGTCACCACCGATGTACACATTCTGAGGTTTATCAGTGTACCGGAACTGAAAATGGAACATACGAACTCTCTTTTAGAAAACTAACTTCAAAAGCCTGTTTTAGTCAAGTCAGTGGGTTGACACTTTGACTTTGTTCAGTAAAATGTTAATTTCGAATCATTCTACAATATTATTGTTTATATTTGAATTTTTCTTAGAATTGCGTTGATACACATAACAAAAGCACATTCATATATTTTTCTTCCGATTTCACTAAACATACATTTCACTTTCATGGTAATATAGGTTTTCGAAGAGGTTTATTTCTTCACATTTTGAAAAAGATATGGTACAAATCACCACTATAATTATTTTAGATAAACGTATGAAGGAGCCCGCCACCTGAAGAAAGATCCTACTGGACCAGTACCCCAATGCTTTAAGTTGATCAAATTATTTGACTGTGACAAACTGATTAAGGATAACCAGATCTGAACAGCCATGGACAAGTTAAGCTTCCACCCAAAGAAAGAAACCATAAATTCTAAATTTTAAAGAAAGAATGTGGGGGTGGGAAATTTCACAAGTTGAACTTTCCTTATTGCACAGGACTAAATACTTACATTTCTCACATGTCTATGTCTTTATCCAGTGTATACAACCCAACCCCCCCCCCCCCCCCCCCCCAGAAAAAAAACCCATGCTGTTTGTTATTATGCCTATGTCCTTTTTATGTATTTAATTATTCCTAAGGATTGTTTTAAATTGTTTCATATGTTATTAGGGTAATCATATCATATCGCTATATATTAATAATAATATTTATGCATTTTAATTCTGACACTATGAATATTTTATTTACATGTATGTGCACATCGATTTTATATTATCTTTTCTTTCACATTTGTAAAGTGCTTTAGAGAACTAATGTTGATAGGGCGCTATATAAATCTTTTAATTACAATTACAATAATTCTAATTATTACACTGTGTTTTCCTCCGCCGTTTGTGACGTCACAAAAACGTAAATTTAATGTCAGATATTGAAAATTCCAACAATAAAATGACATAGATGAATAGCCGTAGGGGGTTAACATGTGATAAAAAGACTATCTCATGGTTTGTGGCTCACGGATAGAAAACATAGAACTCGTTTAATATAAATCATCTCAAACCACGAAGCATGGGAGATTCTATGTTTCTAGCATCTTATCCATAGTTTAAAGCATTAATACAGCAACAAATCTTTATATTTAAATCTTAAAACTTATTCACATTAACTTCAATAACAAAACTTATTGGACAATCAAATAGACCAGACCTAAAATTGTGTATGTTAAAAATAAATAACTGTTAATAAGTTTGAAAATTCCAAATGTGCGACCTCCTAAATATGCATATAAAGATATATTAAGTGACTACTGTCACCCCCCCCCCCCCCCAGCTATGTTGGATAGCAGTAATGAAGGAGGGGGATGAGGTTTAGAATTAAACCGATAGTACTGCCAATCCCATCCCCCTTTTTAAAAATCGAAGTTCGAGCAAACCAATTTAGGCGATTTTAGTTGGAGTCTCGAAATTCCACAGTCACTTTACCCAACCACCCACGATGTATTACCTTAAAAGTGAAAAATTGTCTATTACTTGTCAAGAATACTCGGCTAACCTCCGACAACAACATCTCTTTATTTGAAAAACGATACTATGTGCCTGTACTTTAGCACAGAAAAAAAACCTTTACAGCTGATATACGTGACAATACTATGTGCCTGTAATTTAAGAAAAATAACTTTACAGCTGATATACGTGAGTATACTTGTGAAATAACAATGTTTCCTTGAATGAAGGCAATACTTCCAATGTATGTATAAGACAACTTGCGTGAACACTACAGTTGATTTTTCTTATTTTATTTAAACAAGGTTACAGAAATCTACATTTTATACATTTTCATGATTTTGTAATTGCTACACACACAACAGGTACTCCTATCCTCCATCAGTTTAATAAACACTGACTGTTGAATATCTTCAAATAATTTCAACGAGACAACTTGCATGAACATTAAAGTTCTTTTTTCTTGGAATTGTTTTTTATAGGACATAACTATAGAATTCTACAGTTTATATATTTTCAGAACTTTACAACCATTGTACACACAGCACATACTCCTATCCTCCATTAGTTTAATAAACACTGGCTTCGGAATACCCTCGATAATCCTAACAAGACTGCCAGCGCCAGACAACACGTGGATATTGTCACTTCCTCTAGCGGCAACAAAGATATTACCGACAGAGTCTACATCAAGTCCACGGGGATCTATCATTTTCAGATGTTTATACTGCCAGACGGTGTCTCCCTGGTCCGTGATGGCGGTTACTATATTCAGGAAAAAGTTACTGTACACAAGATTGCCATCTTCTGTTGTACTTATGTTAATAGTACGGCCTTCAACTTTATATTCTTTCAGTTTTTTACCAGACATATCAATTTTATAATCGTATCTCCACATGCTACATAACACGCTCCATTGTGTTTTGTTATTCCATGCACTGATTCGTTTATATTGATACTTCGCAGTTTATGTAAATCAGACAAAGAAAAAACTTCAATAGACTTCGTTCCATAACACGTCACCAGTAGTTCTTCTCCAGCTTGTATTGCTTCAAAAGGGTAACTCAGTCCATCAATGACTTCCGTGGGTTTCCAGTCTTTGTTATAAATAAAACAACGGCCATCAGGCATGTAGTCTGCAAATACAAAGTTACCATTGGACAGAAAATTCCCAGTCCACACAATCGGATTTCCTCCAGCAATGCTGAATTCAGAAACTAAAGATAGCGCAATGTCATGTACATCGTACGTGATGTGACGATCAGACTCAGCATATTCAATATCTCCAAAAGATTCCATATTTCTCACTTCTTTCAAAACCTGTGACTTCTTTTCAGATATCGTTATCTGTTTCTTTGTGAATTTAAACTGTTTCAGCTGTAAGAGCCTCTCTTTCACTCTGTAATAAGTAGTAACCATCTCAGCGTCATTCTCCGTCTCTTTAGCTCTTTCAATATTCCGGCAGCAGTAATTTGTACACTGTATACCATCAGTAAGTACATTTGTAAAATCATTTAACTTCCCCCTTCCTTTCTTTAGTGCACCTGCTACTTCCTCTAAATGTTTGTTCTTCAGTATTTCTAGGTGATCAACAAGTTCCTTGAATTCCCTTTCTGTTTTCTCTATGATTTCGTCCACTGAATTCTCTATTTCTGCTACATTCTTTTCTTGTTCGCTCTTTGCTTTTGTCAGTTTCTTTTCCAGGTTCTTCACATCACCCAAAAGAACATCCAGTTTGTCATTTTCTTTTATATTTTTGGCCGCATCTTCGACAGTATTAACACTTTCGCATTTTCTGTGCTTTGCTCCTATACACACTGAACAACAGGACTGCTGGTGATCGTTACAGAAGAATTTTATTGTTTCCTTTTTATGTTCAGGGCAACCGTGGATATTTCTTGATTCAGGAAATATGTTCTCTGATTTCATCTCGTTTAATTGACATATGGTATGGTCTTTTAAGAGTAATTGCCTTTTGTGATATTTGGTACACATCTTACATAAATATTCAGTACAAGACAAGCAAAACCCGATAGCGTTTTCATTTTCGTTTTCTCGTAAACAGGCATCACATAACTTCCCATCAGGTTTCTTAACGATTGTCTCTAAAACTTCATTCACAGGAAATAGCCCCGCCCACTCGTCTGACTTATCGAAGGCTCCAGGACAGGGTGTGTAATCGCGGCATAATGGACAATTAAATCCCAAACGAGGCTCCGTAGATTTACACACATTAACAATGTACGAAGATAAACAACCGTGACAGAAGGAATGTGTACACGGTAAAAACCTCGGCGACTTGAACTTTTCGAAACATATAGAACACAATGTAACATCCTCCATCGAAGAGCTGTCTAGTGATGTTGCCATCTTTAAATTACAAATCAACTTTCGGTTTCATTTCAAATTCGGCGAACCCGTTGTAACCTCGGTGTTCTGAATTTTCCGAAACAATTGGAACACAGCATGATGTCTGTTGATGACGTGTCGATTGTCGACATTGTCATTTCCTACAAGCACAAAAGGCACACATTTCACCGTCCTTGTAGATCTAGAGTCTAAACTGTCCGCAACATCGATGTGCATAAACTGTCTCCAGAAATGAGATAAAACTGTGACGTAGGCAGAGAAGTCAGAAAGATGGAAAGCTATGCGGAACATAAGTAGTCCTAATCTGAATTTAACGGAGGGGGGGGGGGCTAAGGTTTAAATTCGATTTATATACAGGCTAATTTAATACAGTGATACGTGGATGACAGCTCTATATGATATTCCAAGATTAGAAATACTAAATTTAGACGCAAACGCAGTTTTTAGAATTTCGGAACTTCCTAAAAATGTATATACCAAGGGCGGATCCAGGAATTGTTGTTATGGAGGCGCAAGTTAATGAGGCAGGGGGTCTGGTGACCACGTTGGTGGAGACCAAGGGTGCGAAGCCCCCGGGAGCTCTTGGAATTTTACAGATTTTTTTACCGCATGAAATATGTCTCTTATGTAGTCATTTGAAATACTATTTCTAGTCATTTTATATGAGGTGAAATTAATGAAATGACGCAGATTTTAATATAGGATTAAACATTCTTTTTGAAGAATTTATCGATGTGTAACTTCGGACATTTACTCACAAACTGAATAAAAGTGCGATGCAGTTATATGTTAAGTTTGTGAGTAAAATATCCAGAGTTTACACATCGATACATTCTTCAAAAAGAATGTTTGATTCTTATAATTCCAATTCATTTACTTTATTAACAATTGCAAAAATTTGAATAGTTTTTCCGCACTATGTTATTTGTTTTCAGGTGTGTGTATGAATACATCGCTTTTTCCGATTTATTGATGTGTAAAGTCTTGTTCAGCTTTATTTTTGTTAAATCAAAACATACTATAATAAATAACATTGGAATTATAGGCCGGCAATTGGGTATAAAAGCAGCCAATCGGTGAAAATGGTGGAATATATTAATTTTCTGGTCACATTAAGATTGCAACACTTATTTTGCAACAATAAAGATTGAGCTGTTGTTCAGAAATTTTAAAATGGGTATGCTTGTTCCCTTCATAACTGCATATATTGGCCATATCTATTTCAGATATAAATTCTCATGAAGTTTTGATTTTTGCCTAAAAAATTGAAGCAGGGCTAAATTTGTATTTCAAACTAGAGATTGGTAGTTTGTGGATGTGATTATCTTTTGTTATTGTTACACTGGATGTTGACTCAAATGCTTGTAAGAGGGATTGCACCAGAGGAAAGATGGTAATCAACTCACTGTATAACGTATGTGAAAAAAAAACCCACTTACTCAAAGATCATTGGTAAATCCAGATTTTATTTTTTAATTATATATAATCAGATTCCTTTAAAAAAAATGGTTAACTTTATAAAAATAAATCTTTAGGACTGTTCCGTCTGATCGCTGTTTTAGAGTTTTGCAGGATTGCCGGTACCTTTTCTCGAATGATGTCAAGCATGGTGTTTGTCTGATTAAGCAACAATCTCCTAGGCCAGTTGTGTAACTCCCATTGTCTCTCACCAATGATGCCAAATGTCCAAATTGATCAACCATCACTCTAAAATTATTCTCAATCTGGACTCTTACGTGTGAGCATTACAATGTCAAAAGAGACAATCACAGATAGTAGGTCTCCAAATATATCATTATGGACAAAGTGTTTCTTAATAATCCCTGAATGCATATGTCCTACATTGTACAGCTACACCACACCCCCATTCGTCTTATAATTGAAAGGTACCAAGAGGAAAATCATAAGTATTAGTATATCATATTATCTAAAACTACATGTTTTAAAAGACATGGATATAACAATGATGAATTCATTTTGTATTTCCTTGGGTGAAGTTTTGTTAAAGTACAAACATATCCTTTCAGTGCTTCCCAGATCGAGCAGATTGGTAGAAAAATGTGGGGAAACTTTAGTTTATTTTGATAAATCATGTCGGTCTCCCTTTTCAAAATATCTTCTGCTACAGATCACGTGTAGAGTTAAGCATGAGACTGCTGCTGCTTCTAATAACATTGCTAAGCCCTGTCCTCTTGCCATATATGCTTAATTTATCTAGGTTACTCCCGGCCTTTAAGGGTTTGGGAAAAAAACGTAAGTTCTCACAATGAAAGTAATTCAATAAATTAAAAGATTTTGTCATTTATTTCGCCGAGAGTGGAATCAGGTGCCTAGGAGGAGTATGCATCCCCTGTCGACCGTTCTCACCTTATTATTATTGATTATTATCTTATTTGTCAATATCCAACTAAAACCAGCATCACACGTGTTGATACAGATAAACTAATATAAAAATAACCAATAAGACCCAGCATCACACGTGTTGATATAGATAAACTAAAAATAACCAATAAGATCCAGCATCACACGTGTTGATATAGATAAACTAAAATAACCAATAAGATCCAGCATCACACGTGTTGATATAGATACACTAAAATAATCAATAAGATCCAGCATCATGTGTTGATATAGTTACACTAAAATAACCATTATAACAAGATCCAGCATCACACGTATCTATTCACTTCCGTTCCATGTTAATATCCCTACGTAGCTTTCACACAACAAAAACAGTACTACATCAACAATACACAATATAAATAAAGGATATATATCTGAAATAGCACTGACGATTTCTTTGTTTCATGCCTATCAGACAGTGATTGAGATATAAACATTGTTTTAAACAGAAAACTATTACCATTGCAAAATCCGAACATACAGACTAGCAGTGTGTATACGAGTTTAATGTTTTATCCTGTCTGGGACTACGAGGCAGTTCCATGACATTTTCTCTTGAGTTTTCTCACTTTGTACATATAACTGTCAATAGTATACATACAAACATTGACATGATGTATATCACGTTAAATTTTATTTATCTGTTCATTTTTAGTTCAGTTTTGTTTTGTCAAACCAAACGTAGCTTTATCCTGCTTGTGGCCTCTTTTAAATTGTAAATGCCCCTTTATTAAACCCCAATCTATTGGAGCAAAAAACCGCCAGTCCGTGCTCTCAGTAGGAACCGAGATGTTATGCAGGATGGGCAAATTCATCTTAGCACGCTTTCACCAGAATGTTGTGACAGCAATTACAAAATAACTATTGCAGACACTTTGACTTTGTTGTAAATGTTGCCCGTTTTCAGCTTGTTCTGAGGTGACTTTTATGTAACGATCTTTATATAGTATTGTTTTTTTTTGTTAAAAAGGTCCTAAAGCTTATCTTTATTTAGTTATGTGTTTTGTGATTGTTTCAATACCGGTTTTCTTTTTCATAAACGTGTTCGCTAGATAGTCCTGTTTGTAAAGTTACGGCGTGTAGTACTGGCCATAATTGTTTCGCTGTAAGAATCGTATTGTGTAACTCATATGCATATAATTGCTAGAGTTTTGTGTATCTTGTTATAGTATGAATTAACTAATATGTATAGCGGTGTATGGTGGGATTTATCCATGGATAATGTAAAGTAAGGTTTCAACCTGAATACCTGTGTGTATGTGTACGTTTATATGTCTTTATTGTCGTAGATGCTACCTTGTAGTGTGTACCAAGTACACGTATACCAATTACAACAGTATGGAAACCAAACAATGGGTTGCATCGATATGTGTGTTGTATCTACGTATGACAGCAGTCATAAGCATAGTGGATCTGAGTTTAAGTCAGACGCCTTTGAGGAAGTTGAGGCTGAACGCCATAAACCGGGATCAGAAACTTAAATTTTAGTTGTATACCAAATAAATATGCAATTTGTTTCTGTGATTTTATCATTTCTCCCATTCTAGCAAGGTTATCCGTGAAAATGTAACACATGCAACATTAAATTATTCCTAGGACATGAAAACAGAAAGAATGACAAACTGTAATGATTTAGAATATTATGTAGAATGAAAAATGTCAACATGTTCTGTCCCACATGAAGAAAAATTCAAATTATCATCACACATCAGTCCATTCCCGTCAGTATGTTGTCCACGACATTTATCAGATGTTTACTCCTGTATTCAATGGTTATATCACTACATACATGTAACCTATTATTTCCTACACCGTTTGTGACGTCACAAATAAACGTCAATTTTACATGTCAGGAAGTAAAATTCTCAACAATACAGCAACATAAATGAATAGCCTTAGGGGTTAACATGTGATAAAAAGAATATCTTATGGTTTGTGTCTGAGGGAGAGAAAACACACAACTCGTTGAATATAAGTCGCATCAAATCACGAATTATGTGAGATCCCATATATCTAGCATTGTATCCATAGTTTAAAGCATTGACACAGGAGCAAATCTTCACATTAACTTCAATAACAGAATTAATTGGACAATTAGATAGACCAGACCAAATATTGTTTATGCTAAAACAAATCCAAAATCTGTGATCCCCTACATATGTAAATAAAGATGCATCATAATTGGGTGCCTACTGTCGTCTCTACCATTATTTTGGATAGCAGTAGTGAAAGAGAAAAATAAAAGTGTAAAAGTTATGAATTAAACGGATGAGTTCCACCCCTTTAAGAAATCAGAGTTTCGGCAAATTTATTTAGGCAATTTTAGTTTATAAGTTTTAAGTCTCAATATTCCACCGTCACTTCTCCATACCATCCACGGTATTTATTATGTTGAAAGTTAAGTTTGAATTTTCCATTCCTTATCAAGAATTTTAGGCTAACCTTTGCTTTTATCTGAAAAACGGTGGTATGTACATGTAATTTAAGGCAGAAAAAATACAGCTGATACTCATTAGTATTCTTGTGAGATAACAAAGTTTCCTAGAATGAAGGTAATACTAGCAATGTATATGGATAAGACAATTTTCATATAAACATTAATGTTGATTTTTTTCTGAATATTTTATTACGACAAAATTAACAAAATCTACAGTTTATACACTTTCATGATTTCGCGATTGCTACACACACAACATATACTCCTCTCTTCCATTAGTTTAATAAACATTGGCTGTGGAATATCCTCGATAATCCTAATGAGACTGCCAGCGCCAGACAACACGTGAATATTGTCACTTCCTCTAGCGGCAACAAAGATATTACCGACAGAGTCTACATCAAGTCCACGGGGTACTTTCATTTTGATATGTTTATACTGCCACACGGTGTCTCCCTGGTCCGTGATGGCGGTTACTGTATTCAGGGAACAGTTACTGTACACAATATGTCCATCTTTTGTTGTACTTATGTGAATATTGTAATTGCCTTCGACTTTATATTCTTTAAGTTTTTCACCAGACAGATTCAATTTTATAATCTTATTTCCACATCCCACATAACACGCTCCATTGAGTTTTGTTATTCCATACACTGTTTTGTTGATATTGATACTTTGCAGTTTATGTAAATCAGACAAAGAAAAAACTTCTATAGACTTCGTTCCATCACACGTCACCAGCAGTTCTTCTCCGGAGTGTATTGCTTCAAAAGGGTAACTCAGTCCATCAATGACTTCCGTGGATTTCCAGTCTTTGTTATAAATAAAACAACGGCCATCAGGTATGTAGTCTGCAAATACAAAGTTACCATTGGACAGAAAATTCCCGGTCCACACAATCGAATTTTCTCCATCAATGCTGAATTCATTAACTAAAGATAACGCAATGTCATTTACATCGTACGTGATGCGAAAATCAGATTCAGCATATTCAATATCTCCAAACGATTCCATATTTCTCACTTCTTTCAAAACTTGTGACTTTTTTTTGAGATATCGTTATCTGTTTCTTCGTGCATTTAAACTGTTTCAGCTGTAAGAGCCTCTCTTTCACTCTGTAATACGTCATCACCATTTCAGCGTCATTCTCAGTCTCTTTAACTCTTTCAATATTCCGGCAGCAGTAATTTGTACACTGTATACCATCAGAAAGTACATTTGTACATTCACTTAACTTCCCCCTTCCTTTCTTCAGCGCACCTGCAACCTCATCTAAATGTTTGTTCTTCAGTATTTCTAGGTGATCAACACATTCCTTGAATTCCCTTTCTGTTTTCTCTATGATTTCGTCCACTGAATTCTCTATTTCTGCTACATTTATCTCTTGTTCGCCCTTTGCTTTTGTCAGTTTCTTTTCCAAGTTCTTCATATCACCCAAAAGAACATCCAGTTGGCGATTTTGTTTTATATTTTTTGCCGCATCTTCAACAGTATCAATACTTTCGCATTTTCTGTGCTTTGTTCCTATACATGTTGAACAACAGGACTGCTGGTGATCGTTACAGAAGAATTTGACAGTTTCCCTTTTATGTTTTGGGCAACTATGGATATTTCCTGATTCGGGAAATATGTTGCCAGATTTCATCTCGTTCAATTGACATATGGTATGATATCTTGAGAGCAATTACCTTTTGTGATATTTGGTACACATCTTGCATAAATATTCAGTCCAATACAAACAAAACCCGATAGCATTTTCACTTTCGTTTTCTCGTAAACAGGCATCAGATAATTTCCCATCAGGTTTCATAACGATTGTCTCTAAAACTTCATTCAACGGAAATAGCCCCGCCCGTGCATCTGGCTTATCAAATGCGCCAGAACAGGGTATGTACTCGCGGCATAATGGACAATTGAATCCCAAACGAGGCTCCGTAGATTTACACACATTGTCAATGTAAGAAGATAAACAACCGTGACAGAAGGAATGTGCACACGGTAAAAACCTCGGCGACTTGAACTTTTTGAAACATATATAACACAATGTAACATCCTCCATCGAAGAACTGTCTAGTGATGTTGCCATCTTTATAAATTAAAAATCAACTTTTCTTTTCATTTCAAATCCGGCGAATCGGCGTCTAAATTTTCCAAAACAAATGGAATACACCGTAATGTCTATAAATGAACTATTGTCTGTTGATGTTGTAATTGTCAACAAGCACATACCAAACAAATAATTTCAATGTCCTTCCTGTGGAGAGAGATTATGGAGAAAACTTTCATTCACACTGTGTCACGGGTCACGGGACAAGACTGTGGCGTAGATCTTTAATGGGAAGTATAGTGTCATGAACATGGAAGCCCATGTGAGGCAAGAGTAATGAAATGAAAACAGTCTCTGCTTGAAGGCTTTTAGTTTAGTAGATGTAGAGTGTGTTTGTATGTATATTATGTATTGTTTATTCTTTTAAAGGTTTTTATAGTATACATGTACAACGTCATTGAATACTAAGTACAATTGGGCATTAAATGAAATAAAAACAGTTTATGTTTCAATGTAATGCTACGTGAGTGACAGTTAAGGTGTTCTTTTTCTGAGATTAGAAATATTAACGTTTGATGTGCATGGAGGTTTCGAAATATCGGCGCTTTCTAAAAGTAAACGGTGGCGAATGTAGACATAATTTAAAGATCCAGGCCTCAACACCACGTATCGAAGTTTTGCGAGGAGGGCTGACTCGTACAGTCAACGGCTGACTTGGACATTTAAATCTGCGCATTGTATTGAATCAGGAAATCGTAAAACGTATTTAATGTCGAATGGTTGGTATAGTATTGCGGTAGGCCCGTTACATTTTAAACCATTTGAAACTATTTGATTTGCCTGAGTTAAAATAAACCCACAAGGCCATTATTTCAGGGGTTTTTTTGCATGCATACATATATGGACAATTTTAACTCGCACAGATACCACGATTGATGTTCAAGTTTTCCAACGTCAATGCATTATTATGAATCGAATGTAAGTTTATAGTTTAGAGATTTGTTGGCAGTAAATGTTGTTGATATAAAAATTGCTGTTTAGCTCAAAAAATGAAATGGCCAATGCAAGGTTTGATTACTTATTATTCAAAGTATTTTGTATATTGTGGCAAATGTAAAA
The DNA here is from genome assembly GCF_947568905.1 of Ostrea edulis. Lineage (NCBI taxonomy): Eukaryota > Metazoa > Mollusca > Bivalvia > Ostreida > Ostreidae > Ostrea > Ostrea edulis. Next base: position 8,500,058 of record NC_079171.1, on the reverse strand, counting down.
CATAGGTTACCAATTTTAATGCACCAGATGCGCATTTCGACAAAAAATGTCTCTTCAGTGATGCTCAACGAAAATGTTTGAAATCCGAAATAGCGATAAATTGCTAGAGCTATTTTAGCTATTTTAATGTAGATTCAATCCGCATTTGTTAAATAACTTTGTTAACACTTGCAGAAATGTGTACAAAGTAAAAAGGCAGTTAGCATTTACAAATGATTATGGTGATGTTTTTGAGATGAAATGAAATGCATTTCAAAGATTTCTGATGATCTAGGATATATATGTAATTGTATACATTAGGATTAGACGAATTTGTTTCCACTTTTTTTGGCACGCTGTTTTTGGCTATAATAGCTCTAAAACTTCATTATTATTTCGAATTTCAAACATTTCGGTTGAACATCACTGAAGAAACATTATTTGTCGAAATGCGCATCTGGTGCATCAAAATTGATACCGTATAAATTTTACATATGGAAGTTCTGCGAGGAGGGCTGATTCGTACTGTCAGCAGCTTACTTGGACATTTAAATCTGCGTATTGTATTGAAACAGGAAATCGTTAAACATATGCAATGTCGAATTGTTGGTATATTATTGCGGTATGCCCGTTGCGTTTTAAACCATCTGAACTTCTTTGATTTGTCTGACAATTGTCAAAATAAACCCACAAGGTCATCAAATCAGTCGTTATTTTTCAAACATACATATATGTAAAATTTTGACTGGCACATATACTTCGATTCATGTTAAAGTTGTTTTTTTTTTTTAAGCCAATGCATTATTATGAATCGAATGTAAGTTTATTAGACTATGCGTTTTGTGAAAATGTTATTTTAATGTAAAAGAATATGCAGTCCTGGTTTAGGGATTTTTTTGGCAGTAAATATTGTTGTTGATAAAACTAACTTTTTGCTGGTTAGCTCAGAAAATGAAATGATCAATTCAATTGATTATTATTTAAAGTATTTGTATATCGTTGCAAATATAGAGCCATTCCGCATTTGTTGAAAAACTTTGTTAACACTTCCACAAATTTGTACAACGTAGAAAGGCAGTTAGCATTTAAAAATGGTTATGTTGATGTTTTTGTGAAGAAATGGAATCTGTGACATGAATTTATAGTTTTATATAATGTAAGAGATATATGTAATTGTGTACATTAGCATTCGTGTATTTAAGGTATTATCAATGTGATAACAGTACATTTGATATACATGTACATTTGACAAGCTATCAGATTAACATTAATCTGTACATGTCATAAGCCAGAGAAACTTCATTCTTTTCTATCCTTTTTCTTCTTTTTCTATCTTTGAATGAATGCATATTAGAGTGGATGTGTGAGTAGATGTTAAATAAAATACCCGTACCTTCTAGTTAGGTGCGTTTTAAAGGCATAATGACAAATCCTGACTGTCATTATATGAATAAATATTGTGTGTGAAAAAGAAGTACTTTGAGTGTTTGTTCATTACAAAAATGTATAAATTTGTTATACAGCTTTATTCAGTGATCCACACATATACAACACAAAGCAACCTAAACGTACAAGAAGTTCGGAATCACATATATATATCGATTCAGCTTCAGATCTGTAGCTCTCTGGGAAATAACCCGTTATAAAATCCTTCAAATCACAGCGCGCGATTGAGGCCTGATATCGCTTTAATCTGTCATCGCCATCGTATAATATAAAAAAGATTCCGAACATTTTCTCCACTACACTTGAGTCCAAACATTCGCGTATTTTACGTCCAGTGTTTGTGTTTATTATGAATGAACACCGAATACGTACATATTGGATACAATGGATAGATACAAAGATCAAGGGGGGTCAAATTGAGTGTTAACTGACATAGCTGCGTCTACAAACAAAAATGTTTGAAGCTATGGTGTAATTTCGGTTGACAGGAGGCTTTAATGGATGTTTGAAGGTGAGTTTGAATAAAAATATATTGCGGAAACATGTAAGGAGCTTTTGTATTAATTCTTTGAGACGGAGATGCAAGAATATAGCGATTTGCAGCTTCAACTGTCAGGAAAATTTCTGTGCAATGAATCGAAAGTTCTTCTGAGAGATGGATCTATAGCTCTCGTCCGCCTCCGTAATTTCTTGAAGAGCTAAAGATATGAAGCTACATATATATATATTTTGAAAAATTAATTGCAAACTTCGTAATGCCACACCTGACAAAAACTGAATGTAGCAAAGGCGTAACACAAGGAATGCTTGTATATACACTGAGAGCTATCCTTCTACCAAATGAAAAAACAAAAAACAAACATTTACAAAATTCAAAATTTTAACCTAAATTTGAGAGAGGAATAACACAGGCTGATAAAATGGTTTAATAGCCACTTTTTCTAGAAACTACATTATCAAAGAGATTTTCTATACATTGAACAGCACCAGAAAGATACTCGTAGACATATATCAAATGTAAAGCTGACAACTTACAGATACTAGGCGAATATCATATAAAGTACTGAGTCTATAGAAAAAAAACAACGTCTCAGGCTTTGAGATTTCGGGCTTGAGAGACAGAGTACCACGAGTAATACCATAAACCGACCTGAAATCCACCCATTATTTACAACTTAGATACCCGTCGTTATGCAAAAAATTACTTCCCTAGTGTATTGGTCCCCCACTTATTTACAAAACTTGGGATTCATTACTTGCATTGGGTACATTTGAAATACCCCATTACATCCTGTGTGCATTTCAAAAGACATCATGGAATGCGTTGATTTACAAAATGTTGTTCACAGGAAGATCATTACCCTGAAACTACAAAGGCTATCACAGAAAAAGCAGTAGGATATGTAAATTCAAATAAATGTGTAGGTATATGCATCAATCGCATGGATACAACCCAAGATTAGATGTATAGCTGCACAAAATCAGCGTAGTTAAGGATTGAATGGGTACATTTTTACATTCTCCAGCGTTTTACAAGTGATATTTCATTTGTTCATGATGCATTAGTTGGCTAGCTACACGTTGTAATGCGTGGACAATTTGAGGATTACTGTACATTGTCTTAATTCATCGCTTAATTCATATCTAAGCAAGTACTAAAGGTGCTTTAATTTTGCAGGACTAATTTTTCGCGAGTTTTATCGTTCAATATTTCACGATTGTTTGAATTTCGTAGATTAACACCTTCGAATATTTCGTCTTTACTCCCTAATCAATGTTTCCTAGGATTACCTCCCGTGTTTTGTATAAAACATACTACATGCGTTTTTACCTTCGGATAAGTTTTCACTATTGCTGATAATGAGTTTTCCCTTCAGCTATTAAGATAGAAAATATCACTTGTAATTTTATTTTTTGTTCAGTAGTATTTTCTAATGCAAGAGGTCGTTTACATCTGGTCATTGATGTCACTTCACTATTTCTTAAGAAAGAACAACCCTCAAGGGTTAGTGCTCCTCCCTAGTCAATTCTACCTTGATTCTCGCAAGATAGATGACCCTGAAGATGTAGGAATCGCAGCCGTACACAATAACTACGTGGAAAAAAGAACTCAAGATTCTGTTGAGAAAACGTAACTAGGGATTATACGATGCATATTCACCCGAGACATGTTAAAGAATAACTAAATATGTCATAGATAATGGACCATCAAAAGTTACACGTGATTTTGCAAATAGATATAGACAAGGGTACAGTTAAGGGTATCCGAAAGTCTCTTTCGTGCTGCGCCTTTAATAAAAACGATATAAATCTCGAAAATTCTCCCCATCGACGTCCCTTGAATTTGGGAAAATACAATGCACACATGTGCGTTTGAAAGTGTTGTTAATGCACAAATTGTAATCACAGGTGCATGGGGTTTTATGTATAAAAAATAAGAACATTTTATCTGAATCACTATCAACAGTGACAAGTTAAGATCATTACTCTCGAGAATAAGTTTTAGAAAGCGGAAGGCCACCAAAGGCATAAATACGTTGCCAACTGACTTTGAACGAATTTACTCTAAAGCCAAAAACTTAACATTTCTGGCTCACTTGTAATTAATTGGAACCAGACTGGTGTCAGCATCATTCCATGTGGGTAATGGACAATAGAGCGAGCAGGTAAAATCTTGTTTCAACAATAACTGTTCAGTTACCGTTTAGCGGGGTTTTTTTTCGCGGGTTTGAAATTTAGCGATTACTGGTTCAAAGATATGCTAATACTAATACTTTTTGTGTAATAAGTTTTGGCGGACAAGGAAGTTCTATCGCTCTTGCAAATGCTGAAGTCGCAATTGAGTGCATAGTTGACGAGTGAAATTTTGGCGGAAAGCTATTTAACCGCTAAAATAAGCCAAATTTATCACCTCGCGGAAAATCCCCGCTATGCGGTATTTTTTTATGATTTTATCATTATGTCATCTACTAATCAAATAATTTAAGAACTATTAAATGAGAAATAGTTGTGCACTTTTCTTAAAGTCTTAAATTAGTAAATGACACATATATTGAAAATTAAAGCATTTAACAGGTTCAAAACAACTCTAATTAAAGGATATGACGACAAACGCCAGATAACAACTTTAGTATCAGTTGTTTTTTACAAAGTGACTACTAAAAATGCCACTTTCGTCATACTTTCCTAACTGAATGAAATTCATTTGAGAACGTCCTAAACTGAGTCGTTACGTGGAAAATATAATTTGCCGAGCATGACTTCTCCTTGAATCAAAAAGCACCTTGCAATTTTCATCTTTTTAAAGAACGATGGGACAAAGACTTTTTTTAAACTTCTTGATGAAAAGGGCATTATAGTTGTTTTGTACCGAAACCTGCACTGACTGCCTCTAACCTCTTTCTGTACAAATTAATATTGATTTTAAGTCTCTGCTCAAAACAGAATTTCAATATTATTACGCAAGTCAAGTCGAACGAAATCTTAAAGATGGGTCCTATATTGAAGTTCTAGAAATTGACATCAAATTATTTTTGATTAAACCCCTTCAGGTTAAGTGGTTTGTGCAGACTGTCGAGTATCTATCAAAACAAAATTATCTGATCAAAGGTGCATTTGTATTTGTTGGCGTTTAAATATGTCTGTGTGCTGAGGGGTGTAACTACCCTTACTAATATTGACTGCTAACAGTGATTGAATGCTACTTTGTGCATATTTTGTAGTTTCGTGTTTGAAAAACGCTATAACCTAATTGTTTCTAAATGTACTTAATATATAATGAATGCACATAATAAAGATAGCTTTGTCCATACCTCTGTATTTTAAATAATAATCATCAGCAAGTATTTTTATATATTCAATATCAAGTGCAGTAGATATACTGAGCTAGAAACATTACCTTCAGATGAAATCATACCCCCAAAGACTTTGAACAGCACTTTGCGATGGTTTTATTTTTTGCAATCTTTAATATAATCGCCAATATCGTGAAAAATAAACCGAAGTAAATATGTCCCGCTTTATAGTTTCATGGAAAGATTTCGTTTATCAAGTTCGTGTACAGCCGTTAATTCTAAAAGTCATCTCTTCTCGCAAAAGTTCAGTGAGAATAGGTTCAAATCTAAATTGCGAATCCAACTATTTTTTAAAATAATTTTGACAAACAAATGAAATGTTCAGTATATGTTTGTATTTGACCTTGTTTACTTCATAAACCAGTACTTGTTTAAAATGCCCGTGCTAGATAAATCTACGGGTATAATGTAAAACTTATACGGTACCAATTTTGATGCACCAGATACCCATTTCGACAAATAATATATCTTCAGTGATGCTCGACCGAAATGTTTTAAATCGAAATAACTATGAAGTATTAGAGCTATTTTAGGGAAATACAGAGTGCCAAAAAGTGAAATCAAATTCGTCTAGGGATAAGAGCTATGCGTGAGGGAGATAATCTTTAATCTTGAAATGAATTTCTAAATTTTATAACAGCAATTAAATATACATCCGTATTTTAAAGTTAGTAACGGAGTACTTAGCTACTGGGCTTTAGGACCCTCGGGGACTAACAGTCCACCAGCAGAGGCCTCGACCCAGGGGTCATACTGTAAAATTTATACTGTACCAAATTTGATGCACCCAAATCCAATCTAAGATTGATGACTGCTTGTTATCTTTACTGTTCACGATGTTGAGGCATGGGTCTTAGGGAACGAGGATTGTTATTTTTCTGACATGAAAAAAAATATTATGAAGTTAAATTGGTTGAAAATGATTTCTTTTTAAGTGCACTTTAGAACTGCACTGAATGTCATTGTGAAGCACCTCATGAACCAAGCTATTTCGTGATACACTTATAACATGAATGAAAGCTCAGGTCAAGGACGTGTCTCCCTGTCCCTACCCATCTTAATAAAAATCTTTGCTGATTTCATCCATTTTGTTAGATATAGAAAATAACATTTTTACGTTCGATTAACAACCTCCTTAGAGATATTTCGACGTCAGTCTTGATCTAGATATCTCTAGATGTATCTTTATCTATCCGTGTCCAGTATCTACTTTTTTTAAAATTGGGAATCGTTGAACCTCAAGTAATTTTCAGCCCAACAGAGAGGATCACGATTCTCGTTTAAAGACAATGTAACCTTTTCGAATTAAAATATTCCAACGAGAAGGAGAGGGTTGAAATCCTTGAAATACCTCAGATCTTCCACTGCACTGTAGAAGAATAACAAAATTCGAGATACTTAAAAAACTTGATAGAGAGGAAAGATAAGTATCACCTGGTGTTGATATTTCCCATCCGAGTTAACACATCAGGAGATATTCCGCATATGACCATTTTTTTAAACAAGGGAAGACCTCACAGTGATCAATGTAAAATTTATACGGTACCAATTTTGATGCACCAGATGCACATTTTCACAAATGGTATCTCTTCAGTGATTCTCAACCGAAATTTGTGAAATCTGAAATAACATTTTTTGTACGATCGTACGAGTTATTTTAGGGAAAAACTGAGTGCAAAAAAGTGGAGTCAAATTCGTCTTATTATAAGAGCTATGCATGAGGGTTTTGAAATGAATTTCTAAATTTTATCACAGCAATCAAATATACATCCATATTTTCAAGCTAGTAACGAAGTACTTAGCTACTGGGCTGTACGACCCTCGGGGACTAATAGTCCACTAGCAGAGGCCTCGACCCAGGGGTCATAATGTAAAACTTATACGGTACCAATTTTGATGTACTAGCTAACAGTCCACCAGTCCACCAATCTCATGAATTCTTTTGAATCAAAATGTTCCAAAGAAAAGGGAGGGAGTGCAGTCATTGAAACACGTCACATACCCCTCTCCACTGTACAAGAATTACAAACCCGAGATACATAAGAAGTTTTAAAAGAAGAGAGAAAAAGATAAATATAACGTGGTGTTTATGGACATACTTTTTAAACATAACCAACCACTTGTTAATCCATTTACAGCGGGTCGAAGAAATTAGGGATTTTGCCGATCTAATTTGATCCATGCATTTTTTTAATATATACATATATTACATATACATACATATTACGAAGTTACATATTTCCACGTGTTACTTAGTATGCAACAAATACAAGAACGATATAGCAATAGGTATAAAGGTTTACTATTTGGCATCTGTGTCCTCAATCAGCTGATCGGTGACCTGATTCAGTTTCGTTACGCTGATTTTAGATGAGCACGTTTAAATTTTACGAACCTGTTGAAAAAATGCTGACATCGTCTAGTAAGATTTGGCTTTCAGCTTCATTTCATTGTTGCTCTTCCGTTTTAAACGCTTAATAGTAGGTATTTTAATAACAATATGATTCAAGATAAATGAGGCGTTTTTGCAAATCTGAAAATACCAGGCTATAATACCTGAATATGTGTATTTTTAATATTTTTTTCCAAAATGAAAATAGGGCATGGTGATATCGTTTTAAGAGCAAAATCGATATTTTCCAAGCGAAAAGGGCACAACGCTGGATAAGGGCACGAATAAAAAAGCACGCCAAAAAAAAGCACGGTGCCGGAAAAAAGGGGACACGGCACCTCGCCATAATAAAACACTAACAGTGAATAAACCAGGCTTAATGAACACTGGAGACTGTGTAGTTTTCTAAAGACTCGATATCGTGCAGAGATATAGCACAAAATGCACACGAAAACAAATCAAAGGCTATCTATAATCTCATTTCAGCTTTACCTTTTAATCTTCACCTCTAATGTTGGATTCTTAGGAAAGGAACAGCCACCACCAATGTACAAAGTCTTAAGTTTATCAGTTTGCAGGGATTGAAAATGACGCCCATGAACTCCCTTTTGCAAAACTAGCTTCAAAGGCCTGCTTTAGTAAGTCCAGTGCGTTGACGCTTCGTTGCGTAACATACATGTGATACATGTGCGAGGCATTCAACGATAGCATTGTTTATATTTGATCTTCTATCAGAATCGCATTTATTCACATAAAAACAAAGAAAAACAGACATTTTTCTGTTCGATTTCATTGAGCATATTCTCCACTGTCTTGGTAATATATATTTGTTGGAGGGTTTAAAATCTAAAACATATTGTAGATTACCACCATAATCAGTTGTTTCAGACAACAATTCGAAGGAGTCTGTCACCTGAAAAAAATCTTACTGGGTCCGTGCCCGAATACTTTCAGTTTATCAAATTATGTAACTCTGACCCACTAATTAAGAACAACCAGATCTAAACATAACATACACAGATAGACAAGTTAAGTATCCAACCGACAAAGAAATCATTAAATTCTTCATTTTAAAGAAAGAATGTGGGGATTTCCTTGTCGCACACGACAAAATACTTACTCTTATAACACGTTTACTGCTTTATCCAGTGGATATCACCCATCACATAAACATGGTTATTTCACTATGTTTTCATATGCTGTTTGCGATGTCACCAATAAATGTCAATTTTACGTTGTTTGTGTAAAAAATGTCCCGAAGTAAAATTCCCAATACAGTAAAGTAAACAAATAGCCTTAGGGTGTTAACATGTAATTAAAAGAATATCTTATGGTTTGTAGGAAATGGATAGAAAACGCACAGCTCGTTGAATATAAATCATATCAAACCACGAACCACGGGATATCCTATATTTCAAAGATTTTTTTCATAGCTTAGAGCGTTAACAAAGGAGAAAATCTGTATGCTACCTTCAATAACAAAACTAATTGGATAATTAGATAGACCAGACCCAAAATTCCTTACTGAATGTTAAAAATAAATAAATGTTAATAATTTTGAAAATCCAGATTCTGTGACACCCTACAGATGCAAATGAAGATATAATGGGTGACTACTGTCGCCTCCCCATTATGTTGGAAAGCAGTTGTGAATGCGAAGAATGGAGGTGTTAAAGTTATGATTTGAACCAATGAACACCCCACATTCGATTTAAAAAATAGAGTTTAGTCAAAACAAGCTAGGCGATTTTAGTTGATGAAGTCCCAAGATTCCATCGTCACTACACCCATGATTTACTATTTTGTATATTGCTTGTTCATTGTTTTAGGCTAACCTCCGACTGCACTCTATCTTTATTTGGAAATCGAGTCGATAACATGTGCCTGTAATTCAAGACAGAAAAAAAACTCTACAGTTGATACACGTGAGTATACTTGTGAAATAACAATGTCTCCTTGAATGAAGGTGAAACTTGGTATTTTATTAACACAAAATTAACGAACATTACAGTTTATACACTTTCATAAGTTTGCAGTCACTGCACACACAACACAAACTCCTCTCCTCCATTAGTTTAATAAACACTGGTTTTGGAATATCCTCGATAATCCTAATGAGACTGCCAGCGCCAGACAACACGTGGATATTGTCACTTTCTGTAGCGGCAACAAAGATATTACCGACAGAGTCTACATCAAGTCCACAGGGAGTTTTCATTCTGAGATGTGTATACTGCCAGACGGTGTTTCCCTGATCCGTGATTGCGGTTACTGTATTACGGGAATAGTCACTGTACAAAAGATGTCCATCATTTGTTGCACTTATGTTAATATTATTATTGCTTTCAGCTTTATATTCTCTAAGTTTTTTACCGGACATATCAATTTTTATAATTTTATCTAAACATGCTACATAACACGCTCCATTGTACATTGTTATTCCATACACGGTTTCGTTTATATTAACACTTCGCAGTTTATGTAAATCAGACGCAGAAAAGACTTCTATAGATTTCGTCCCTGGAGAGGTCACAAATAGTTCATTTCCGGCTTGTATGACTTCAAAAGGGCTACTCAGTCCATCAATGACTTCCGTGGATTGCCAGTCTTTGTTATAAATAAAACAACGGCCATTAGATTTGCAATCTGGAACTGCAAAGTTACCATTTGACAGAAAATTCCCAGTGTATACATTCGGATTTCCTTCAGTAATGCTGAATTCAGAAACTAAAGATAACACAATGTCATTTACATCGTACGTGATATGACGATCAGACTCAGCATATTCAATATCACCAAAAGATTCCATATTTCTCACTTCTCTCAAAACTTGTGAACTCGTTTCAGATATCGTTATCTGTTTCTTCGTGAATTTAAACCGTTTAAGCTGTAAACGCCTCTCTTTCACTCTGTAATAAGTAGTTACAATTTCAACATCATTATCCGTCTCTTTAGCTCTTTCAATGTTCCGGCAGCAGTAATTTGTACACTGTATACCATCAGTAAGTACATTTGTACAATCACTTAACTTCCCCCTTCCTTTCTTCAGTGCACCTGCTACTTCATCTAAATGTCTGCTCTTCAGTATTTCTAGGTGATCAACAAGTTCCTTGAATTCCCTTTCTGTTTTCTCTATAATTTCGTCCACTGAATTCTCTATTTCTGCTACATGTATCTCTTGTTCGCTCTTTGCTTTTGTCAGTTTCTTTTCCAGGTTCTTCACATCACCCAAAAGAACATCCAGTTGGCCATTTTGTTTTATATTTTTTGCTGCATCTTCAACAGTATCAACACTTTCGCATTTTCTGTGCTTTGTTCCTATACACACTGAACAACAGGACTGCTGGTGATCGTTACAGAAGAATTTGATTTTTTCCTTTTTATGTTCAGGGCAATCGTGATTTTTTCCCGATTCAGGAAATATATTGTCGGATTTCATCTCGTTCAATTGACATACGATATGGTTGCCTGAATGGAATTGCCTTTTGTGATATTTGGTACACATCTTACATAAATATTCAGTACAAGACAAACAAAACCCGATAGCATTTTCACTTTCGTTTTCACGTAAACAGGGGTCACACAGCTTCACATCAGGTTTGTTAACGATTGTCTGTAGAATATCATTAAAAGGGAAAAGTCCTGCCCACTCTTCTGGCTTTTTTAAGTCACCAGGGCTAAGAATGTACTCACGGCATAATGGACAATTGAATCCCAATTGAGGCTCCGTAGATTTACACACATTAACGATGTAGGAAGATAAACACCTGTGACAGAAGGAATGTGTACACGGTAAAAACCTCGGCGACTTGAATTTTTCGAAACATATCGAACACAATGTAACATCCTCCATCGAAGAGCTGTCTAGTGATGTTGTCATCTTTAGATTACAAATCAACTTTCGGTTTCATTTCAAATTCGGTGAACCCGCTGTAACCTCGGAGTTCTATTTTTTTAAACAATGGAATATTACACTGTGGTGTTTGTAGATGAAGTGTCGATTGTCCACGTTGTCATTGCCAACAAGCACATAAAGCATACGTTCCACTGTCCTCCTTGTAGATCTGGATTTTAAAATATCAAAATATCCGAAGTCAACCTCGGCGTGTAGAAACGGGACAAGATCTAGGAACATGGAAACATATGCGGGACATAAATAAATGTAATTTGATTTTGTTAAGGTTTGAATTCTATCGAATATGTAAACATATATATTTTTCAATGCTTATGTATTACTGGAATATAATATATCGATCTTATAAAGGGATTTTTTTCCAAGATTGAGACCATTTAAGGCCGAGTATAGATCTATCTAAAGGTTTGAATTCTAGATAACTAAATAGTGATACTGTTTTCCCTGTACGTCGGGGTTTATAATGTTCGCAACACTTGGGGCGGATCCAGGAATTCCGGTGAGGGGGTGCAACGTTTCTGTGAGGCTTGGGGCCGCCATGAGACCGCTAGTGGGTCAAGAACAAAGCCCTGAAGGAAGTCCAGGGGGCGAAGCCCGCTTGGGGTCCTGGCTGGATTTTACAAATTTTATAAGGTTGAAATATTTCTCCTATGTAGTAATTTTTACTACTTTCTGTAATTTTTACATGTAAAAAGGTAAAATTAATAAAACGACGCTAATATTAAGGGTTTTTGGAAGAAAAAAATGTAAGTTTTCCTATTAAAAGTAATTCAGTAAATGAAAATATTTTGTCAGTTATTCCTACGAGAGTGGAATAATTCCTTCTGTGATCGTTTACATTTTTCTAAACAAGAGACCACAATTTACCTTAAATTTGAAAATGTTAGGGGGGGGGGGGGGGGAGACTGCGCCGCCCTTAAATCCGCCACTGACATCAATGTGCAGAATATAGTCACACTGAAAATGTGTGCAGAAACGGAACAAAGCTGTGACGTAGGCAGAGTATTCAGAAACATGGAATCCTATGTGGGACATAAATAGACCTAATCCGATTTGGTGGCGAGGTGGTGGTTAAGGTTTAGATTCGATTTATCTATAGACTAATTCAACACAGTAATACGTGGGTAACAGTTACTGTATTGGTATTTCAAGATGAGAAATACTAAATTTGGACGGATATACAGTTTTCAAACTTTCGGAACTTCCTTTTAAGAATGTATACCTGGACGGATCCAAGAATTGCAGCTATTGGGGCACAACTTTATGAAGCAGGAGGTTGAATTGATAAAGTGACGCAGATTTTAAGGGAAAATGTTCTCCCAATAATAGTAATTCAATAAGATTTTGTCATTGATTTGTCTCTACTTCTTTTGTTGTTTACATTGTTTTTAGCAAGAGACCACATTTTACCTCAAATTTGACAATTTTAGAGGGTGGGCGGCTGCACCTCTTTCAATCCACCACTGTATACATATATTTCAGATTTAGAAAATATTTAACGTGGTTCATTAACTAACTTTTCATCTTAAATGCTTCGTATAGGCACCTTAAATAAAGCATCATTTCTTCATCGGAAAAGTAAAACAAGTTCTTAATTATATTATAGGAATGGGGAAAATAAAAATGGAGCACACAGGGATTCGAACCCGGGTCCTCTGAATTTCCTTGATGACACCAGCCCAGGATCTTTATCCTCTGGCAGACATTTCCATCTGTCAGTTCCAGGGCTGATCTACGGCACCATGTAACGGAATAGGATAATATCCAACGGACCACACCGAAATGCGAACCTGACCCCCCTGAATGCCTAATCAGGTGTTCTACCAACTAAGGTATCTGACCATCGGTGTTCGAATTCGGCTGACCGCTACATTCCACCCTCCCTAAATTGCCTTCATCCTCAGAGATACGCAACCCAGATTATTTTCGCTCCTGTCAGGACAGCATGCTTTGCAGGGGTGGTCACGGCACCAACTGTAGTATATAGGGGAGAGAACATTTGTGGCTTGGTCGGTATAGTAGCATAGACCCCCCGGAAAAACGGACCCGGGAAAGATCTTCCCCATAGGGGGAAAAAGCGCCCAGGCATATAATCCCCCCTATATACAAAGTCAGTATAGTATTTCCCCCTTGTTGGAAAAACCGTCCTGGTATAGAATTTCCCCCTCCTGTTTCCATATACTGGAATATTTTTCTTCTCATGTAGAAGCTTTTAAATAAATATAGAATGAAGCAAATCCATGTAGCTGAAGATAATAATCAATGAAATTTATTATTATTGCTATAAAGAGGTATCTACTTGTTATCAAAAAAATAGTTACAGAAAGAAACAAATATGTGTTTTTAAATTGTTATAGTTTAATGAAATATATATGCGCTCGTTAATATTACGATATTCATAAAATAAAGGAATTCTGTGGAGTTGTTGAAGTTGGGTTTACACGCTGAAAACTTTGAATTGCGTATAATAAATACAATACGCTTCCCAAGACTTGAACAGTGATCAATATTATCAGGGTTTTTCGTAAAAAGTCGACTAAAAGATATACATGTACAATTAGAATATCTAAAAAGTAAATTAAATGCACTGTATGAATAAAACTAACCGTTTATTTGAATTCGAAATTTTGAATTAAAAAGACATTAACTTCTTCCCAACTTCATTATTGCAGATGTTAGATACTGGTAGATAACATCAAAGACTTGAAATGTATGAATGAATTTTGATATACCATTACACAATTTGAATAATTTCCTTTAAAAAAAAGGCCCCAAACATAAGATGATGATTGTGATACACAAGACCCTGCTCAAAATTAAAAAAAATAATAAGAATTCCTGGGTCCAGATAAGCAAGAAAATTTTAGTAATTGAACTGGAAATGGACACATAGCTAAAATGTAAGAAGGGGGAAAACGCGTACTGTCATTTAGACGGAAATTCTATACTGTGGCGATTTTTCCTGGGGGGGGGGGTAATTCTTCCTCGAGGGAAATTCTATGCCAGACTCATCTTTCCAGGGGGAATGTCTATCCCGGGCCCATTTTTCCGGGGGGAAAGTCTATGCGGGGGATATTCTATGCTACAACACCGAGAATCAAACCCGGGGCCCCTACATTACTAGTCAGGTGCTCTAACCACTATGTTATATAGGCTATATATGCATATACAAGATCATCATGGAAATTATTATCTTGCATCACCATTTCCCTTTTCCAATGCCTCATGTGAAAAGGGGTTTTCTACAATGAAGAGAATAAAAAGTGGTTGGCGTTGTAGTCTAAATAATGAAACCATGAACATTTTAATGCTCATAAACATGTGTGGTAAGAAACTGGAAGACTTCGAGCCCAGACCTGTTGTCAACAGGTGGTGGATCAGTGGAATGAGGGTCAAGAGACCCAACATCGCACCCTATGGCCCACATCAGTGACTGACTTGTCTAAACACAAGACTAAGTAATCATGGGAAAATCACTTATTAAAATAAAGCACAAAAAAGCATTGTTTGATATATTTTTTTAAATTTTTGCATGTAGGTTTTCATTTTAGCCTGTGGATTTTATATCCACAGGCTAAAATTAGCCTGGGGTAAAAATGTTAATTTCGGCCCCTGAGAGGGCGATATCCATGGTCCGTATAGTCCTAATTACTACATCCCCCCTCCTTTAATTTGTCAAGTTGTAAAAAAAGATATATCGGACAAATAGAAATTGAAATGAAATGACCAAAGTTAAGAAATATTGCTATTTTGTTTTTAGATTTCAGTCAAACTAGATAAAAGAAAGGGCTTATGGGCCACATCCCTCGCCCGAAACAAATTGCCTATATTTAAAGATCCCCCTAAAACTTAAATCATATCACCTATTGTGATCCCACTTAACCTCCGGTGCCATGATTGCAACAAACTTGAATCTACACTATGTCGGAGATTGATTGATTGAATCTTGCTTAACGTCTAGCTGGAAATTTTTTCACTCATATGAAGACGTCACCAAGACCGGTGAGGGACTGCAAATTTAAGCCAATGCTTGGCGCTTAATTTTTTGCCATTGAGAGTTGAGGGTTCTTTAGCGTGCCACACCCACTGTGACACGGGACATCCGTTTTAAAGGTCATCTCCGAGGACCCGTGACATTCACACCTGATGCCGAGCGTTTGGCGATGGAATTATTTTAACGACTTAGGTCTGTCGCGCCCGGGATTCGAATCCCGGATTACCGCTTGCGGGGCGAACGCTCTAACCTCTTGACCACCGCGGCGATCTATGTGAGAGAGCTTCCATGTTCTGGCTCAGTTTTTCTAGAGAAGACTTATAAAAGATTTTACCTACATATTAGGATGTAAAAAAAATGATCCCCTATTAGGGCCTTACTCTAAGTCCGGGGGTTATGGTTTTAACACACTCAAATATGCACTATGTCAGGAATCCGTTATGTAAATTTGAACTTGCATGAACCAATGGCTCGTGAGAAAACATTTAAATTACTAAATCCAATGTTTTGTGATTATCTCCCCTTTGAAAGGGACAGTGGTGCCTTGTACCAAGTTTGATTAAAATTGGCTCACTAGTTCTGGAGAACATTAAAAATTGAGAGTGCATCTTCATTATCATATCTCCTTGGAAAAGAGTATTTTTCCTCATTTCAATCAACTGGAATCCACTTCACCCAAGGATGTTTTGTGTTAAATTTAGTTGAAATTGGCCTGGCGGTTTGGAAAAAGATGAAAATATGAAAAGTTTACAACAGCAGACAATGGAAAGTTTTGATCAGAAAAGTTCACATATCCCTTTGCCTCAGATGAGCTAAAATACAAATTCCGATCAAAATTGATAGAATATACTAAATCAAATTGTTGTTAATGTTATGCCCTTTTCATGAAGATATTTTGATAAATTCATTTCAATTGTCAGTCTTTTTATATCAAGGGCATGTAGTTTTCTGATTACAATATTCTTGATGACAACTTTTGAAATAATTCCTATTGGGATTGGTTTAAATTTGAAAATCGGAATATTTCTGAATTTTGGCTATTTCAAATAAATGATTGACGATGTAACTTGACACAAACTTTAACCTTGGTCACAACTTCTTACCAAATCAAAGTAAGTCCATTATATCGATTTTGAATCCATTTGATTTTTCAGTGGTTTGGAAAATGTGTAACCTTGTCGATGTCCCTCCTAATCAGGGGTGGATCTTGGAGTTCTGGTTGGGGGGGGGGTGGAATTCGTTTCCGGAGGCAGGGGATCGAGGGCCGCCCTAAAGCCCCTAGTTGGTCCAAGGCAAAGCTCTGGTGGGGCCCCGGGATCGAATCCCTCGGGAGCTCCTGAATGTTACTAATTTCAAGAGTAAAATTCAACCATGTAATTAGCCGTCACAGGTAAAGTTACACCCCCTCTTACAAACACACCTTTATCACTACTCAAATGAGGCAAAATTTATCATCCGTTGATTTTTTTGTCTAATCAAATTTATTTGCTCGACATTGAGCTGTGATTTTAGTCCATCTGTTTGTATTTCTTGGAATTGAATCCCCCCTACTCACACCTCATAGGTAGATCCAGGAATTTGTGAAGGTGGCGGGGGATCTAGTATTTGATCGATTTTTTAGCTATTTTTCACAATGTCCAACCCCACTCAATTACACCTTTTTTGCTTGTGTACATAACATTTTAGGGAGATCTTCGGACAGTTTATACATCTATTTGCTTTCGTTTTACTATTTGTTTCTCGCATTCGAGTCATTTTTATCCATATATTCAGATTTTATATAAAATCTTTTTTAAAAAAAGTGATTCAAAGGTTACTCTCAATAGGCTCTGCGGTAAGTGGTGTAAAATCCTGCATTCTGAGGATTTCCTGGACTTCTTTTTCACTTTTCAATTTTCTGTTTCTTAAGGAGGTTCTCTACATCATCACGATGGCTGACGTCCTTTTAAAACATGGATAAAAATATAAATATCAGCAATATTTGTCTATTCATTTAAAACATTCTTGCCTAACTGAGTAGCTCAGTAGGTTCGCACATCGACTGTTGAATGGTAGATTGCGTGTTCGAGTCCAACAGGGTTTTGAATTTTTCTCAGAGTACTTTCAACTAAAATTGTATTGTTTGACTAAATAAAGTAAATTTGAAAGTTTTCAATTTCAAAATATTGTTGTACATATCCAACACTTTTATCCATATCAAATTTCCTTGGTGAAGCATACCTCCTTGAAGGAAACTTTTATGTTGCATATACTGTTTAAGAATTTTATGGGGTAGATGTACTTGTATCTAACGAAAATATCATAAATGTAAAACTTATACGTTACGAATTTTGATGCAACAGATGTGCACTCGACAAATAATGTCTCTTCAGTGATGCTCAACCAAAATGTTTGAAATCCGAAATAAAAATGAACTTTTAGAGTTATTTTAGGGGGGAATATAAATCTAAATATATAGGAGTATTTCGTATTATTCATCGGGGAATTAAATGATATACTGGTGTTGATAAATTTGAATGCTGCTATCACATGCAAATATCCACCATTCATATCATTTTGACGCGAAGTCTCCTTAAAATTGAATAACTTTACTTTTTTTCCGCAAAGGGGGAGGGGACCCATCGACTGGACCCCTATCTTCTGGATCCACCCTTACATCTTTTCCTAGCATGTTACGTCTCTTGCCTCAAAATATGTTTCTCGTTTTTAAAATAAAAAGTAAATTTGGAAAAAAAATTAATAATAGCCAATAAAAAAATAATGCATGATTTCGGGGAGGGGGGGGGGGCTGCAAAATATTAAACTATGGTATATATAAACAACTCTCGAGAAACGCCTATTAGTATTTCTATTGAAAATATATATATAATCAACTCGGAATCTTTATACAGTTATTCATTTATGTGTGTACATTTCTTCTACTTATGTAAAATATGGATTTATAGACTTTGTGTATTTTGACGTTCACCTTTTAGAATCAATTATTATATATATGATTTGATTTTACTGATTTTTATAGTATGCAGTGATTTGTAACATACTTTGAAAATTGTAGGGGGGGGGTCAATAATTCCGCCAGTGCTAATCAGTCCTAGCCTCATGGCAACCTGTGTAACTTTACTGGTGCCCCTTCTGGCCTGCCATAGCCTTGTGGCAACCTTTTTGGCTTTTGACCACTTGTCAAACATACAAATCAACCTTCCTAAATGTGAATGTCTTAATATGTACAGGCAAATTTGTCTAGATAAATAAATCTTCTAATCTATTACCGATAAACAGATCACAAATTAGTCCAAATAAAAAAATAAAATAAAAAATGAAAACAGCATCACAGGTGTTGATATAGATAAACTAAAATAACCAATAAGATCCAGCATCACATGTGTTGATATATATATAAACTAAAATAACCAATAAGATCCAGCATCACATGTGTTGATATAGATACACTAAAATAACCAATAAGAACCAACATCACATGTGTTGATATATATATACTATAATAACCATTAAGACAACCTATTTATTTTTTAAGACTTAGAATCGACCGGTAATGTTTGCATTTATAATAAATTGGTATATTCGCTTTTTCGCATCTATTCACTTTCGCTTCATGTTAATTGTAATTTGTAATTGTAATGAAACGATTTATATAGCGCCCTATCAACATTAGTTCTCTTTACAAATGTGAAAGAGAATTTGCACATACCCCGGTACATGTGAATAAAATATTCATAGTGTCAGAATTAAAATGCATAATTATTATATTAATATATAGCGCCTAATGTAATGATATGATTACCCTAATAACATATGAAACAATTTAAAACAAGCCATAGTAATAATTAAATACATAGAAAGTACATAGGTGTAATAACAAACGACAAAGGCTTTTTGTATGTAAGGGCACTAAGTATATCAAAATAATCACAAATTAAAAGCTAATCTAAAATAGATGCGTTTTGAGGTCCACTTTAAAAGTAGACAGCGAAGGACATTGTCTGAGTTTAAAAGACAGCGACTTCCAGATACTCGATGCAGCATTGTCTAAACGTCAATTCCCATATGTTTTCGTACGTGTCCGAGGTACCTCGAAAAGAATCAGAGATTCGAATCTTAGTGATTTTGTGGGATTGTAAATTGCAAGGATATCCTTTATGTAAACTGGAGAAATTTGAAAGTATGAAGAGGTATCTTATATTGAATTCTGTATTCAACTGGGAGCCACTAAAGATCTATTAGAACAGGAGTAGTATGGTCGAATTATTTTTGAGCGTGTTATTAATATTGCAGCTGTTTTTGTGCTCTCTGAAATGTGCTGGTGTGTTGAGAATGAACATCATAAATCAATGCATTTCCGTAATCTAATCTGGATGTAACTAGCGAGTTTACTAGAGTTTTACATGCTTCATCATTGATAAATGAACGCTATTTAAATGAACGAATAATCGACCAGTAATCTTTACAATTATAATCAATTGGTATATTTACCCTTTCGTATGTATTCACTTCCGTTCCATGTTAATATCCCTACGTAGCTTTCACACAACAAAAACAGTACTACATCAACGATACAACAATACAAATAAAGAATATATGGGTGAAATAGCACTGACGACTTCTTAGTTTCATGCCTATCAGACAGTGATTGAGATATAAACCTTGTTTCAAACAGTAAACTATTACCATTGCAAAATCCGAACATACAGACTAGCAGTTTGTATATGAATTTAATGTTTTATCCTGTCTGGGACTACGAGGAGGTACCATGACATTTTCTCTTGAGTTTTCTCACTTTGTACATATAACTGTCAATAGTATACATACAAACATTGACATGATGTATGTCACGTGAAATTTTATTTGTATGTTCATTTTTTAGTTCAGTTTTGTTTTGTCAAACCAAACGTAGCTTTATCCTGCTTGGGGCCTCTTTTAAATTACAAATACCCCTTTATTAAACCCCAATCTATTGGAGCATAACACCGCCAGTTCGTGCTCTCAGTAGGAACCGAGCTGTCATGCGAGATTGACGCATTCATCTGAGCACATTTTCACCAGAATGTTATGACAGCAATTACAAAATAGCTATTGCAGACACATTGACTTTGTTGTAAATGTTGCTCGTGTTCAGAGGTGACCTTTATGTAATGATCTTTATATAGTATTTTCTTTGTTAAAAAGGTCATACTTTGTGTTTTGTGATTGTTTCAATACCGGTTTCCGTTTTCATAAACGTGTTCGCTATATAGTCCTTTTTGTAAAGTTACGGCGCGTAGTACTGGCCATAATTGTTTCGCTGTAAGAAACGTACTGTGTAACTCATATACATAGCATTGCTAGACTTTGTGTATCTTGTTATAATATGAAATAACTTATATGTATAACAGTGTATGTTGTATATATTCATGGATAATGTAAAGTAAGTTTTCAACCTGAAAACCTGTGTGCATGTGTTCGTTTATATAGCATGACATTATTGTCATAGGTGCTACCTATAAGTTTGTATACCAAGTACACATGTACCACGTACAACAGTATACAAACCAAACGCTTTGGGGAGCATCGACATGTGTGTTGTGTCCACGTATGACAGCATACATCAGCGTAGTGGATCTAAGTATAAGCCAGACGCTATTTGAGGAACGTTTACGCTCAACGCCATACACCAGGACCATAAACTTAAAGTTTAGTTGTATACCAAATAAATATGTAAATTGTTTCTGTGACTTTATCATTTATCCCATTCTAGCACCGTTATCCGTGACAATATAATACATGTAACATTAGAGTATGCCCAATACATGAAAACAGAAAGAATGACAAACTGTAATGATTTAGAATATTATGTAGAATGAAAAATGTCACCATGTTTTGTCCCACGTGAAGGAATATTCAAATTATCATCACACATCAGTCCATCCCGGTCAGTATGTTGTCCACGACTAAATACTTACATTTATCAGATGTTTACTCCTGTATCCAATGGATATACCACTACATAAACTACTATTTCCTACACCGTTTGTGACGTCACAAATAAACGTCAATTTTACATGTCAGGAAGTAAAATTCTTAAAACTACAGTAACGTAAATAAATAGCCTTAGGGATTAACATGTGATAAAAAGAACATCTTATTGTTTGTGTCTCAGGGATAGAAAACACACAACTCGTTGAATATTAATCTTATCAAATCACGAACCATGTGAGATCCCATATATCTAGCATTGTATCCATAGTTTAAAGCATTGACACAGGAGCAAATCTTCACATTAACTTCAATAACAGAACTAATTGGACAATTAGATAGACCAGACCGAAACTTGTTTATGCTAAAAAAAATCAAAAATCTGTGATCCCTTACATATGGAAATAAAGTTGTATCATAATTGGGTGCCTACTGTCGTCTCTACCATTATTTTGGATAGCAGTAGTGAAGGAGAAAAATAAAAGTGTAAAAGTTATGAATTAAACCGATGAGTTCCACCCCTTTAAGAAATCGGAGTTTCGGCAAATTTATTTAGGCAACTTTAGTTTATGAGTTTCTCAAAATTCAACCTTTGCTTTTATCTGAAAAACGGTGTTTTGTGACTCTAATTTAAGGCAGACAAAATTACAGCTGATACTCATTAGTATTTTTGTGAGATAACAAAGTTTCCTAGAATGAAGGTAATACTAGCAATGTATATGGATAAGACAATTTTCATATAAACATTAATATTGATTTTTTTCTGAATATTTTATTACGACAAAATTAACAAAATCTACAGTTTATACACTTTCATGATTCTGCGATTGCTACACACACAACATATATCCCTCTCTTCCATTAGTTTAATAAACATTGGCTGTGGAATATCCTCGATAATCCTAATGAGACTGCCAGCGCCAGACAACACGTGGATATTGTCACTTCCTCTAGCGGCAACAAAGATATTACCGACAGAGTCTACATCAAGTCCACGGGGTACTTTCATTTTGATATGTTTATACTGCCACACGGTGTCTCCCTGGTCCGTGATGGCGGTTACTGTATTCAGCGAACAGTTACTGTACACAATATGTCCATCTTTTGTTGTACTTATGTGAATATTGTAATTGCCTTCGACTTTATATTCTCTAAGTTTTTTACCAGACAGATTCAATTTTATAATCTCATTTCCACATGCTACATAACAAACTCCATTGTGTTGTGTTATTCCATACACTGTTTCGTTTATATTGACACTTCGCAGTTTATGCAAATCAGACATAGAAAAAACTTCTATAGACTTCGTTCCATCACACGTCACCAGTAGCTCCTCTCCGGCTTGTATTGCTTCAAAAGGATAACTCAGTCCATCAATGACTTCCGTGGATTTCCAGTCTTTGTTATAAATAAAACAACGGCCATGAGGTATGTAGTCTGCAAATACAAAGTTACCATTGGACAGAAAATTCCCAGTCCACACAATCGGATTTTCTCCATCAATGCTGAATTCATTAACTAAAGATAACGCAATGTAATTTACATCGTACGTGATGCAAAGATCCAGTTGGCGATTTTGTTTTATATTTTTTGCTGCATCTTCGACAGTATCAATACTTTCGCATTTTCTGTGCTTTCTTCCTATACACACTGAACAACAGGACTGCTGGTGATCATTGCAGAAGAATTTGACAGTTTCCCTTTTATGTTTTGGGCAGCTATGGATATTTCCTGATTCGGGAAATATGTTGCCATATTTCATCTCGTTCAGTTGACATATGGTATGATCTCTTGAGAGCAATTGCCTTTTGTGATATTTGGTACACATCTTGCATAAATATTCAGTACAAGACAAGCAAAACCCGATAGCATTTTCACTTTCGTTTTCTCGTAAACAGGCATCACATAATTTCCCATCAGGTTTCTTAACGATTGTCTCCAAAACTTTATTCAACGGAAATAGCCTCGTCCGCGCATCTGGCTTATCGAATGCGCCAGGACAGGGTATGTACCTGCGGCATAATGGACAATTGAATCCCAAACGCGACTCTGTAGATTTACACATATTAACAATGTAGGAAGATAAACAACCGTGACAGAAGGAATGTGTACACGGTAAAAACCTCGGCGACTTGAACTTTTCGAAACATATAGAACACAATGTAACATCCTCCATCGAAGAACTGTCTAGGGATGTTGCCATCTTTATAAATTACAAATCAACTTTCGGTTTCATTTCAAATCCGGCGAATCGGCGTCTAAATTTTCGAAAACAAATGGAACACACCGTAATGTCTATAAATGAACTGTTGTCAAGCACATACCAAACTAATAATTTCACTGTCCTTCCTGTGGAAAGAGATTATGGGAGAAAACTTTCATTCACACTATACCACGGGTCACGGGACAAGACTGTGGCGTAGACCCTTAATAGGAAGCCTATGTGAGGCAAGAGTAAATGAAATAAAAACAGTCTCTGCTTCAATGTATCGATACGTGAGTGACAGTTAAGATGTTCTTCTTCTGAGATTAGAAATATTAACGTTTGATCTACATGCAGGTTTTGAAATATCGGTGCTTTCTAATAGTAAACGGTGGCGAATGTAGACATCATTTAAAGATCCAGGCCTCAACACGACGTATTGAAGTTTTGCGAGGAGGGCTGACTCGTACAGTCAACGGCTGACTTGGACATTTAAATCTTCGTATTGTATTGAAGCAGGAAATCGTTAAACATATTCAATGTCGAATGGTTGGTATAGTATTGCGGTAGGCCCGTTACGTTTTAAACCATTTGAAACTATTTGATTTGCCTGAGTTAAATAAACCCACAAGGCCATTAATTCAGTTGTTTGTTGTTTTTTTTTTTTTGCATGCATACATATATGGCAAATATATCACGATTGATGTTCAAGTTTTACAACGTCAATGCATTATTATGAATCGAATATAAGTTTATAGTTTAGGGAATTTTTTGGCAGTAAATGTTGTTGATAAAAAAAACAACAGTCGCTGTTTATCTCAAAAAATGAAATGTTGATCATTTCATTTTTTGGTTTGATTACTTATTATTCAAAGTATTTTGTATATTGTTGGAAATGTAAAACGTATACGTTACCAATTTTAATGCACCAGATACGCATTTCGACAAATAATGTATCTTCAGTTATGTTCAACTGAAATGTTTGAAATCCGAAATAACGATAAATTGCTAGAGCTATTTTAGCTATTTTAATGTAGATTCAATCCGCATTTCTTGAATAACTTTGTTAACACTTGCACAAATGTGTACAAAGTAAAAAGGCAGTTAGCTTTTAAGAAAAGATTATGGTGATGGTTTTGAGAAGAAATAAAGTGCATTTCAAAGATTTTTGATGATCTAGGATACATACGTAATTGTATACATTAGGATTAGACGAATTTGACTCCACTTTTTTGGCACGCTGTTGTTGGCTATAATAGCTCTAAAACTTCATTGCTATTTCGGATTTTAAACATTTCGGTTGAGCATCACTGCAGAAACATTATTTGTCGAAATGCGCATCTGGTGCATCTAAATTGATGCCGTATAAGTTTTACATATGGAAATTTTGCGAAGAGGGCTGATTAGTACTGTTATGAGCTTACTTGGACATTTAAATATGCGTATTGTATTAAAACAGGAAATCGTTAAACATATGCAATGTCGAATTGTTGGTATAGTATTGCGGTATGCCCGTTGCGGTTTAAAACATCTGAACTTCTTTGATTTGCCTGACAATTGTCAAAATAAACCCACAAGGTCATTAATTCAGTCTTTATTTTTCAAACATACATATATGTAAAATTTTAACTCTCACATATACTTCGATTCATGTTTAAGTTGTTTTTCCCCAAAGCCAATGCATTATTATGAATCGATTGTAAGTTTATTAGACTTTGCGTTTTGTGAAAATGTTATTTTAATGTAAAAGAATATGCAGTCCTGGTTTACGGATTTTTTGGCAGTAAATATTGTTGCTGATTAAAAAAAAACTTTTTGCTGGTTAGCTCAGAAAATGAAATGATCAGTCTGATTGATTATTATTTAAAGTATTTGTATATCATTGTAAATATAGAGCCAATCTTCATTTGTTGAAAAAGTTTGTTAACACTTGCACAACTGTGTACAACGTAGAAAGGCAGTTAGAATTTAAAAATGATTATGTTGATGTTTTTACGAAGAAATGGAATGCGTGACATGGATTTATAGTTTTATATGATGTAGGAGATATATGTAATTGTATACATTAGCATTGGTGTATTTAAGGTATTATCAATGTGATAACAGTACATTTGATATACATGTACACTTGACAACCTATCAGATTAACATTAATCTGTACATATCATAATCCAGAGAAACTTCATTCTTTTCTATCCCTTTTCCTCTTTTTTTTATTATCTTTGAATGAATGCACATTAGAGTATATGTGTGAGTAAATGGTAGATAAAATACCCGTACCTTCTAGTTAGGTGGGTTTGTAAAGGCATGATGATAAACCCTGACTGTCATTATATGAATAAATGTTGTGTAAAGGAATACTTTGTCGTTTGTTTATTACAAAATGTATAAATTTGTTATACAGCTTTATTCAGTCATCCACACATATACAACACAAAGCATCCTAAACGTACAAGAAGTTCGGAATCACATATATATCTATTTAGCTTCAGATATGTAGCTCTCTGGGAAATAACCCCTTATAAAATCCTTCAATTCACAGCGCGCGATTGAGGCCTTATATCGCTGTATTTTGTCATCGCCATATCATAATATATAAAAAAAATTCCAACATTTTCCCCACTACACTTGTGTCCAAACATTCACGAATTTTATGTCCAGTGTTTGTGTTTATTATAAATGAACACCGAATACGTACATATTGGATACAATGGATAGATACAAAGATCAGCAGGGTTCTAATTGACTGCTAACTAACATGGTAGCGTCTACAAACGAAATGCTTTGAAGGTATGGCGTGTGTTCAGTTGACAAGAGACTTTAATGAATGTTTGGAGGTGAGTTTGGACACAAATTTATCGAGGAAACATATAAGAAGTTTTTGTATTAGTTCTTTGAGACGGCGATGCAAGAATATAGCGATTTTGCCGATTCAACTGTTAGTGTAATTTTCTGTGAAGTGCAGGAACGGTTTTTCTGAAAGGTAGCTCTCGTCCGCCTACGTGTTTTGTTGAAGAGCTAAAGATAAGAAGCTACACATATATATTTTGGAATTTTTTTTTTATAATATTCGTGTTACCACACTTAACAAAACTGAATATGTCAAAGGCGTAACACAGTGAATCCATGTGCATACACTGAGAACTACCCGTCTACCAATTGGAAAAATCATTTACAAAATTCAAAATGTTAACCTAAATTTGAAAAAGGAAAAATAAAGTTTTATGAAATGACTCAATTTCCCCTTTCCTAAAAACTACAATATCAAAGTTATTTTCTATACATTGAACAACACCAGAAAGACACTCGTAAACAAATATCAACTGTAAACCAGACAACTTACAGAGACTAGACGAATATCACTAAAATGCTGAGGAAAAAACATTGTCAGACGTTGAGAGTTCGGGGTTAAAAGACAGAATAGCTCATGCAATATCAGAGACCGACCTGAAATCCTGAAATCCACCCATCATTTACTACTTAGATATCCGTCGTTACACATAAAATGACTTTCCTAGTGTAATAATCCCCACATATAGATAACACTTGACACTCATTACACACATTTAGTGCATTTGAAATACCCATCACATTCCGTGTACATTTCAAAAGACATTATGGAACGCGCTGATTTACAAAATGTTGTTCACAGAAAGATAATTAGCCTGAAGATTCAAAGGCTATCACAGAAAAAGCAGTAGGATATGTAAATACAAATGAATGTGTAGGTATATGCATCGATCACATGGATACAACCCAAGATTAAACGTATAGATGCACGAAATCAGCGTAGTTAAAGCTTGAATGTATACACTCCTACATTCTCCAGCATTTAAAATTGATATTTCATTTGTTCATGATGCATCAGTTACCTAGCTACACTTTATATCTGACCATGTACTAAAGGGGCTTTAACTTTGCAGGACTAATTTTCGCGAGTTTTGTCCTTCGATGTTTCACGATGGTTTGAATGTTGCGGATTAACACCTTCGAATATTTCGATTACCTCCCGTGTTTTGTATAAAACATTATACATACGTTTTTACCTTCGGATAAGTTTTCATTATAGCTGGTAATGAGTTTTCCCTTCAGCTATTAAGACAAAAATTGTCACTTGTAAATTTGAGTTTTGTTCACTAGTATTTTCGAATCCAAGAGGTTTACATCTGTTCATTGATGTTACTTCTACATTTGTTAAGAAAGAACAATCCCCAAGGGTTAGTGCTCCCCCATTGTCAATTCTACCCTGATCCTCAGAAGATAGACGACCTTGAAGATGCAGGAATCACAGACGTGCACAATGACTCTGTGGAAAAAAGTTCTCAGGATTCTGTTGCAAAAACGTAACTAGGGATTATATGATACAAATTCGCCTGCTACACGTTAAAGAATAACTAAATATACATTGATAATGGACCATCAAAAGTTACATATGATTTTGCAAATAAATATAAAGAAGATTACAGTTAGGAATATTCTCCCCATCGACGTCCCTTGAATTTGGGGAAATACGATGATTTCAGACATGTGCGTCTAAAAGTGTTGTTAATACAAAAATTTAATGATAGGTGCAGGGAGTTTTATGTATCAAAAATAAGAGCATTGTCTGAAGCACTATTAATAGTGATCGGGAAAATCATTACTCTCCAGAATGAGTTTTAGAAAGCGGAAGGCCACTAAAGGCACGAATACGTTGCCAACTGACTTTGAACGAATTTACTCTAAAGCCAAAAACATAACATTTCTGGCTCACTTGTAATTAATTGGAACCAAACTGGTGTCAGCATCATCCCATGTGGGTAATGGACAATAGAGCGATCAGTTAAAATCTTATGTTTCAATAATAACTGCCCAGTTACCGTTTAGCGGTTTTCCGCTGGTTTGAAATTTAGCAATTACTTGCTCAAAGGTATACTAATAATTTTAAGGTAAACAATTTTGGCGGACAAGGAAGTCGTATCTCTCTTGCAGATACTGAAGTCGCAATTGGGTGCATATTTGGAGAGTGAAATTTTGGCGGAAAGCTATTTAACCGCTAAAATAAGCCAAATTTATCACCCCACGGAAAACCCCTGCTATGCGGTATCTTTTTTTTGATGATTTTATCATTATAAAATCTACGAATCAAATGATTTAAGAAATGTTAAATGAGAAATAGCTGTGTAATTTTCATAATGTCGTGCATGCTACAGGTTCAAAACATTTCCCAATTAAAGGATACGACGACAAACCCAGATATCAACTTTACTATCAGTTCTTTTTTACCAAGGAATTACTAAAAATGCCACCTTCGTCATGATCTCCTAACTGAATGAAATTAATTTGAGAACATCCTAAACTGAGTCGTTATGTGGAAAAAATATTTTGAGGGGCGTGACTTCTTGAATAAAAAAGCAGTTTGCAATTTTGATGTTTTAAAGGGCGATGGGACAGAGGTTTTTTAAACTTATTGATGAAAAGGGCATTATAGTTGTTTTGTACTGAAACCTGCACTAACCGCCTTCAACCTCTTTATGTACAAATTAACAGTGATTTTAAGTCTCTGCCCCAAACAGAATTTCCAAATTATTACGCAAGTCAAGTCGAACGAAATCTTAAAGTTCTGGAAATTCGCAAAAAATTATCTTTGATTAAACTCCTTCATGTTAAGTGGTTTGTGTAGGCTGTCGATTTTCTATCAAAACAAAACGATATGATCATGTGCATTTGTATTTGTTGGCATTTAAATATGTCTGTGCGCTGAGGGTGTAACTACACGTATTAATATTGACTCCTAATGGTGATTGAATGCTACTTTGTACATGTTTTATAGTTTCGTGTTTGAAAAACGATGAATGCACATATTAAAGATTACTTTTGTCCATAAACTCATATATTCAATATCAAGTACAGGCGATAGACTAAGGTAGAACCATTACCTTCAGATAAACTCATACCCAAAATTACTATGAACACAATTTTGTGATGGTTTTATTTTCACGATCCTTAATACAATCGCGAATATAGTGAAATCGAACCCAATAGAATATATCCCGCTTTATAGTATCACCAAAAACGGTTTCCGTTTATCAAGTTCGTTTCTAAGACAATCGTTCATTGTAAAAGTCATCTCTTGTCGCAAAAGTCAAGTGAGAATAGCCTGAAGCCTAAATTTCGAATCCAAATAATTTTTGAAATAATATTGATTAACAAATGAAATGGTCGGTATATGTTTGTATTTGACCTATTTTATTTCATAAGGCAGTACTTTTTCTTGTTGAAATGTCTGTGCGAAATAAATCTGCAGGTATAAATGTTGACGTTTTCACCCAAATTCAATTAAAGATTGATGACTGCTTGTTGTCTTTACCTTTCACGATGTTGAGGTATGGGTCTTATGGAACAAGGAGTGTTACGAGGATTGATATTTTTTGACATAAAAAAGAAAAAATTATGAAGTTAGATTGGCTGAAAATGAAGAAACAAAACCACTGCACTTTGGAACTGCAATGAATGAAACACTCCATGAACCAAGGGAGTTCCTGATACTTTTATAACATGAAAGAAAGCTCAGGTCAATCTCATGGATGAAAATGTTCCAAAGAAAGGGGAGAAAGTGCTATTACTGGAACATGTCAGATACCCAACTCCACTGTACAAGAATTACAAAATCCGAGCTACATAAGAAATTTTAAAAGAAGAGGGAAAAATAAATATCATCTTATGTTTATGTACATACGATTACTTTGTAAACACGACCAGCCGTTTGTTAATCCATTTACAGCGGGTCGAGGAAATGATGAAACTTGCCGATCTGAATTTCATCCATGGATGTTTTTAAAAAAATATATATATTATCTATACACATTTTACGAATTTACATATTTTAACGTGTTACTTAGTATGCAGCAATTACAAGAACGATATAACAATAGCTATAAAGGTTTACTATTTGGCATTTGTGTCTCCAGAAACTTAAATTTTAGTTGTATACCAAATAAATATGTAATTTGTTTTTGTGATTTTATCATTTATCCCATTCTAGCACGGTTATCCGTGAAAATGTAATACATGCAACATTAAATTATTCCTAGGACATGAAAACAGAAAGAATGACAAACTGTAATGATTTAGAATATTATGTAGAATGAAAAATGTCAACATGTTCTGTCCCACATGAAGAAATATTCAAATTATCATCACACATCAGTCCATTCCCGTCAGTATGTTGTCCACGACATTTATCAGATGTTTACTCCTGTATTCAATGGATATATCACTACATACATGTAACCTATTATTTCCTACACCGTTTGTGACGTCACAAATAAACGTAAATTTTACATGTCGGGAAGTAAAATTCTCAACAATACAGCAACATAAATGAATAGCCTTAGGGGTTAACATGTGATAAAAAGAACATCTCATGGTTTGTGTCTCAGGGAGAGAAAACACACAACTCGTTGAATATAAGTCGCATCAAATCACGAACCATGTGAGATCCCATATATCTAGCATTGTATCCATAGTTTAAAGCATTGACACAGGAACAAATATTCACATTAACTTAATAACAGAACTAATTGGACAATTAGATAGACCAGGCTAAATATTGTTTGTGCTAAAACAAATCCAAAATCTGTGATCCCCTACATATGGAAATAAAGATGTATCATAATTGGGTGCCTACTGTCGTCTCTACCATTATTTTGGATAGCAGTAGTGAAAGAGAAAAATAAAAGTGTAAAAGTTATGAATTAAACGGATGGGTTCCACCCCTTTAAGAAATCAGAGTTTCGGCAAATTTATTTAGGCAACTTTAGTTTATGAATTTTAAGTCTCAAAATTCAACCTTTGCTTTTTCTAAAAAACGGTGTTTTGTGCCTTTAATTTAAGGCAGAAAAAAATTACAGCTGATACTCATTAGTACTTTGGTGAGATAACAAAGTTTCTTAGAATGAAGGTAATACTAGCAATGTATATGGATAAGACAATTTTCATATAAACATTAATGTTGATTTTTTCTGAATATTTTATTACGACAAAATTAACAAAATCTACAGTTTATACACTTTCATGATTTTGCGATTGCTACACACACAACATATACTCCTCTCCTCCATTAGTTTAATAAACACTGGCTGTAGAATATCCTCGATAATCCTAATGAGACTGCCAGCACCAGACAACACGTGGATATTGTCACTTCCTGTAGCGGCAACAAAGATATTACCGACAGAGTCTATATCAAGTCCACGGGGTTCTTTCATTTTGATATGTTTATACTGCCAGACGGTGTCTCCCTGATCGGTGATTGCGGTTACTGTATTAAGGGAAGGGTTACTGTACACAAGGTGTCCATGTTTTGTTGTACTTATGTTAATAGTACCCCATTCAACTTTATATTCTTTCAGTTTTTTACCAGACATATCAATTTTTAGAATTTTATTTCCACATGCTACATAACACGCTCCATTGTGTTTTGTTATTCCAAACACATATTCGTTTATATTGACACTTCGCAGTTTATGTAAATCAGACGCAGAAAAAACTTCTATAGATCTAGTTTCATAACACGTCACCAGTAGTTCCTCTCCAGCTTGTATTGCTTCAAAAGGGTGAGTCAGTCCATCAATGACTTCCATGGATTTCCAGTCTTTGTTATAAATAAAACAACAGCCACTAGTTCTGTAGTCTGCAGCTACAAAGTTACCATTTGACAGAAAATTTCCAGTTTGCACACTCGGACTTCCTCCAGCAATGCTGAATTCAGAAACTAAAGATAACGCAATGTCATGTACATCGTATGTGATGCGATGATCAGACTCAGCATATTCAATATCTCCAAAAGTTTCCATATTTCTCACTTCTTTCAAAACCTGTGACTTCTTTTCCGATATCGCTATATTTATCTTCGTGAATTTAAACTGTTCAAGCTGTAAGAGCCTCTCTTTCTCTCTGTAATAAGTAGTAACCATCTCAGCGTCATTCTCCGTCTCTTTAACTCTTTCAATATTCCGACAGCAGTAATTTGTACACTGTATACCATCAGTAAGTGCATTTGTACAATCACTTAACTTCCTCCTTCCTTTCTTCAGGGCACCTGCTACTTCATCTAAATGTTTGTTCTTCAGTATTTCTAGGTGATCAACAAGTTCCTTGAATTCCCTTTCTGTTTTCTCTATGATTTCGTCCACTGAATTCTCTATTTCTGCTACATTCTTTTCTTGTTCGCTCTTTGCTTTTGTCAGTTTCTTTTCCAGGTTCTTCACATCACCCAAAAGAGCATCCAGTTGGCCATTTTCTTTTATATTTTTGGCCGCATCTTCGACAGTATCAACACTTTCGCATTTTCTGTGTTTTGTTCCTATACACACTGAACAACAGGACTGCTGGTGATCGTTACAGAAGAATTTTATTGTTTCCTTTTTATGTTCAGGGCAACCGTGGATATTTCTTGATTCAGGAAATATGTTCTCTGATTTCATCTCGTTTAATTGACATATGGTATGGTCTCTTGAGTGTAATTGCCTTTTGTGATATTTGGTACACATCTTACATAAATATTCAGAACAAGACAAGCAAAACCCGATAGCGTTTTCACTTTCGTTTTCTCGTAAACAGGCATCACATAACTTCCCATCAGGTTTCTTAACGATTGTCTCTAAAACTTCATTCACAGGAAATAGCCCCGCCCACTCGTCTGACTTATCGAAGGCTCCAGGACAGGGTGTGTACTCGCGGCATAATGGACAATTAAATCCCAAACGAGGCTCCGTAGATTTACACACATTTACAATGTAGGAAGATAAACAACCGTGACAGAAGGAATGTGTACACGGTAAAAACCTCGGCGACTTGAACTTTTCGAAACATATCGAACACAATGTAACGTCCTCCATCGAAGAGCTGTCTAGGGATGTGGCCATCTTTTAAATTACAAATCAACTTTCGTTTTCATTTCAAATTCGGCGAACCCGTTGTAGCCTCGGTGTTTTGATTTTTCCGAAACAAAGGGAACACACCGTGATGTCTGTTGATGAAGTGACGATTGTCGACATCGTCATTGTCAACAATCACAAAAGGCACACATTTCACAGTCCTTGCTAGATCTAAAGTCTAAACTGTTTGGAACATCGACGTGCAGAAAATGTCTCCAGAAACGGGACAAAACTGTGACGTAGGCAAAGTAGTCAGACAGATGGAAAGCTATGAGGAACATAAGTAGGCCTAATCTGATTTTAAGGGGGGGGGGGGGTTAAGGTTTAAATTCGATTTATATACAGGCTAATTTAATACAGTGATACGCTGATGACAGTTGTATATGGTATTCCAAGATTAGAAATGCTAAATTTAGACGCAAACGCAGTTTTCAGAATTTCGGAACTTCCTAAAAATGTACATACCAAGGGCGGATCCAGGAATTGCAGTTATAGAGGCGCAAGTTAATGAGGCAGGGGGGTCTGGTGGTCACGTTGGTGGAGACGAAGGGTGTGAAGCCCCCGGGAGCTCTTGGAATTTACAGATTTTTTAACACTTAAAATTATCTCTTATCTAGTCATTTGAACTATTTTCTGTCATTTTAAATGAGATTAAATTAAAAGAAAATGACGCAAATTTTAAAGAGACACTACAGCTCATTTTCCACATTTTAATAAAGTGTTTTTAAAACCATGTATTGATAAAATGATAAATTTCATATCGATGCTGACAATTTTGAACAATTGGGATGCATCAATTTACTCTCAAATGCGCTTTGAAGATCGTTCGGAATTCAAAGGTTTCTTCATGCTGACTCGGACTTTTGAATGCTTATTTACATCACGTGGTTTTGAATGACAGCAAAGGTGTTCTGAAGGAAATTATTTAAATTCCCCTTCAAGGGGTCCACACTCACCTTTCAAGTATAAGATCATTCCCTGCTCCTTATAATAAGTAATTATAAATCATTATTTCAACAGAAACCTTCCATGTTCCCACTGACCGATGTTTTTACAACTAACACGTGTCGTGTTCAGATAAAAATAACACTTACTTTTAAACGTGGTGTCTTCGCAGCTAGTCTCAATGGCAGATTTAGGGGGCCAGGATCCCCCTCCCTTTTTACCCCACAGATTGTGAATGGAAATCCAAATTTTGCACCAGAATGGCCGATTACTTTGGCTAATCTTTGACTTTCACACCCCTCTTCGGATATCCTAGATCCGCCACTGAGTTACATGTGTTTCTCCGAGCTCTTTGTTTTCCAACGGTCAAACTGATACCAAGGTAAATTTTATTTCACGTATGAGTTTTATCTCATTCTAATTTTACCTCTTTTCTCACAGAATCTGTCAAAATTCTAGATCTATCAACTACACTTTCTCTCTCTGGACGACATGCTGCTCTGTTTACTGTCTATGCGCATGCGTCTGAAGACTGAAAGGAGGAGACTCGATATTTTGTGTATAGGCCATCAAAAAGTATTAATTTTAACGTTAAAACGATAATTTTTAACTTTAGATAAGTGTTATTTTCGCAAAGTTCATACTTTCAACAATGCAACAAAAATTGAGAAAGCGCTGGGAAAATTGTCATTTCATGATTTTTGCGCAAAATGAGCTGTAGTGTCTCTTTAAGGGTTTTGAAAAAAAAAATGTACGTTCTCCCAATAAAAGTAATTCAATAAATCAAAAGATTTTGTCATTTATTTCGCCAAGACTGGAAGAAATTATTGCTTCTTTTATCGTTTACATTTTTTTTTATAAACAAGATACCCTTAAATTTGAAAATTTAAGGAGGGGGGGGGGCGCCTTAAGTCCACCACTGTATACATACATGTAAGACTTAGAAAAAGTGGTTCATCTAATGCCTCGTATAAGCATTTTGTATAAAGCATGATTTCACCATCGGAAAAGTAAAACAAGCTCTTAATTATATTACAGGAATGAAGAAAATGAAAACGGAACTTACTGGGATTCGAACCCGGGTCCCTGGAATTCTCTTGAGGACATCAACCCAGGATATTTATTCCTTGACAGACATTTTCACCAGTCAGTTCCAGTGGCTGATCTACGGCACCAAATATAACGGAAAAGGATAAAATGCAACGGACCATACAGCGATTCGAACCTGGACTCCCTGAATCTCTAATCAGGTGTTCTACCAACTACCGGTGTTCGAATTCGGCTGACCGCTTACATTCCTCCCTCCCTAAATTGCCTTCATCCTCAGACACACAACCCAGATTCTTTTCGCCCCTGGCAGGACAACATGCTTTGCAGGGGTGGTCACGGTACAAACTGTAATATATATATAGGAGAGAGAACCTCTGTGGCTGGACCGGGAATCAAACCCGGGCCCCCTGCATTACTAGTCAGGTGCTCTAACCACTGAATTACATAGGCCGATATCCATGACCCGTATAGTCCCAATTACTATATTCCTCCCTCTTTTAATTTGTCAAGTTGTAAAAAAGATATATATAATATTATATATATCAGACAAATACATATCAAAGGAAATTGAAATAAAATGACCAAATTTAAGAAATATTGCTATTTATTTTAGATTTCAGTCGAACCAGATAAAAAGAAGGCTTTAATATGGGTCACATCCATATTTAAGGATCCCCCTATATATTTGCATGTAAAGCTTAAATCACCATCAGCTATTGTGATCCCACTTAACTTCCGGTGCCATGATTTTAACCAACTAGAATCTACACTATGTCAGAGAGCTTCCATGTTCTTGCCCAGTGGTTCTGGAGAAGATTTATATGTAGATTTTATCTACATATCTGCGGGCAAAAATTTGATCCCCTATTATGGCCTCACCCTAAGTCCGGGGGTTATGATTTAAACACACTTGAATTTGCACTGTGTCAGGAATCAGTAACGTAAATTTGAACTTGCCTGACCCAATGGCTCTTGAGAAAACTTTTAAATGACCCCATCCCATTTTTATGATTATCTCCCCTTTGAAATGGGCATGGACTTTCATTTCAACACAATAGGGTTTCCCTTCACACAATGATGCTTTGTACCAAATTTCATTGAAATTGGCTTGCTAGTTCTAGAGAAGAATAAAATTTGTAAGTGTATCTTCATTATCTCTCCTTAGAGAAGGGCATTGCTCCTCATTTCAACCAACTTGAATCCCCTTCACCAAAGGGTGCTTTGTGTTAAGTTTAGTTTAATTTGGCTAGGTGATTTGGAAGAAAATGAAAATGTGAAAAGATTACAACACCAGGCAACGAAAAGTTTTGATCAGAAAAGCTCACATAACCTTTTACCTCAGATGAGCTAAAAATACCAATTCCGATCAAAATTGATAGAATTTACTAAAATAATCAACTTATTGCTAATTTTATGCACTTTCATGAAGATATTTTAATAAATTCATTTCAATTGTCAGTCATTTTATATCAAGGGCATGTAGTTTTCTGATTACCATATTCTTTATGACAACCTTTATAATAATTCCTATTGGAATTCGTTTAAATTTGAAAATCGGAATATTTCTAAATTATGCAAATTGTATTTCAATATTTGACGATGCATCTCGACACAAACTTTAACCTTGACCACAACTTCTTACCAAATCAAAGTAAGTTCATGATATCGATTTTGAATCCATTTGATTTTTCAGAGGTTTAGAATATGTGAAACTTTGTGCATGTCCCCCTAATCATCCCTAGCCTCATGGCAACCTCTGTAACTTTACATGTGCCCTTTCTGGCCTGTCTTAGCCTTGCGACAACCTTTTTGGCTTTTGACCACTTGTCAAACATACATAAAAACTTCGCTAATATGGACGCCTTAGGTCCAGGCAAATTTGTCCAGATAAATAAATCTTTTAATCTATTACAGATAAACAGATCAGGTGTCACAAACTAATCCCAATAAGAATATCCTCCTCAAACTGATGCATGAAAAGGTGAAGTTAATGAACTGATCAATCTCATAACTACTATAAGCAATACAAAATACAGAGTTGGACAAACACGGACCCTTGGATAAACCAGAGGTGGGATCACGTACCTAGGATGAGTAAGCATCCCCTGTCTCACCTTATTATTATTGATTATTATCTTATTTGTCAATATCCAAATAAAAACAACCCAGCATCACACGTGTTGATATAGATAAACTGAAATAACCAATAAGACAACATATTTATTTTTCAAAACTTTGAATCGACCAGTAATTTTTACATTTATAATAAATTGGTATATTTGCTCTTTCACAATTATTCACTTCCGTTCCATGTTAACATCCCTACCTAGCTTTCACACAACAAAAACAGTACTACATCAACAATACACAATACAAATAAAGAATACATGTGTGAAATATCACTGACGACTTCTTAGTTTCATGCATATCAGACAGTGATTGAGATATAAACCTTGTTTCAAACAGAAAACTATTACCATTGCAGACTCCGAACATACAAACTAGCAGTTTTTATATGAATTAATGTTTTATCCTGTCTGAAATTGAGAGGCAGTACCTTAACATTAGTTCTTGAGTTCCCTCACTTTGTACATATACATATATAACTGTCAATAATACACAAACAAACATTGACATCATGTATTATATATAACATCAAATTATCCCTGTGGTGTGAAGACAGAAGTTATATTGACATAATGTATTATATATAACATCAAATTATTCCTAGGACGTGCAAACAGAAAGAAATGACAAACTGTAATGTTTTAGAATATAATGTAGAAAGGAAAATGTCACTATGTCGTGTCGCACATGATGGATTATTCAAATTATCATCACACATCAGTCTATTCCAGTCAGTATGATGTCCACTCACACCAGCCATTGTCATCCAAATACTTCTTCTCTGTGTATCGCTGTTTATCTCCCCTTTATATCCCTGGTTATTTCCCCTTTATATCCCTGATTATTTCCCCTTGCGTCCTTTCTTTGACTTTGCGGATGTCTGCTGTTGAGCTGGGGCAGGCTGGGAAGATGCACCTTGAATCCGCGATTTTAATTTTGGAATTTTCTCACATATAACTTCCAGAACCGCTTTCCCTGCAAAAAAAAGTTTTGTTTCAACCAATCGATATTCTTTATGATTCTACATTAAACAAGAGGCCCACAGGCCTTAACGGTCACTTGAGTACTATAAAAAAGTACATGATTCACTACTCGAAAAGACTACATTTGTATTTATGAAATCTAGGAAAAATTCCTGTTCTGAATATCTAAGCTAAATTAGAACAGTTTGCTGGAACAGTATAAAACAAGATGTGTTTTAAAACTTCAATGCCCTCAAAAGTGCATACACTAATGAAAGGTTTTACATAATATAATATGTGTATTAACATTAAAAGATATGACTTATTTGGTCGCATCTAAGATCAGTGTAAACCCTGGGGTTGTAAAATTCACCATTTTTTGTACATCCTTTTTTGCTATTCCTTAGTATACATTTAGATTTTATACAGTATCAGCAAACTTAAATAGGTCCTTCCAATCACTATTATAATTTTGACACCACCCTTAAACCAAACCCTTACCCCTAGGATCATGGAATTTGCAATTTTTGTAAAGAAATACCTACTCTTTCTAAATATCCATTTAGTTTCAATTAGTGTTAATAGCACTAAAGAAGATGTTTAAATGTTTTACACATAAATACTATATACTAAGTTTGGCCCCACACTGGGGTCAAAACTCCTACCCTGGGGATCATGAAATTTACAATTTTGGTAGAGACCATCCTGCTTTACATCACTATGCATTTACTTTGTCTTACACATGTGCAATTCTAGGAAAAAGACTTGTATAAATTGGTCAATTTTTGGTAGTTTTTGCCCTGTCTCTAAGGCCTCAGGGGTCCAAGAGTCCTGAAATTAAAAATTGATGTTCCCCTTGTTCTTTAGATTTGAAAAGAATGGGAATAATAGTTATCAAGAAGAAGTTAGAAATGCCCAAGTGTTAACGCACGACGGACGACGCACAAAGGCGGAGGACAACCAATGTATAAGAGTATTCTGAGGTGCGAGTGGGACAGACAAATCCAGTACGGGATCAGTAACTCGATATCCTCTGACAAATCCAGTACGGGATCAGTAACTCGATATCCTCTGACAAATCCAGTACGGGATCAGTAACTCGATATCCTCTGACAAATCCAGTACGGGATCAGTAACTCGATATCCTCCGACAAATTCAGTACAGGATCAGTAAGTCGATATCCTCTGACAAATTCAGTACGGGATCAGTAACTCGATATATTCTTACATTTCCGGGTCATTGCTACCTCCTTGGAGCAATAATTTTAACCGTTTTTCATCTAGGAAATGGTAACTTTTACTTTCAAAGCCTGGAGTTTAGAAACAATGACTGCCTACGATAATATTGTAAGTTTAAGGCAGCACAGGATCGAGAATCAAATTGGGACCACCTCCCCCCCCCCCCCCCCCTTCCTTGTTGTACAGCGAACACCCAAACCTATTGTGACTGGTCTGAGAAAACATGATCAATTTTCATTGCAGGAGCAAAGCTTAATGGGAGTAGAAACTTCATTTTCTAGTTTGGCGTATACAAGGAATGCTTTGTAGAGTTCTTACTTGTTTTGAATTCTGGCATAACATATCCATCATTTTCATCTCTAAGCTGCACTCGGATACGACCTCGGACTTTTGGGTCTCTGTGATCTAGTTCTCTAGGATATACTTTATTCTGAAAAATTCAATGACAATACTAGAAATGGTTCCCATAACAATGCACAACAAGAGGCCCACAGGCCTTATCAGTCACCTGAGTATTACTTAAATGTATCAGAAGCCCACAGGCCTTATCAGTCACCTGAGTATTACTTAAATGTATCACAAGTCAGAGGCCTTATCAGTCACCTGAGTATTACTTAAATGTATCACAAGTCACAGGCCTTATCAGTCACCTGAGTATTAGTTAAATGTGTCACAAGCCCACAGTCCTTATCAGTCACCTGAGTATTAGCTAAATGTGTGGTAGTTTCGGTTTAACTTTCACTTTTATTTATGAATTTTGTTCCCGATGTGACCACTTTATCTTTCGGCCAAGAACTTTAATGACAATTTCTTTTGCTCAAATTACTATATAAGGGCATGCAGCTAACAATTCGTCGACACGAGAGAGTTGGCCGTGCTAGCTACACTTCTCCTCCCAATCTTCCTATACTGGAATCACATCTAGTGCTAGCTACACTTCTCCTCCCAATCTTTCTATACTGGAATCACATCTAGTGCTAGCTACACTTCTCCTCCCAATCTTCCTATACTGGAATCACGTCTAGTGCTAGCTACACTTCTCCTCCCAATCTTCCTATACTGGAATCACGTCTAGTTTATCCATTTTGTCGTTACACTTTCAGTTTGCCACATTTAACTTCACTAAATTATAAGATTACCTCTGGGTTGGGATAATTTCTTGATAGTTTATAGGCTAAGTTGTAGGCTTTAGGAGTGTCTGTTTGTTATATTCATACTGGTAATAAATTCCCAAAGTGTTGTCAATCTTATTTTTATTTCTATCAAGTTCATAGTGTAGCTGGGTCTTTTCTAAGTCGCCACTATGAAATGAAATAAAACAAGCACAGCACGCAGTACAGAGTATACAAACGCAAGACCTGCTACAAAAGTATCATTAGCCCCTTACCTCACTGTAAATACACCAATGTCAATACACAAACCAGTATCAATTTATAAGGCAGTGATTCAGATTGGCGTTGGCCATTGGCAAATGGCCGATAAGTATTCAAAGTGGCTTACTAAAATTCATCAGAAAAGCCCAAATGGCCTATGAAATTTTTTTTTTGGTCAGTATGGCCGATCGTTTTTAGTGGCTGCCGGCCACGGGAAAATAACCGCTCTCCATCTTGGTTCGTCATAAAAAGGACAAGTACTCAATCGATCATTTGTATAGATAATTTTGATTGGTTTTCGTAAAACTTCATCCAATTAAAATTACTTTGAGAGAAAAAGTGATAAACTGGTACCCCTGTTTATCTCGATTCTCATTGTGTATGACACCAATCCGCGGGGAACCAGTTTAGGGGAAAATGGATCCGATTGAAGAAAAGAGTCTGGTTTGATGAACAAACCCAATTAAGATTTTCCAGTTGTGATAGTTCAGTGCTTCGTAACAGGGAGGCAGTGAGATCGAGCCCACTCATGGACGTGTCAAACCTAAGATGTATAGTGTACATAGGTAGTGATTGCTCCTTCAACAAACACTCTGCATTTACTAGATTTAGAAGTGAGAATCACGGGTCTTTCCGATATTTCCTTAAAAGCAGAGGTCCCGAGTCACGGTGGGCATTGGCACATTAAAAAACGCTCACTGCTATGGTCCTAAAGTTTTCATAGAGTTAGGCTAAAATGGCATATACTTTTTGGATCATTTAGGCCCTCTGTCCTATCAATCTGAATCACTGTAAGGCCCCTTACCTCAATGTATATACACAAACCTGTATCAGTTTATAAGGCCCCTTACCTCAATGTAAACACACAAACCTGTATCAGTTTACAGTCAATGATATTAAGATTTGCAAACCACAAGCCATTTGGGCAACCATTTTCAGGAAATCCACATGCCCGAACTCAACTTCACTTGCCCAAGAAAAAAATGTACAAAAAACCCCTAAAAAAATGAAAGTCGTTGAAAATGAAAGTAAATTATATGCATGCGAAATCTGAATAATTTTCAAGACAAATCCGGAACAGACCGAGTTAATATGTGTAATTAATGGGATGAATGACTTTCTTTGGGGCGAGTTATTCTAATTCTATGACTTAATGAGCATGCGCGTAATATTTATTTACTACCGATTGTCAAATTAACACTCCGATGGGTAATTTTTTTTTACAAGCCAGTCGGACTTGTTGCCAAGTGGATTTTAGAAGTCCGACAGGAAAATCACTGGCCGCGGGCATTCGGACTACCGCTAATTTCGCAGACTGAGTTTATAAGGCCCCTTACCTCAATGCCGATACTGAAACCTGAGGCTATCAACACATCCTTGATTTCATTGTATGTCGGATTGTCAACACACTGCAAAACAAAAATTCAGCAATAACTAAAATCAAAAAGATGAATCTTACATTAATTTCAAATGAGCATGATGATCTCACTAATTGTAAGATTGCCATTGGTTTTAACATGTTTAAATGAATTGTAATTATTTTCCAATGTGGAGGCTATAAACACTATACAAAACAAATGACGTGGCCATCACCAGGTCAATATTAATTCGAGAAATTATCTCTGACTTTCTAATACCACCATTTATCATAATGTGACTTGCTGGGGAGATTAAGGAGGAACTCCATATTGGAAAATGGGGAATGTCATCGACACACTTTATTATAACGCTGCAAGTAAATTACTAGTACCGTCATATTCTTATTCTAGTAACGCCGTGAGCAATACTGCTTAGTAAGATACAGTGAACACACCTTGTCTTTGGGGAGCCTTCTTCCCTCTGTCACCGTTTTACGGCTGTTCATGTAAGCTGGGTATATGCATATCCACCTAAAAATATTAGAGAAAATAAAATTTTCTGGATTTTTAACACAAGCTGTACAAATTGACACCTGAGCAGTCGAAGCAGGTAGGGACAGATGAGGTTCTATGACGATTTTGGTGATGCAGCAAGTGTGTGCATGGACTCAGGACTCTGTCTATAGCATAAACCGCGTAAAGGACTACTTTATAACAAGACACCGCATAAAGGACTACTTTATAACAAGACACCGCGTAAAGGACTACTTTATAACAAGATACCGCGTAAAGGACTACTTTATAACAAGACACTGCGTAAAGGACTACTTTATAACAAGACACCGCGTAAAGGACTACTTTATAACAAGACACCGCATAAAGGACTACTTTATAACAAGATACCGCGTAAAGGACTACTTTATAACAAGACACCGTGTAAAGGACTACTTTATAACAAGACACCGTGTAAAGGACTACTTTATAACAAGACACCACATAAAGGACTACTTTATAACAAGACACCGTGTAAAGAACTACATAACAAGACACCGCGTAAAGGACTACTTTATAACAAGACACCACATAAAGGACTACTTTATAACAAGACACCACATAAAGGACTACTTTATAACAAGACACCGTGTAAAGGACTACTTTATAACAAGACACCGTGTAAAGAACTACATAACAAGACACCGTGTAAAGGACTACTTTATAACAAGACACCACATAAAGGACTACTTTATAACAAGACACCACGTAAAGGAATACTTTATAACAAGTCACCGCATAAGGGACTACTTTATAACAAGACACCGTGTAAAGAACTACATAACAAGACACCGCGTAAAGGACTACTTTATAACAAGACACCGTGTAAAGGACTACTTTATAACAAGACACCGTGTAAAGGACTACTTTATAACAAGACACCACATAAAGGACTACTTTATAACAAGACACCGTGTAAAGAACTACATAACAAGACACCGCGTAAAGGACTACTTTATAACAAGACACCGCATAAGGGACTACTTTATAACAAGACACCGCGTAAAGGACTACATAACAAGACACCACATAAAGGACTACTTTATAACAAGACACCGCATAAGGGACTACTTTATAACAAGACACCACATAAAGGACTACTTTATAACAAGACACCGTGTAAAGGACTACTTTATAACAAGTCACCGCATAAGGGACTACTTTATAACAAGACACCGTGTAAAGAACTACATAACAAGACACCGCGTAAAGGACTACTTTATAACAAGACACCGTGTAAAGGACTACTTTATAACAAGACACCGTGTAAAGGACTACTTTATAACAAGAC
Organism: Ostrea edulis; assembly: GCF_947568905.1. NCBI lineage: Eukaryota > Metazoa > Mollusca > Bivalvia > Ostreida > Ostreidae > Ostrea > Ostrea edulis. The sequence goes on along the minus strand of NC_079171.1, from coordinate 8,455,490 downwards.
ACCACATAAAGGACTACTTTATAACAAGACACCGTGTAAAGAACTACATAACAAGACACCGCGTAAAGGACTACTTTATAACAAGACACCGCATAAGGGACTACTTTATAACAAGACACCGCGTAAAGGACTACATAACAAGACACCACATAAAGGACTACTTTATAACAAGACACCGCATAAGGGACTACTTTATAACAAGACACCGCGTAAAGGACTACTTTATAACAAGACACCGCGTAAAGGACTACTTTATAACAAGACACCGTGTAAAGGACTACTTTATAACAAGACACCGTGTAAAGAACTACATAACAAGACACCGTGTAAAGGACTACTTTATAACAAGACACCGTGTAAAGGACTACTTTATAACAAGACACCACATAAAGGACTACTTTATAACAAGACACCGTGTAAAGAACTACATAACAAGACACCGCGTAAAGGACTACTTTATAACAAGACACCGCATAAGGGACTACTTTATAACAAGACACCGCGTAAAGGACTACATAACAAGACACCACATAAAGGACTACTTTATAACAAGACACCGCATAAGGGACTACTTTATAACAAGACACCGCGTAAAGGACTACTTTATAACAAGACACCGCGTAAAGGACTACTTTATAACAAGACACCGTGTAAAGGACTACTTTATAACAAGATACCGCGTAAAGGACTACTTTATAACAAGACACCGTGTAAAGGACTACTTTATAACAAGACACCGCGTAAAGGACTACTTTATAACAAGACACCACATAAAGGACTACTTTATAACAAGACACCGTGTAAAGAACTACATAACAAGACACCGCGTAAAGGACTACTTTATAACAAGACGCCGCGTAAAGGACTACTTTATAACAAGACACCGTGTAAAGAACTACAAAACAAGACACCGCGTAAACGACTACTTTATAACAAGACACCGCGTAAAGGACTACATAACAAGACACCACATAAAGGACTACTTTATAACAAGACACCGTGTAAAGGACTACTTTATAACAAGACACCGCGTAAAGGACTACATAACAAGACACCACATAAAGGACAACTTTATAACAAGACACTGCATAAGAGACTACTTTATAACAAGACACCACGTAAAGGACTACTTTATAACAAGACACCGCATAAAGGACTACTTTATAACAAGACACCGCGTAAAGGACTACTTTATAACAAGGCACCGCGTAAAGGACTACTTTATAACAAGACACTGCGTAAAGGACTACTTTATAACAAGACACCGTGTAAAGGACTACTTTATAACAAGATACCGCGTAAAGGACTACTTTATAACAAGACACCACATAAAGGACTACTTTATAACAAGGAAGTTTTTGTGAGTCACAGTGAGAATATGTGTGTGTAGAGGTAATCCCAGGGATTGTTTAGGGTCTGTAAGAGGGTTAAAATTTAGCCCCGTTCCCAATACTGAAAAGCAGTCATTTTTTTGTCAAAATGACACCTAAAAATTTCCGCCGGACGATGGACATTTTTTTCCCCGCAAAATAAAAGTTTTTTGTTTGGGGTTTGTTAAGAACTCATACCTTTAGATACTTTAGGATTTACCAATATTTACCTATGTCTAAAGGTTTAAGCTTGGAATCAATATTCTATAAATCTGTCAAATATGTGACAAAAAAGTCGCAGAAGTTTAACTACAATACTCTTATCCTAAAGATAATAAAATCAAGAAGCCTAAATCTTTATATTTCAAAACTTAATTAAGAAAGATCTTCAAGGAAGGAACCCATGTTAACTGGTGGAAAATCAAGAAGAGACTGGGTCAGTGAAAAAAAAATCCCTGGGAAATTCAAATGTTGAGCTATTTAAGAAATGAATCTCATTTCTGAAGATACATGGGGGTATGAATGACAACACACTAGCATACTTCATGAAGCACAAGTCTTAATTAATTTAGTTCTGCAGTACTAAACCAGAGCAATGCAACAACACTGTGTAGTAATTCAAGTAATAAATAGATTCATTGGTTGCTTGAATAGTTATTCAAATTCTAAAATATGACTGCCAAAAAATACATGACTCTGATGTGGTATTTGTAATTTATATATATTCAATCTGATCAAAAGGAATTGTATACTTATTATAATCATTGTAACAGTCTTTAGCAAAAAAAAAAAAGTGTTTAGAAGACGGTACTTCAACTAAATGCACGGAACGTACAGCTCATGAGTTTTTATGAATAAAAATATTTCACTGTGGTGCTTCACCGGTAGATAAGATAGATGAATTGTTTGGAAAGTATGAGAATTTTTTTTTGATAGGCAGAAAAATGAGACAAGATTTCTCACACAATATACCTTTGTTTGTGTGTTTTATTGCACTGTTACTGTCGACTGCATTACATTTCTCGCATTTAATTTTTATTTAAATGATTAAGCAGATAAAATACCTAAAATGTGTTGCAAGATGTAAAATACATTTTGATCATCCATATGCATGTCATTGTGTATCACAACATCTAAACAAGAAATCTCTGAAACGATTCACTGAAATGTAGATACTGTTCCAATATAAATGTTCGATTCATTGCCTTGATTTTAGGTTGGATACACTTATTACAACAGTAAAATAAAGGTTCTGCTTGTAATGATTATATTTACCTGCATGAGGGAAAAATAGCTTCAAATAACGTTCAGACTGTTGTTTGCCTTGAGTCTTATGAAAATAATAATGAACTTTATCAGTTTAAACTACACAGCCAACATGTATCTTACCATTTGGCAATTTGGAAACCATTTGCTTTTAAAATTATGAATGTGAATCTTGGTGATTAAATTTTTCTTCAATGTAATTATTGGTTTCTTCTGTAAATTGTATTGTATTGAAAGCATTGATTCGTGGCATAAGTACTGCAATATGTATCGTATCGTGAAGGAGGCGTATCGTAACGTCTCAGCCCTAAATTCTCAAAACTGTAACATCACATGCTCTACCATCCCCTCAAGTCTCAGTGGACACTTTTCTAGTTTCATATGAAAGCCAAGTCTTTAATATATGGATGTTACGAGGCGTTCAGCACCAGAGTAATTTCATGAATAAGATATAAAAGTTAGAAAATGTTCTATTTCTTATTTATCGTATTTCACTAAATATGATTATCAATGGCAGACAAATAGATGGGGACAGGTAGGAAATGCCAAATTTCACTTGCTCCACTGTAAATTAAGACATATAAATAAAATATTTGAAATTGTTTATCTTGTATTTTATCCAATCAGTGCATTCATCATGTTCATGTCTATTTCTGTTTGCTCATCGTAATAAAGCCATGACGATGTTTCCTCCCAGGATTTAAGATATCCGCAGGTTCTCTTCATTGCGTGCTTTGTAGATACTAGTAAATACATAACGTTATTATTACAGATCTTTTCCCTGACTAAATGTCACAAACTTGTCCATGTTTTAATTCTTCAACACATTGCACATTGACACTGCGTCCAATTAGATGCAGCACTTTGCAATCGATTTAACTTTCCTGTACACAATTAAAAGTGTTTGAGTGTCAGGGGTGTATGTATTTTTATTTAATCATTGGATGAATGCTGACATATTTTTAGTTTATCCACGATCAAAGCTGTCAGTGAATTTATTATATATTTACTATTTACTATCATTATCTTACATTTTTATTTTACTTTAAAAATTCACTTGTCCACGGAAAGTTCTACTTGTAATATTACCTGCCCGACTCTAAAACATCATTGATCCAGGCATCGGGCAGTGCTATTTGTCTACCACCGACTTGAGACATGCCAATGACCAATTTTCAAACACTGCTCATCTCACGGCCTTTCGGGCAGAGCTCTCCTTTTAGGTAACACCAGGGACCTATATTATATAGGTCTCTGGTAACACGAATGCTTAGAAAGAAAATATAATTAAACTAGCAAAAACTGAATAAAAATGTTTTTAAGTTGCACAAAAAAAAAAAAAAAGATGCGATATTAAAATGAGACTTGTGTTTTGGTTTTTGTTATCAGAATTCACAAAAAAAAAAAAAAATCTATAAACAACAATTTTAAATTCTAAAAAACAGTTTCCGAGTGTGTAAACAAACAGCTGTTTGTCCCAGTGTGTTTCACAAACAGAAAACGCCCTTTGATACATTCTTTTCATAGTATTTCCGCATGCACAGAATAGTTAAGGGTTACCTTGAGAATAAACCATACCTTTCTCTGTCCGTGTGTTTGAAATCAGGGTTCCAAGGACGAGCTTGCTGGGGCTGTTGTTGTGCCATGCTGTCAAATTCACCGACAATCTGTTATTGTGCGTCAGTGTCTCTCTATCTCTTTACATTCAGTATACACATACGTCTATAAAAGCGTTCAAGTGACCACATATCATGTAGTCTCAATCCAAAGTATATAAAGATGATAAATCATGCATAACATATACCAGTCGCCAATTTGTTTTATTTCTTAAAGCGCATCTGAGTTTGTTAAAGCATTAATTCCAGAAGACTTTCTTTTCATTTTTTTCTTTCACGGTGACACTGAGTCTCCGAGAGTTTACTATGACGTCACAATCGTTGCTCGCGGGAAATTTTGTAAACAAACAGAAAAGACCTTGTCCAGGTGAGTTTTGCTATCATCGATTTTTTTCGTTATAATTTGTTATTGGGCTAACCATGTGGTCAAGTGAGTTGAAATACTGTTTGATGACAAATACCCAACTTATGAATATAGAGGGATGAATGGATACAGCAATCTATAAGAAGGGGACTATATATAGCACTTGGGTCGGTGTACAGGGAGAACAGTTTTTCCAATGCAGTATAATAATTGTTTTTGGAGAAACTAAAATATAGATTGATCAGTTGTTTTCTTTTATCTGCATACAGTAAAGATTGTAAAATAATTATTTATTTGAAAGTTATTTATCAGAGTTCTTGAAATTTCTTTTGAAGTGTCAGACATTTGGTCCGATACTGTTAGAAATAGTGTCAGCCCAAACAAAATTTTGTCAGTCCAGAAAAAAATGCATTACTTTTTGAGGTTTTTATAAATTTTATTTATAATCAACTACATGTGTTATTGTATTCAATCTCCATCTCAGCTATACGTTCATAAATTTTCCTTTCATACCCTTTCGCATCTTCCTCACACTCTGAATCTTCTTCAATTCACCGAGTCACTTTTTTGCATTTCTCTCTCATCCACCACTTCTGTCCCATCCTCCACTTCTCTTTCATCCTCCACTTTTCTCTCTATCCTGTCTATTCCTCTCAACTTCTTTCTCATCTTCCTCTGCAATCGTTTAAATTACTCTCTCTCACTTTGACCCGGGTGTAGTTGGTCTCGCGACTTTGAGCAGATGGTGTCACCTAGTAATAGGTAAAACCGCATCAAACAAAAGTCATTGTCTCCCAGTTTCCCGGTTTCTTTTCTCCTCGTAGTTCTCACAACAAATTCTTCACGTTTACGTTTCAATGTCTTGCAGGATTTAGCATCGGTTTGAAAATTTATGGGCCACATGGCCGCCATTTTTCCCGGTAAAAAACGGACTTCGATCCCGATCTTTTATCGGCCATCAGGACCGACAATTAAGTAATTTATGTCGGACATTTACTACTTTTATCGGATAATCCGACATTACCGACACTTTTCAAGAACTCTGATTTATACAAATCACAAGCCAAATATCAATTGTAATCTTAGACTAGAACATATATATGTGTATTAAGAAATCTAGGAATCTGTAATATTTGAACAAATACAGATTCATTTTTTCAATTCAATCAGATATGATAGGAGTCTATGCGAAAGTTTTTTGGACTACACAGGACATTCGGTCCTGTGTAATCAATGAACACACCGGACCGAACCAAATTTTGTCAGACCGAAAAACCGAATGTAAAAAAGTGAAACACATGAAAATGTAAAACCAAGGAAATCTTATTTATTATATTAGTAATAGTATACCAGGGATCCCTCCCGCATAATACTTTAGACGGTCCATGCGGTTTAATCACATTCATTTACGTATTAGGATTTGTGTGATATAACCGGACACTGAGACATCGGACATTCCGGTCCGGTATAAAAAATGACTCATCGGACCTGAGGCACTGCACATCGGTCAGGTCCGACGGTCCGATGTCTTTCGCATAGACTGTGATAGGAGTACTGTATTTGCATCTTCACTAGCCAAGGCTGTTCCCTCCACTCCTCTCCATTCCTCATGGAAAGAGGATGCTGTATTTAATGAAGTAGATTTCATGTGTAGTCAAGGTTTGACATTTACTTTTTTGAGCACTAGACCAGTCGGGCTACTTCAAATGCTTTTTACTAGACCTGACTTTATATCCACTAGTCCTGACCAACTTTCCAGAAAAAACCCCCTGATAGTTCCTCCATATTTAGATACTTCAACGTTAAGTTTGAACCAAAACGTATTTAATTGTTTCAAAAATATCTTAAGTCTCGTCATTCAATTTGACTTTCAAACACGTTTTCTGTTTCTTTAAATTCTACCCAGCATGGATATTCTTTAATCTGTTTAGTATAAAATGATCACAACCGGCTTTTTATTTCATTTACATTTTATAAGCCCTGCTTTGTTTCTTCTTAACCTTTTTTCTCTCTCCTGGGACGTCTTTCCTTGAGGACGAGAAGTCGTATTTAAATATAGACATTCCCGCACATATGTCAACATCGATAAATAGCCGTTTACGACGTAATTTATTAACTTGATAAACACTTTATTATTGTCAATTCAAATAAACTGTTTAAAATCAACATCGAGTAGATGTCGTAAAACATCACTTCCGACCGCGACTTATATTATTATATTATTCCATCACACGGTTCAAGATTGCTTGCAAATTCTCTACAGTTATTTTCTTTTTAGTTAAGAATAAAATATCTTACAGTTTAAAATAAAGTTTCTTGTTTATTTTTTAACACGACCAGTGGGACTAGTAAATCGACATTTTACCCTACCAGACCTATCATTTAGTAGACTTGGTCGGTCGGACGTGCCTTAGTGTCAAACCCTGGTAGTACTTACTATTTATAACTTACAGAAGAGGTTGTAGATTTCATAAACGGTTTGAAAAGTAGAAAATCACAAGGAATATATAATTTGATTAATGAATTATATTATAAACAGATATATGATGATTTATGGTTGATCGATCCTCATGTGACTTATCAATATTAATGGTTGAAGGTGGGAAAACTGTATTAATTTCCACTCAATATAGTTTAATTTAATCAATAGCCAAAGAAAATGTGTATGTTGCCACCTTTTTAAAGATGTCAGACATACAAAAAAACAGAAGTATATATCAACATAAAAAATCATTTTTCGTTATATAGATCAATGAAATTTATTAAAACTTGTTGAAATTACTTATTCTAAATTTCAACAGTTAAGTAAACTGCTAATTCATAGATATATCAAAATTAATTGTGGATATTAGGGAAATCATTGTGTCATAGACATGCAGTAGAGGAAATTCCATCATAGGAGTTATTGCCCTTGAGAACATTTTTAAAATTATAAATAATTGATTATCTATGGAAAATAAAAAACTTTTTCAGTATCAAAAGTTTACCAGTTTTTTTAATTTTATTCAGTGAACAAAATTCCTCTGAGAGATATATTTCTATCATGTGCAAAATTTAATTAAATAAAGGTTTTACAAAAACCTATGACATCACATGAGGATCGATCGACCTTAAGCCAACTTTTGGTAGCAATAATCCTATTTTTTTTACAGGTAATATTCCACGCACAGTTTACGTGGTGTGAGTACATGTAATTGCATGTGCCTATGTTTTAAGAAATAAAGTGTGGTCAGGATGAAACAGATAACTAAGGGATATCACTCTTACATGTATGAGCTACTAGTAGTTCATCACATTAAAAATATTTACAATTATACTTTATAATAGGCGGATGAAATGACCAGAAAGTAAGATTGTTTTAACTCAATGATTTTTCTACATTTTTTACAAGGGTCCTGTGGCTTTCGAATTGGGAAAAATTGTCGACATTTCATTCAAATTGGGAAAAATCAATTTTATCGTAAATAAGTTTCAAAATCATATCAAACAGTATATTATCTTTATTTCACACATCTAATTTTCTTTTACCTTCTAAAATTTTCAAAGTTCTATGATTCTATCCAAATCATCATTCCCATAACTCTTTGTTAATTAAGTCTTATGTATATAATTCACATCGAATGTTTATTTTTTTCAAATACATTTTCCTTTCATAATTTTATTATAGGGAAAAATGCAAGCTAAATTGGGGGGGGGGGGGGGGGGGGGGAATGGCAATTTTTAGGAGGGGAAAGGACAGAAATTCGGAACCAAAATGGGCCTTTAAAAAATCACTGTAACTGCAGATTAAACTCAATAATTTAATAGACATCTGATGAAATGATCAGAAAGTAAGATTGTTTTAACTGAGTGATGTACGGTTTAGATTTAAACCAAATACTACTACAGATATAACCCCTCCTCATAAAAGAATAAAAAACTCTAACCCCCCGCACCCCACCCCACCCCCCAGAAAAAAGTCCAGTACCTGCGCAACAAAAAGGAACAGTCATATGATTTAAAGCTTTGTACATTTTCTTGCTATCATTGTTAATTTTGTGTACTAGGTACGGAAACGTCGAGCTGTAATGAGACAGATTCAATTTGTTATTTTGTTTACTAGGTATGGAGAACTCGAGCAGTAATGATTCAGATTGTTATTTTGTTTACTAGGTATAGATACCTCTAGCAGTAATGAGTCAGATTGTTATTTTGTTTACTAGGTATGGAGACGTCTAGCAGTAATGAGTCGGATTGTTATTTTGTTTACTAGGTATGGAAACGTCGAGCTGTAATGAGACAGATTCAATTTGTTATTTTGTTTACTAGGTATGGAAACGTCGAGCTGTAATGAGACAGATTCAATTTGTTATTTTGTTTACTAGGTATGGAGAACTCGAGCAGTAATGAGTCGGATTGTTATTGTGTTTACTAGGTATGGAGACGTCTAGCAGTAATGAGTCGGATTGTTATTTTGTTTACTAGGTATGGAGACGTCTAGCAGTAATGAGTCGGATTGTTATTTTGTTTACTAGGTATGGAGAACTCGAGCAGTAATGAGACAGATTGTTCTTTTGTTTACTAGGTATGGAGAACTCGAGCAGTAATGAGTCGGGATTGTTATTTTGTTTAATAGGTATGGAGAACTCGAGCAGTAATGAGTCGGATTGTTATTTTGTTTACTAGGTATGGAGATGTCGAGCTGTAATGAGTCGGATTGTTATTTTGTTTACTAGGTATGGAGAACTCGAGCAGTAATGAGACAGATTGTTCTTTTGTTTACTAGGTATGGAGAACTCGAGCAGTAATGAGTCGGATTGTTATTTTGTTTACTAGGTATGGAGACGTCTAGCAGTAATGAGTCGGATTGTTATTTTGTTTACTAGGTATGGAGACGTCTAGCAGTAATGAGTCGGATTCAGACAGTGTTGATGAAGTCGTGATCCAGCGTTATCTGAAACAGGATCTCAAGTCCGGCCTGACTCAGGGGAAAGCACTCCTCCGACGTCAGGGCGGGATAAAGGCCCAACCCGGTCATTATCAGGTCAGATTTACCAAACATATCACATGGTTATCACTGGTCGGGATTTATCAACTATATGTATAATTATTATATGAAATGTCAGGTTGATTGCTATCGGTCAACTTACTATAATCATAGAATAATAAATGATTGTCACATATGCTGTTATGATTTTAACACAGTAGAATGATTGTCGTCACAGTGTTGTAATTTTAACACAGTTGAATGATTGTCACATGTTGTTGTGACTTTAACACAGTAGAATGATTTCAGTCACGCTGTGATGATTTTAACTCAGTTGAATGATTGTCGTCACGCTGATGATTTTCCAACTCAGTTGAATGATTGTCGTCACACTGTGATTTTCCAACTCAGTTGAATGATTGTCGTCACACTGTGATGATTTTAACTCAGTTGAATGATTGTCGTCACGCTGATGATTTTCCAACTCAGTTGAATGATTGTCGTCACACTGTGATGATTTTAACACAGTTGAATGATTGTCGTCACGCTGATGATTTTAACACAGTTGAATGATTGTCGTCATGCTGTGGTGAACTACAAAGGACTGGGTTACCAGGGAAAACACTGGGAGGCTTCATCACAGACCGGAAATCTGGAGAGGGCCACCCGACGTCTCACCGCCCACGCCGTAGACAGGTAAAGGAAAATCTTATAGTACGACGTCTCACCCCCCATTAGGTTTTCCCCGTGTATGCTTCAGATTGTTACGATAGAAATTTTGTTATTTCCCCCGCACATTGCTTCATATTGTTATGACAGTCAGACATTTTGTTATTTCCCCCGCGCATGCTTCAGATTGTTACAACAGCCAGACATTTTGTTATTTCCCCCGTGCACACTTCAGATTGATACAACAAAGATTTTGTTATTTCCCCCGTGCACGCTTTACATTTGTTAGGACAGTCAGACATTTTGTTATTTCCCCCGCACATGTTTCAGATTGTTACGACAGACATTTTGTTATTTTCCCCGTACATGCTTCAGATTGTTACGACAGTAAGACATTTTGTTATTTCCCCCGCACATGCTTCAGATTGTTATGACAGTCAGACATTTTGTTATTTCCCCCTTGCACGCTTCAGATTGTTACAACAGTCAGACATTTTGTTATTTCCCCCTTGCACGCTTCAGATTGTTACAACAGTCAGACATTTTGTTATTTCCCCCGCGCACACTTCAGATTATTATGACAGTCAGACATTTTGTTATTTCCCCCGCACACACTTCAGATTGTTACAACAGCCAGACATTTTGTTATTTGCCCCGCGCATGGTTTATATTTGTTATGACAGTCAGACATTTTGTTATTTCCCCCGCACATGCTTCAGATTGTTATGACAGTCAGACATTTTGTTATTTCCCCCGTGCACGCTTCAGATTGTTACAACAGTCAGACATTTTGTTATTTCCCCCGTGCACGCTTCAGATTGATACAACAGCCAGACATTTTGTTATTTCCCCCGTGCACGCTTCAGATTGTTACAACAGTCAGACATTTTGTTATTTCCCCCGTGCACGCTTCAGATTGTTACAACAGTCAGACATTATGTTATTTCCCCCGCACATGCTTCAGATTGTTACAACAGCCAGACATTTTGTTATTTCCCCCCGCACATGCTTCAGATTGTTACAACAGCCAGACATTTTATTATTTGCCCCGCGCACGGTTTACATTTATTAGGACAGTCAGACATTTTGTTATTTCTCCTGCACACGCTTCAGATTGTTATAACAGTCAGACATTTTGTTATTTCCCCCGTGCACACTTTAGATTTGTTATGACAGTCAGACTTTTTGTCATTTTCCCGGCGCACACTTCAGATTGATAGGACAGTCAGACATTTTGTTATTTCCCCCGCGCACGCTTCAGATTGTTACAACAGACATTTTGTTATTTCCCCTGCGCACACACTTCAGACATTTTGTTATTTCCTGTTACAGAGAGATGGATGAGGAGCAGCGAAAGCGAGCCTTTCACGAGGCGGAGACAGCGCGGCTCGCCAGGCAGATCATCCAGCCCCTTCTGGACGAATTCAACGACACCATCACCATCAGCGTGGTGAGAAAATCGAGTTAACATGTTGGATTCTAAGAATTCTGACAGATTTCCCTGGCATTAAACTCAGAAGGAGCCGGGGGGAGGGTGGGGGGATAACTTAAATTCTTAGATTAACGTTATCGCACTCACAGAATCTTATCAAATATTGTCAAAATTGACATGTATCCTACATGCAAAACATTGTGTTTGCTGATCCTTATATTAGCTATATATATATATATTTACATTTCTAATGTTTGCGCTCAATATTTACCAATTTTAATGATAACCATTTCCTCATGAATGCGATTTAGATATAAACAATGTGCGTATGAATCTTAATAAATATAGCACGTATATGTAACAACTGGGAAATCCAACAGAAATGAAAGTAGAAATTGTAAATATAAAAAATAAATTTCAATTTTGAAAATACGTGAGGGTTGGAAGTTTGAACTGCATGCAAGGCTAATCTAGCCGGCATATATATACTATTCATTCTGGTGTAAAACATTGCACTTACATGACCTCGTGTATTTTCAGAATTGAAATTTATTTATTAAATGAACATAACATAAACATGCGATCTCCCTCTTCGAAGAATATATATCAAACGTGATAGCTGGCCCTGATATAAAGGTATTAATTAGACATGTTTTAATTGGGTTTTAATTTCTGTGACACATAAATTTCTACAGAGAGAAATGGCGGCAGAAAAGAGAGTCCAAACCCATCAACAGGAGGTGGTCAAGGACACAGTGCAGTGTGAACTGGTTCACAAAGAGAACGCTAAACTGGTGGACAGAATGGCCGAGGAAGAGCGCGAGCACCAGCTCAAACTGCTGCTAGCCATGAAAGATGACACCGCAGTGAGTCATTACAAACTATTTTGTTTCGCGTGTCGGAGATAATATTTCATGAAAGATGACACCGCAGTGAGTCATCACAAACTATTTTGTTTCGCGTGTCGGAGATAATATTTCACGTGCATGAAGAAAGCTATATATAGCTTTCACCGATGCCAAACTAGATTTATGCTACATGTGTAGTAGTTGGGCATTCAGCCCACTACTATTGAAATGTTTTTTACCGGGTATTTTTTTTTTTAAGAATATGTTTTATGTAAAGTATTCAACCCAGGTAAATGAATAAAGTTTTATATCTTTAATTAATAAAATTCAGCAATTGTATGATAAATACCAAATACCCAGGTAGCAAAATAATGTTCCGAGGGAATGAATGTGGCTTAAGAGAAAAATATAACTAAATCGAAAAAATAAACAAATATAATCAAAATATAGGGTGAGATAACTCCTGATATTATTGAAAGGTTTTGGCTCAGCAGAATTAATTAGCCCTGCATGAGCATGGAAAGTTGTGCTCAGTTTTAAATACCGTTCTTAACAAAAGTCAGAATGAAAGTAAAAGTCACCTGTATTATGATTTGATGATAATTATATCTAGAAGTAACCAATGAAAAGTTATGTAATTAGATACGTCAGGACAGGAGGATTCAATTATAATCCTAAAAGTTATAGTGGATCTTATAGCTTGTGAACACTTCTCCTCCTGTATGGCTTATTGGATTGATTTGAAACTTTGTACAATGCTTCATTGCCATTTGCAGATGTGCATATTGTCAGGACAGGAGGATCCAATCGTCTTCCTAAAACTTATAATGGATCTAAGAAGGGTAGAGGATGTAAAATAACTTGTTAACACTTCTCCTCCTATATGGCTTATGTGATAGATTTGAAATTTTGTACAATGCTTCATTGACATTTGTAGATGTGCATATTGTTAGGACATGAGGATTCAATTATTTACTTAAAAGTTAAAGTGGATCTAATAGGGGTGGAGGATTTTAATACGAGGTGCTTTAAGGATCGAGCCATTAAATACATGTTTGGTGTAATGAGCCACTTCGATTTAATTGTTAACCTCTTATAATCAAATTAAAAAAAAAACTGTATTAAGAAAATAGTTATTTGGTACAAACCTATCCAATTCATTTCTTTTCAAAGAAAACGGCAAGTATTGACTCCTTGGTGGACAGTATGGCAGAAACCAATCACAAACGGTCACTCGTCAACACGGATCTGGAGGAGGCCTCAGAAAGGTTAAAGGTCAGTGGTCAGTAATTAGTCAAAGGGAAGTTCATGAAGGTTATGACTTAGTTATTTCATGATCCAGCTGTTAAAGATTTCCTGAAGTGGTATCAGAGAGCCATTGATACCTTAACTCTTCTGTTGAACCAAGTCATACCCCTTGAAATGGCTACAGAATTGATTTCATATTTGTAAAAGAAAACTTAATTTGATCTAAGCAGTTCCCACTTTCATCTTATATAGATATTTGATTGATTGTATATTGTTTAACTGAGAATCTTGCACTCATATGAAGGGCTGCAAAATGTAGGCCTAATTTTGGCTCTTATGGCCTTTTAGCAGTGAGATATCTTTATCCTGCCACACCTTCTGTGACACAGGGCCTTGGTTTTTTGCAATCTCATCTAAAGGATCGCCCCATTTAGTCGCCTCTTGTGATGAGCAAGGGGGTACTGAGGATGTATTCTAACCCCGATCCCCACAGGATGTATAGATATATGTGATTTGTGAAATTTATTATGTTGTGGTATACAATATTGTATTAGAACTGTAATGTGGGAAGGTTTTTGGACTGTAGGATGATGAGAAGGAGACAGACGTAGAGTACAACAAGGCGGTGGGAGAACTTCTGGACCAGTCCCTGCTGACTGTAGTGCATGAGAACCACCGGGACATGCTCAGGGAACAGGTAAATATTGACCAGTCCCTGCTGACCGTAGTACACGAGAACCACCGGGACATGCTCAGGGAACAGGTAAATATTGACCAGTCCCTGCTGACCGTAGTGCATGAGAACCACCGGGACATGCTCAGGGAACAGGTAAATATTGACCAGTCCCTGCTGACTGTAGTACACGAGAACCACCGGGACATGCTCAGGGAACAGGTAAATACTGACCAGTCCCTGCTGACTGTAGTACACGAGAACCACCGGGACATGCTTAGACAGAAGGTAAATACTGACCAGTCACTGCTGACCGTAGTACATGAGAACCACCGGGACATGCTTAGACAGAAGGTAAATTCTGACCAGTCCCTGCTGACCGTAGTACACGAGAACCACCGGGACATGCTCAGGGAACAGGTAAATATTGACCAGTCCCTGCTGACATTAGTACACGAGAACCACCGGGACATGCTCAGACAACAGGTAAAAACTGACCATAGTACACAAGGACCATTGTGTCATGCTCAGGGAAGATGTAGATATTGAAGGAAAACTGCAGGCACATGCTCAGTGAAAGTGAAGTACTGAAAAAATAAACACTGCAAAAAACACAGGGACACAATTATTCTGAGATACATGTAAGCTTTAAATCCTTTGTCAATTTCACTATCTTACTCATCCTGTAAATTCTAAGGGAAGTAACCATTACATATTTATAGTAATAAACGTCTAAAAGCATTCTGCCTCGAAAAAAATCTATCATGATGCAAAGTTTGTTGGTAAAAATTTTGTATATACATCAAATGGTCTGCCATGATTTAAGCTTACGTAGGTACTTATGTAAGACTTTGACCTGCGGTAGCATTTCTACTAGTTGATAGTAGAAAACTTGCGTAAATTCTAAAGTTACGTCATTTGATGAAACAGACTTGCGTAAAATATTTAATCTAGTCAGAAAGTTACGCCAAACTAAGCTTACACAACGAGTTACGATGTTTGATGAAACGGCATCCTGGACACACTAGAGGTGTGCTAAGGAGCAGCAATCATCCCCTGTTGACCTATTCTGAGTTATCAGTGCTGAGCTGTGGTCTAATGAAGCTGTTGTCATTCTTCTGAGCTGTGGTCTAATGAAGCTGTTGTCATTTTAGGCTGAGCTGTCGTCCAATGAAGCTGTTGTCATTTTAGGCTGAGCTGTGGTCTAATGAAGCTGTTGTCATTCTTCTGAGCTGTGGTCTAATGAAGCTGTTGTCATTTTAGGCTGAGCTGTCGTCCAATGAAGCTGTTGTCATTTTAGGCTGAGCTGTGGTCTAATGAAGTTGTTGTCATTTTAGGCTGAGCTGTGGTCTAATGAAGTTGTTGTCATTTTAGGCTGAGCTGTGGTCTAATGAAACTGTTGTCATTTTAGGCTGAGCAGGCTAGGAAGGAGAAGATTGAGATGCAGAAGATCTTAGAAAATGATAAGACTGTCTCAGCCAACCAACGGAAGTTCAGCAGAGCGCTGAAGAGGCTTGTAGCGACATACAATGAGCTCGAGGTAAAGAATCAATAAATAGTGTTTTTATTTAAAGTACAGTTAAATGTATGTTGGTTAAAGAGAAACTTTAAAATTGTCCACCGACTTTAGTTTGGTGTGTCTGATCTCCGTAGAGTAAGATGATTAATTCTGTGTGTGTGTGATCTCTGTAGAGTAAGATGATTAATTCTGTGTGTGTGTGTGATCTCTGTAGAGTAAGATGATTAATTCTGTGTGTGTGTGATCTCTGTAGAGTAAGATGATTAATTCTGTGTGTGTGTGTGATCTCTGTAGAGTAAGATGATTAATTCTGTGTGTGTGTGATCTCTGTAGAGTAAGATGATTAATTCTGTGTGTGTGATCTCTGTAGAGTAAGATGATTAATTCTGTGTGTGTGTGATCTCTGTAGAGTAAGATGAGGACGGAAGAGGAGTCACTGAGGCAGTATAACGAGGATCTCAAGTTTTCTGTACAAGAGGACATTGTCAGAATGTAAGCACTACCACATTTATCAGAACGCCAAGGATTTATCTGTCTGGATTTATCTGTTTTCTTCTCTGTTACTTGTTTAATGCTGTATTTTAAAATGTTAATGCATGTTTACTTCTTTATTTAATTATAACATGCATTTTAATTAATACACTATAATTTTCTACGTCAATTGTGGCATCCATTACACATGATTCTCAGGATATTGAGCAGACAACACGTGGTCAACTGACTGACAGATGCAACGCAAATATGCTCCTCCTCTTTGAAGGAGGCGGGGATAATTATTTTACATTTCCATGTCATCCATAGCTCTCTAAGGCCCAGGGATAGAAAACACAAGGAGTTGGATATAAATCATATCAAACCACAAACTATGGGATATTCTTAATATTACATGTCTACCCCCTTCCCCCGGTTATTCATTGATGTTACTGAATTGTTGGGAATTTTGCCCCCTGACATTTTGTAAACAAACTACATAAAACAGATTAGAAATTAGTGGCTTGATTAACACCAAACGTCGTACACTGGTACAGCATAAGGAATTGACAACCCCTATCAATGTGAATTAGATGAATTATTGGTTATGGGTATTCTGTACTGCGTGATACGAGTGATATCGCTATAGCCCATATTTACAAACGGTCCGAAAAATATATCAGACTGGCGTACAAAAATAAATAAAAATTCAGAAATAACGTATTCGCTTATAATGATATGTGTATCAAAGTTTTTATCATGGTCAATCAAAATATCATGATATTTAGTATAATAAGACAATATATCGAGGATTTAACCATAGTTCATCAATGTATCAAATTATATTAATCACGATAAATCAATTATCAAAGGTTTTACCATTGTAAATCAATGTATCAAGGTTTATACCAAAGTTAGGCAATGTATCAAATATTCATAGTAAATCAAGGTTTATACAAACGTTAGGCAATGTATCAAATATTCATGGTAAATAAATGTATCGAGGTTTATACCAAAGTTAGGCAATGTTTCAAATATTCATGGTAAATAAATGTATCAAGGTTTATACCAAAGTTAGGCAATGTATCAAATATCCCTTGATCCACCTTTAAAATGCACGAAAGAAACCCGCATGCTATAAAAAATACCATGATGTAAAATCAGCCTTTGGCCCTCGGGCTGATATGGGACCACTCGAGCTGATATGAAATACAACATGAATTTTAGCTTGTAATATTCTCTATATAATGTACATCTTTTTGGATCTAACATTGCTAAATTCTGGTGTAAATTGTCTTTTTGCAAATTTAGACAGTTTGGAGGGTTTTTTCCCAATGGAAGCCAACCCTTCGACTGAGTGTAACTACTGAGTATGTGGAGATTTTAATTCTTCAGACCTCCTGTCTCAGATTAAACAATTTTTCTGAAAATTTAATAACTTTATTACTCTCGTTTTTAGCTCACCTGAACCGAAGGTTCAAGTGAGCTTTTCTGATCACATTTTGTCGGCGTCCGTCTGTCTGTCTGTCTGTCCATCTGTCTGTAAACTTTTCACATTTTCATCTTCTTCTCATGAACCACTGGACCAATTTCAACCAAACATGGCCAAACACATCCTTGGGTGAAGGGCTTCCATGTTTGTTCAAATGAAGGGCCATGTCCCTTTCAAAGGGGAGATAATCACAAAAATGCAAAAATAGGGTGGGGTCATTTAAAAATCTTCTTCTCAAGAACCACTAAGCCAGAAAAGCTGAGATTTACATGAAAGCTTCCTGACATAATGCAGATTCAAGTTTGTTCAAATCATGGCCCCCGGGGGTAGGATGGGGCCACAAGGGGGATCAAAGTTTTACATACAAATATATAGTTAAAATCTTTTTCTCAATAACCACTAAGTCAGAAAAGCTGATATTTACAAGAAAACTTTCTGATATAGTGCAGATTCAAGTTTGTTCAAATCATGGCCCCCGGGGGGTAGGATGGGGCCACAATTGGGGGGGGGGGGGGTCAAAGTTTTACATACAAATATAGGAAAAAGCTTTAAAAATCTTCTTCTCAAGAACCATTGGGCCAAAGAAGTTGACATTTACATGAAAGCTTTCTGACATAGTGTAGATTCAAGTTTGCAAAGGGTAGTTTGGGCCATAATAGGGACTAAGGTTTTACATGCAAATATATATGAAAAGTCTTCAGATATGGGCCAAGGTGACTCAGGTGAGTGATGTGGCCCATGGACCTCTTGTTTTAGTTGATATTTAGATAAGCGAAAAAAGTAGAAATAAGTTATTTCTAATAGAATGTTAGCATGCGAATTTAGAATATTGTTGAATATTGTACATTATGAAAGGTGAAGATAACGATCCCATAACTCCTATAAGCAATACAAAGTAGATAGGTGGGCAAACACGGACCCCTGGACACACCAGATGTGGGATCAGGTGCCTAGGAGGAGTAAGCATCCCCTGTCGACCGGTCACACCCGCTGTGAGCCGTGAGCCCTATTATGTATTGTTATGGTGTCGTAACTACCTCCCGGTGTTTTACTCAGGGCACACATCAAGTGGACTAACAAGGTTTTCTCTGAGGCAGTGAGCCCTATTATGTATTGTTATGGTGTCGTAACTACCTCCCGGTGTTTTACTCAGGGCACGCATCAAGTGGACTAACAAGGTTTTCTCTGAGGAGAAATCACGACGGATCCTGGAGGAGGAGGAATCCATTCACAAGGAGAATCCGGCGAGGAACGCCATGATGAACATGATGAACAGAGTACAGAGACAGATGATGCTCCAGAAGTTCAAAGGCAAATGGGTAAGTATCTCCTTACAATCCATTGTCAGGAAGTTCTATATTTACTTTGCCAAGTGATCTTATGACAATTCATTTTCATGCAGTTTTATATTCGCTTTGTCAACTATTATCGTAACAAAACCGTTTTTATGCAGTTTTCAATTCACTTCGCCGTATAAAAATCCATTTGCAAGCAGCTTTAAATTCACTTTGCCAATTAGTCACGAAACAATTTATTTCCATGCAGTTATAAACTCACTGTGCCAATTAGTCATGAAACAATCTATTGTCATGCAGTTATAGATTCACTTTACCAATTGGTCACGAAACAATTTATTGTCATGGAGTTATGAATTCACTGTGTCAATTAGTCACGAAACAATCTATAGTCATGCAGCTTTAAATTCACTTTACCAATTACTCAAAAAACAATGTATTGCCATGCAGTTATACATTCACTTTGCCAATTAGTCACGAAACATTCTATTTTCATGCAGTTATAAATTCACTTTGCCAATTAGCAACGAAACATTCTATTTTCATGCAGCTTTAAATTCACTGTGCCAATTACTCACGGAACAATCTATTGTCATGCAGTTATGAATTCACTTTGCCAATTCATCTTGTAACATTTCATTTTCAGGCCAATTCCGTACCGTTTCAATGGTTAAGTTATATATTTTGGTCTACAGTGAATATAGCAACAATTGGTTTATAGGCAACATTAATCTATAGCGAAAATTAATCTGTAACGAAAATTAACCTTTAACAAAAATTAATCTGTAACGAAAATTAACCTGTAACGAAAATTAATCTGTGGCAAAAATTACTCTGTAGCGAACACAAATGGGTTTTCTTACAAGAAAGCAAACCCTTTATACAATGCAAAGGCCTCTACTGTCATTGGGTTAACACATAACCCATTCTTGAATATTAGGAGCGTAGCTTCGTTAGGCTCGAGTAGGAACGTGCGTACACATTTTTTTTTATTTCCAAAACACATTTTTTTTCCATAGATGTTTGCAAAAAATAATTATGTTCATATTATACTCTAGTTTTTAAAATTATTTTTCTGTCAGGCCTTTTCTTTTTATAATGTATTCTACATGATGTAAATAACGGTTACATTTTTTTTAATGAAATTATGATCACAATGACTCACTCGACTCGGTTTAAAAATCGTTGAAAATTTTGCAATAATTTTGATGCCCAGACTAGTACAAATAAGTCCTAATATATCAAAAATTTCTAAGGGCTATCCCCTCCTGCACCTATCCCCCCCCCCCCCCCCCCCCCCTCGGCGCTTCGCCTCAGTGAAACCTTCATCTTTCGGGCCTACACATTGAAATGGTCCTAGCTACGCCCTTGAATATAGTTTCACTGAAGGCATGTAGAGAAGACATTTACATCTACAATAAATCAAATACTTGAGTGGAAGACTGCATTCAGTTATATTACAGTCCAGCAATTAAAGCAATGGGATACTTTTTCTTGAAATATCGAAAAGTATTTATTATTTTTTTATTTTGCAATCATAATCGGTTTACGTATTGTCTTACGTAGGTGAACATTACAAGTAAAAAGAAAGCGGATAATGTGGATAAAGACGACGAAGAAAACCTAACTGAACGGGACCGCAAACTCCGGATGATTCGAACTAAGAACCGCAAAGAAACGAAAGTTGTCAGGTAACGTAACATGTGATATGAAACTTATCAGGTGTCAGGTAACATAACATGTGACATGAAACTTATCAGGTTACATTGTCATTGCGTAAAGCGTGAGAACCTCATAAAAGTTATCATGTGTACATATCATTATGTAGACCGTGAGAACCTCATAAAACTTATCATATGTACATATCATTATGTAGACCGTGAGAGCCTCATAAAACTTATCATGTGTACATCTAGTGTAAACTGTGAGAGCCTCATAAAACTTATCATGTATACATATTATTGTGTAAACTGTGAGAACTTCATAAAACGTATATATCATATGTACATATCATTGTGTAAACTGTGAGAACCTCATAAAACTTATCATGTGTACATCTTGTGTAAACTGTGAAAACCTCATAAAACTAGTCATGTGTACATATCATTGTATAAACTGTGAGAACCTCATAAAACTTATCATGTGTACATATCATTGTGTAAACCATGAGAACATCATAAAACTTATCATATATGTACATATCATTGTATAAACTGTGAGAACCTCATAAAATTTATCATGTGTACATCTTGTGTAAACTGTGAGAACCTCATAAAACTTATCATGTGTACATATTATTGTGTAAACCGTGAGAGCCTCATAAAACTTATCATGTGTACATATTATTGTGTAAACTGTGAGAACCTCATAAACTTATCATGTATACATCTAGTGTAAACTGTGAGAACTTCATAAAACTAATCATGTGTACATATCATTGTGTAAACTGTGAGAACCTCATAAAACTTATCATGTGTACATCTCATGTAAACTGCGAGAGCCTCATAAAACTTATCATGTATACATCTCGTGTAAACTGTGAGAACCTCATAAAACTAATCATGTGTACATATTGTGTAAACTGTGAGAGCCTCATAAAAGTTATCATGTATACATATCATTGTGTAAACTGTGAGAACCTCAAAAACTTATCATGTGTACATATCATTGTGTAAACTGTGAGAACATCATAAAACTTATCATGTGTACATATCATTGTGTAAACTGTGAGAACTTCAAAAACTTATCATATATGTACATATTGTATAAACTGTGAGAACCTCATAAACTTATCATGTATACATATCATTGTGTAAACTGTGAGAACCTCATAAAACTTATCATATATGTACATATCATTGTATAAACTGTGAGAACATCATAAAACTTATGTATACATATCATTGTGGAAACTGTGAGAACCTCATAAAACTTATCATGTGTACATCTTGTGTAAACTGTGAGAACCTCATAAAACTAATCATGTGTACATATCATTGTGTAAACTGTGAGAACCTCAAAAACTTCTCATATATGAACATATGATTGTATAAACTGTGAGAACATCATAAAACTTATCATGTATACATCTAGTGTAAACTGTAAGAACCTCATAAAACTTATCAGGTATACATATCATTGTGTAAACCGTGAGAACCTCATAAAACTTATATATCATATGTACATATCATTGTGTAAACTGTGAGAACCTCATAAAACTAATCATGTGTACATATCATTGTATAAACTGTGAGAACCTCATAGAACTTATCATGTGTACATCTTGTGTAAACTTGAGAACCTCATAAAACTAATCATGTGTACATATCATTGTGTAAACTGTGAGAACCTCATAAAACTTATATATCATATGTACATAGCATTGTGTAAACTGTGGGAACCTCATAAAACTAATCATGTGTACATATCATTGTATAAACTGTAAGAACCTCATAAAACGTATCATGTGTACACGTTATTGTGTAAACTGTGAGAACCTCATAAACTTATCATGTATACATATCATTGTGTAAACTGTGAGAGCCTCGTAAAACTTATCCAAAAATACAAAGTAAAAAAAAAAAAAACTTGCACAAACATACACACACACACACACGACATAATTTTACACCATCTATTAATATCAGCCGTGTCTGTAATCTATGAACAAGCAAATACATTAATCACTTCTTTATTTTCACCTCGGTAATACGCTTTGATATGAATGCGCTTTGATATGAATGCACGTGATAAGTTCCCCCAATAAAAAACACAATCTTTTCAATTGTACATGCTATTACTACTTTACTGACGATAGTTTGTCTTTTTCTTACAGATGGGAAGATGAATAAGGTCTAAAGCTGTCCACTTCTATTTTGTATAATGTGCTCAAGAAATAAAAGAAATGCAGAATTTTTTGGATTGATATTTTGTTATGCTGTAAATCCAGATTATTTTTTTATACCTGGAAGCATATGTCATATAGCGGGTTTATTCCGCGGGTTTAAAATTTGGCGATTTGTTGGCTGAAAGGTATCCTTAATAAATTTTGGTGGACAGGGAAGAGTTGTCTCTCTTTCACATGTAACTAAAGTTGCAATTGAGTGGATATTTGGCAATTGAAATTTTGGCGGAAAGCCATCTAACCGCTAAAATAAGCAAAATATATAACCCCGTGGAAAAAAGCCCTGCTTTAAGGTAAATATATTCACACTAGTTTCAGTCACATGGACGGTTAAGTTTATGTAATGCGGATAACTTGCATACCGGATAATTTGGATGAACTGGGAACTCCCTACGTTAAAAGAGCCGAAACTTCCCAGACATATAGTTGATTATGTGTCTAGGAAATATAGCCAGGTAATAAAAGAAAGTCCCCGACGCCACATTCAGTTGATATGCGGAATAGTAATTGGCAATGGTCCAAACACCTTGGAATAAGAGAACCCTATCAAGCTTTACCCGAGGAATACATGTCTAGTTTGTTTTATATGGGTACGTACACGAATAGTGAAAACAAATAATTCTCATTTATTCGAACACAAAACAGTAGTTTCATACCAGATCGAGACATAGGAATCACAGGGGGTGTGACCGGTCGACAGGGGGATGTTTAGTGTTCCTAGGCACCTGATTGCACCTCTGGTATGTCCAGGGATCCGTGTTTGCCCAACTCTTTATTTTGTACTCCTTGTGAGAGGTGTGCAATTGATCACTGCTCGTTATCTCCGCTTCCCTGATACTGTTTGTTTTATTTGTCTTCCGCTAGTTTTTTTTTTTTTTTTTTTTTTTTTTAGTTCTTCTGTACCGATGCCGAGACTGTTCATTTCTGATTTTGATTCCTTTTTTCAGCATAGGATGTTGTTCTACCAGCCTGTGTTTTTTTTTTCAAGTTAGCTCCATTGATTGTTTGATAAACTATCACGAAGGTGTATGTGTACTGCTAAAGAAAAAAGTCCTCACGGACACACCCCCTCCACCCCACCTGGCTATGGCAATACCTATTGGGGATAATCCTCATTACCTTTATTTCTTTCAAGTGGATTTAGATTACATTGGCCGTGGTAGCTCAGTGGTAGAGCGTTTGCTTCATAACCGAGAGGTCATGAGTTGGAACCCCATTAAAACATAGATAGTGCTTGCTCCTTCGCCAAACGTTTGGCATTTATAAGTGAGAATTACGGGTTTTCCGGATATTGTCTTTAAGACGGAGTTCCTGTGTCGGGGCAGGCTTTGGTACGTTAAAGAAGGTGAAGATAACGAACAGTGATCAATCTCATAACTCCTATAAGCAATACAAAATAGATAGCTGGGCAAACACGGACCCCTGGACACACCAGAGGTGGGATCAGGTGCCTAGGAGAAGTAAGCATCCCCTGTTGACCGGTCACACCCGCCGTGAGCCTTATATCCTGATCAGGTAAACGGAGTTATCCGCCGTCAAAATCAGCGTGCCAAGAACGGCTTAAGGATGTATGCTACACCAGAGAAATTTGATGTAGATGAAAAGTGTAGGATATGTACAAAAATATTTTGAATTTGACAATTTTCAAATTTACTTTATTTTGTCAAAAAAATACAGTTTTAGTAGAAGGTAATCTGAAAAAAAAAATTAAAACCCCTGCTGGACTCGAACCTGCGACCTACAGTTCAGCAGTCGGTATTCTAACCTACTGAGCTACTCAGCTAGGTATTTAAATGGAAAAGGAAAAGTCAAATATTGCTGATATCGATTTTGTCTTCCATGTTTTTAAAGAAAGTCAGCCATTATGACGATGTAGAGTACTACCTTAACAATCGGTATGAAACACGTCAAACAGCATTTGACCCAATGCGAGGTTGTATTGACGAACTAGATCGTTATAACGACCATAGAACCAAAGAACTCTA
The DNA here is from genome assembly GCF_947568905.1 of Ostrea edulis. Lineage (NCBI taxonomy): Eukaryota > Metazoa > Mollusca > Bivalvia > Ostreida > Ostreidae > Ostrea > Ostrea edulis. The sequence continues at coordinate 8,430,372 of NC_079171.1, read as the reverse complement.
AATTTGCGATACTTTAACTACAACTGGTGACGTCTAAATAAAACAAAATGTTCTCGAAGTCACGTTAAACAGCAAACGAGCATTGATATCTTCAAACCCTTACTTCAGAATCGTCCATTTATTCATAATATACTGGTCTTCCTTAAATGAGACAACTTTTCATCTGAAGTATTAGGAGGCGTTTTCTAAAACATCTCGGGGTTATCCTCCATATTGACCTTGTTCTCTCAACCGGGTCATTGCTCATCTTTTCCCGTAGGTTCGCAAGAAATATACAATATATTTTTCTTTTTGAAACAGAAAGTTGCGGCCTTCGTAAATTTGCCTATATTTTGAGACTATCCCAATAGTAGATATTCAGTTTATCTACGTATCAAAGTGTTTGTGAACCATTCATGCCCCCGCATGGCAGCAAAGTAATGCAGGTACCCAAACATGTGAAATATAAAAGCCATGTCGCTCACTATTCAAACCCCATGGTCTACTTAAATTCTTTCAAAAGTAGGTCAAACTATAAGGTCATGTGGTTAGGAAAATTTGCTACTGGATGCAAGGTCTTTTGAAAAGGAATATAAAAGCAATTTACTAACCATTATGGCCAAGGTTCAAGTTTTACAAACGTAGGTCAGGCCAACGATAAAAATTGTTGAGTTTCCGCTAACGTTCCAAAAAAAATTAGGGTAGGTAGGTAGGAAATAAATTTTATTTTTTTTTTAAATTTTATTTTTTCAAAGTATGCAAAAACATTGTAAACTCCAACAAGTGTAGTATAGGAAGAAGGAGAAAATCTTTGGCTGGACCGGGAATCGAACCCGGGACCCCTGCATTACTAGGCAGGTGCTCTAACCACTGAGCTATCCAGGCCGATATCCAGTCTGTATAGCCCTAATTACTACATTCCTCCCTCCTTAAGATCAATTATAATTTTATAATTGTCTTTCAATATCAACCCAGGTTCTTTTCGCCCCTGACAGGCCAACCTGCACCATTAGGGGTGGTCAACGGCATCAAATGTAGTATGGGAAGGAGAAAATCTTTGGCTGGACCCCTGCATTTCTAGTCAGGTGCTTTAACCACTGAGCTATCCAGGCCGATATCCACGGTCCGTATAGCCCTAATACGGAACTTTCGGGATGTACCGGAACGACCGGTTATATTTGACTTTTATACACAGTAGTCACGTGATAATAACCAATTGTAGGGCAAAGTTGACATAGGTATAAGTGGTGTTTCGCTAGCAGACGGTCTGTAAAGAGCTAGGCGCAGTCCTACGATGACGATCCTAGTCAGTGTTGGTGCTTAGTACCTGGGTGTAAATTAGATGGAATGGAAAAGACGCATTTAGATGTGTATCATTGGATGCAAGACATGAAGTTTTACCGATATCCCCAAGATACTCCCTAGATTTATTTTCCTCGCCAACTCACATAATTTAATAAAATGTATTTTACTATGAAATGGTTGTAGTGATTCCTTACTTTCAAAGATAGCATTTAAATGCGGGGATTTGATAGCAATTGAAGTATTCCATGTTTGTTTACTTAGTTGTTATTGTAATCCGGAAGTGACATGCCCTACAAATTACGTTCAACGCGCGATAAAAGTCAGAGTGGATCCGTATCTCGAAAGTCCCGTATTACTGCACAAGTTAAATGTTCTATTGAATTTTATACTTTCAAAATCAAATTTTGCTTAAATTGCATTGCAAGTAAACTTTCAATCATAACATTTCACCCGTTATTGGCTGAGGATTATTTCCAGATGTTTTATAAGAAACTATTTTTCAATTAAACATATCTAGCATAAAACACAAAAGTTAACTCCTCTATGCCACTATGCTCTACAAGTACCAGATATATTGTTTCTACATTCAGATTGGTTGTCATAGGAATACTTCTATTGGATATGTTTGACAGGAAAATAAAGTGATGGTTTTGAAAAAATATATTAAATCATCACCAAAATATCAACATCATTAACATATTTTAAGTTTATTAATACATTTCTGAATGTATTTTCACAATCTAAATGGAACAAGCGTAGGAAGACAGTCTGGGCAGATCCCACTTATCCTAATGGGATCCAACTCTCTTCCAGCTAAAACTTTTTACCGGACATAAATTTTTATTTTAAAAACAATCTGCACATCTTTTTATCCTCTCGGCTCTCACCAGCCATCAACAACTCGGATACCGATGCGTTCCCTGCTTTATTTGCGGCCTTTTTCATAGTGTTTTCAGTTAGAACTGCAGCAGAAACCAAGGATGTGCATACAAATTTGACAGACTGGACATTCATGTCTGTCACTCTGCATCATGACCTCCATATAAAACTAGGGTCCCCGTCTAATGCCCGTTGAAATGATAGCATAAGACAGTGCATGGCTATAAATAGCCACCGTCTAAAAACAACATAGGAGTTGGCAATTTTAACAAAAGAAAGTCTTCTATGAAAACATGACACTTGGCAGAGTCTCTCGACCGTCTGTTAACTTCAATTGTTAAATCATCGTTGCGTGAGCACGCATGGAAGTACTAGCCACTGGGTCAACCATCATCCATGCTGTTAGTTAGAAACATTATCCATGTTGTTTAAACGCTTGACACAATACCATGCAATTTTGTACATCATTAAAGCGTTTGAATGACTTCATCTCAATGTCTAACTAAACCGGAAACCAAGAACCGGGAATATATTTTTTCCGGGAAAATGACGATTTTTTTTTTTAAAATATCTAAAAAAAATTCTAGGGTCGGGGCTATAATTTAGGGTCGGTCGGGTTAGCGGAAACACAACACATTTTATCAGTGGCCTCAATCCCAAAGGCCAAGATTATGTAGTTAAAAAATGATAAAGGAAAGATCTTGTCAATAAAAATGTGCATGTAAAATATACACCAACCAATAAAACATTATGATCAATGTTCACGTTTATAAACATAGATCAGATCCTGATGCCAAAGTAAACGTTCTATCAGCACCCATTCAAAAGTTATATTTTTTTTTCCAGAAAAACCGACGACTACATGCGTATATCCCCGGATATTCTATTACGGGGTATCCCGTGGGGATCCGGGTTAGGATAGATCCTCAATACCCCCTTGCTTGTCGCAAGAGGCGATGATGAGACCGCAAGAACTCAGGACCCATGTCACAGCAGGTGTGGCACGATAAAGATCCCTCCCTGCTCAATGGCCATAAGCGTCGAGCACAGACCTAAATTTTGCAGCCATTCACCGGCATTAATGAGGTTTCTATATGAGTGAAATATTCTCTAGAGTGACATTAAACAGTATTCAATCAATCAATTGATTACGGGGTCATGATTATTCTAATGAAATTATATTACCTGATCAATATATTTTCCATCCACGATTTAGTTTATATACCTTGGGAAAAAGCTTTGTAAAACTATATCCATGAAAATATAGGCTGATGTATCTATAAATATTATTTTGTCACCGTTTGGACTCGGAGAAAACAAGAGGCCCCTGAACCTTAACGGCCACCTGGATATGCACAGGTGTTGCTTCTATAAATCTTCGTGTTCCCTGAGTACATCTTATGCTTCTCTCTAAATAAATTGCATTATGGATATCGATATTGTTATTGGTATAACTATCATACACTGTTTGTAAATTGGAATTTATTGATAAATGACGTCATGTTCAAGTGCAATTTTATATTTTTGAGCCTTAAAGGGTAAATAATTATTTTTTATTTTTTTTTACAGTTTTTCCCAGGAGTACTTATTGGCTGTTATAGGTAAACAAACAAAATATTTGCCAAATTCATATTTTTAAAAATCTGACAAAAGTAAAAACAACGAACAATAAGCAATTTCATCATTCCTATAGAGAATACAAAATTAAGAATCGGGCACACACGGAGACATGGACACACCAATGGTGGGGTCACGTGCATAGCAGGAACAAGCATCTCCTGTTGACCAGTCACACCCGCCGTGAGCTGTCTATCTATCATGTAAACCGTTGGTATACATCAATTACAATAGTAAGATATATATTATAGTTAATAAAATGAAGTACCAATGGCTTGATATTTGTCACGGTGCCAAGTATCCCAATGAAATGCCATAGTACCAAAATCCTGTTATACATGCTTCTATTCAAAGTGATTTAAGTCAGTGAATTATTGTATTGTGAAGCATTGTCACTACAGATTAATTTGACCATCTCTTAATTTTGTATTGCTTATAAGAGTTATGAGATTAATCACTGTTCGTTACTTCCACTGTTCATTTAGAATAGAATCGAAAAAAAAAAAAACATTTTCAAAATCGTTCAATCATTTTATTGAAATAGCTATTGAAATATTTTAAACAATAAAATAAAAACAGCTGCGTAGTAGTCATCTGCAGCTCTCTGTAAAAATAAATGAGTAATATTGTATTACTAATGCAAGGTGAAGACAACGAACAGTGATACCAATGGTATGTATTACCAAGTCAGTAGCATATTAAGCAATTTTTTTTTTTAGGAACGTTGAAAACATTTGTCTTTGTAATCATTCGTTTTGCACATCAAATCAATATTCGCAATATCCGAAATAAAAATATGTATTCCAAAAGTTGTTTCCCCTAACCTTCCATTATAAACTATTTCCCAGGAAATATTGAATGCGACCACAGATCCGTTTTTTTTTTTTAGTTTGGTGAAAGATGATAAAAGCTTTGTATATACGTATTGTATCAACGCCCCTTTCATATTTTGATGTGGAATACAATTAGAAAATGTATATTTCAACTGAAATCAATTAACCAGTTTTATCCATCTCCATGCTTGTAATGCACCATACACATCGTTTAACAATAGTATAACAGCGGATCAAAGGATATAATTTTTATTCGATTGAATATCATCGATGCTTTAGCTGAAAATCCAGAAGTACCGTCTACCATGAACAATGAAGCCACGTGTGAAATACTTCAGCATTCAACGGAGACTCCATGGTCTGTTGTTCCTACACCGAGTGTAGGACTAGTAACCCACAGACTGACCTGGCCAAAACCGTTTCCTTTCTTCCAATAGACATACGATGATGGGATATTTGAATTGGATGGATTTGTTTATTAGAATTCCTACTCGGACATTATTATAGGTAAAAAAGTTTACATAATCTGTCGTTAGTACTTCAGAATAATTTCAACTTTCCAATCACACCATCTTCAAGAGAAATCACAAACCTATCCAATACAATTTCGGGAACAAGAGGTGTCTGGTATTTTACAAACTGTGATGGTGATCCACAAACATCCACTTATTAAAAGATTGGTTTGCAATATCAGTTTAACGTACCCTCTATAGTGACAAACAACGCTCCTATGCGTAGAGCCACAAGTCTGTCCCCGAATCAGACAGTCTGCAGAACAAGAGACACATCCAGAGATCTGACCTACTAGGCGTCCCTGTGGTGCTGAAGTTATCATATATATTTTAACACATCGTGATTCTAAAACAAAGAGGTGATGATTATTAAGCGGTAGAGTCTTGTTAAAAATTTTACTTACCAGCATGTATTCCTAAAAGAAAGAAAAAAGTCGGATGAGATTAAATGAAAATGTATTGTAAATTGTAACTGATTCGACAGGCAAGAGTTTCCTCTGCGTTTGATCAGTTTTTAAATCGAGGCAGGTTACGTTGCCGGGGTTTCAAAAGTCTCCTATGAAGTCAGCATTTGGTTGTTGTAATGATCTGATTTGACAATACTACTATATTATAGTCACATTCTGTGTTTCTCACCGATTGTTAAGCCGTTCTTTATACGATGATTTTAACTACTAATTACTTACTCCGTTTACTTGATCAAGATATGCAAGGTGAAGATAACGAACAGTGATCAATCTCATAACTCCTACAAGCAATACAAAATAGATAGTTGGGCAAACACGGACCCCTGGACACACCAGAGGTGGGATCAGGTGCCTAGGAGGAGTAAGCAGCCCCTGTTGACCGGTCACACCCGCCGTGAGCCCCATATCCTGATCAGGTAAAAGGAGTTATCCGCAGTCAAATCAGTGTGCCAAGAACGGCTTAACAATCGGTATGAAACACGTCAGACAGCATTTGACCCAATGCGAGGTTGTATTGACGAACTAGATCGTTTTAACGACCATAGAATTTGCGAAATGCTGACTTCAATCGAGCCTGTTGAATGTGTGGCTCACGGTGAATGTGACCGTATGACAGCGGATTCTTACCCCTACTAGACACTTGATACCAAATATGGTCCGTGTTTGCCCAACTCTCTAGTTTATCTTGCTTATAGGGGTTATGAGATTAGTTCGATATCTTCACCATTTTCCTAAAGTGAACATGGGGATTGCTAAGATCAAGATACACATACTAATTCTTCTTTTAAGAAATGAAACTTATAATTCTTTATTTGATGCATGTCTCAAACGAGAAATTGGATCGAAAACATCATCAATGCGCGTAGTTTCCCGCCAAGAGAGAGAGAGAGAGAGAGAGAGAGAGAGAGAGAGAGAGAGAGAGAGAGATGGGCATATCTTAAGATTTTAAAATGTTTATATAAATTATCATATACAGAGAGAAGACGAATAAAAACTAGCATAAGATTTCCTACTTGAAAGTAAAGCATCTGATTTACAATTGATAAAGATGTCTTAAGAAGCTGAAATAAAGAAGACGATGTAACAGACAAGTACAACTGAAACTAATATTGTACAATGCATCCTATTGGACACACAGGCCTTGTGCTAAGTTATTGTGACGTCATGGCTACAAACTTCAAATCGGAGAGACCTCAGCGCATGCGTATCTTCTGACCCGGAATCAACTACGACTTACCAATCGTTCCATTTATGAATGAAATTGAATTGATACCAAACGACCAATTTCAAATGACCTAGCTTGATAGGGATGTTTGCAAGAATGGTAAAATACTATGTATGAGTACAGTTTGAAAATTCTGTCCGAGAATATCAATGGAAGACCAACACGTAAAAAGGGAGTTTAAACATTTTGTTTATTAAATAACAGGGACATAGTATGACTGAAACAGGTGGAAACTGGACAGAAATTTGGGCCTCCTGTTTCTCCCCAGAGAGCCCAAACGACATAGAGAGGGGTAATCATATTCCCAATGGTAAGAGTACCGTGCTAGAAATCCAGGCGAGATTTTAGCTGATAAAGAAACTCTATTCCCGCGACATCTGATCTTTGAAGGGAGCCACATACATATCAACACTGTATTTCCTAGATGTATACCAATGGGACCGATTTGAGAACTTCTTATCATTGTTTTCTCACCAGCCTGCAGACACATGTCATGTTCCTTTCTGGGCGGATTTGGGGTCAATCTTCTGATAGCCATGGTGGACAGAACACTGACCTTGATACCTGTGTCCACCATTACTTGCAGTTGTATGCCCTGAATTGCCATTTCTACTATGAACCTAGTGATCGTTTGTAGTTGCCCAAATGGGTTCGGACAAGTTTTTGTATGACCCTGAAACATGCCAGTAGGGGGTGTCATCCCTCTCTTCCTCTGCTTGACCACAAACAGCCTATGACCTACTGTTCTCATTCCTCTGAAAAACCTTTTGCGTTGCTGCATCCAGGCATTCTTCAGGGGTCTCCTTGTCCACATCCTCCTCCATAACATGTGATTCCTGATCCAGTGAAACATCCGGGTCCTATTGCATCAAACCCTTTCAGCTCTGGCGCTGTAGTATCCTAGATGAATTGGAACCTGTCCGGGACACATGCCTCATCCATGGAGAAGTATGTATAACTTCAAGTATTCATTTACTTTCACTACCCTTCTCTCCATCTTAAGATAATCATGATTTTATTCAAATTAAACTCTTATTTATGCAAGGAATTTCTGTTTCCCGCAATGTCTATGAATGAATAAAAGTATCAAAAATGTTCGAAATGCAGAATTTGAAATTAAAGTCAAAGCATACGCTTTTATTTGGGCCCAAAGCATACCGTTTTCCATGAGGACATTTCGGTCTCTATCTCAGAGTTCCGTTCTCGATAACAACCGTTCTGTTCCCGCTGAGAACTGTTCCATTTCAACCATTCAGTGTTCGTTCCACAAAGTCGTTCGTACCCAAATCGCTCATCGCACGTTCACCGTTCCAAAGATGCAATAGTATGCTTCAATATCTGTAACTACAATACCTGAATTTTAATTAACAACGGTATTTGATTCTTTGTCATTAACTAGAATACTTTGTACTTTTTAAAATATTTACAACACTTGATTCTTTGACAGTAACTACAATACTTGATTCTTTGTCATTAACTACAATACTTGATTCTTTGTCATTAACTACAATACTTGATTCTTTGTCATTAACTACAATACCTGATTCGTTGTCATTAACTACAATGCTTGATTCTTTGTCATTAACTACAATGCTTGATTCTTTTTGATTAACTACAATACTTGATTGTTTGTCATTAACTACAATACTTGATTGTTTGTCATTAACTACACTATTGATTTGTCATTAATTACAATACTTGATTCTTTGTCAGTAACTACAGTGTCTGATTCTTTGACATTAACTACAATGCTTGGTTTTTTGCTATTAACTACAATGCTTGATTCTTTCTCATTAACTGCAATGCTTGATTCTTTGTCATTAACTACAATGCTTAATTGTTTGTCATTAGCTACAATACTTGATTCTTTGACATAAATTCAACACTTTATTCTTTGACATTAACTACAATGCTTATTTTTTTTGTTATTAACCACAATGCTTAATTCTTTGTTATTAACATGTGAACTTAAACTTAATATTACAACGTCACCCTGTCTTCAATCTTGACATATGTATTTCAAGCAATTCCAGAACGTTGGAAAGTTGCGCAATTTTTGCATACTTCATTGTTCGTGCATTTGGTCCTCACTACAAATCAATATCACTAGTACCATCAAAATGTTCACACAAATAAGTACCAATAGTACTATCATAAAATACACACAACAACATCACTATTACTATCGTAATGTGCACACAAAGTCAACACCACGTGTATATACGTATGTATATTTAATTGCTGTTACAAAATTTAGAAATTCTTTTCAAAATTAAGGATTATCTCCCTCACACATAGATCTTATCCTTTGAAGAATTTTACTCCACTTTTTGGCACACTGATTTTCCCTATAATAGCTCTAAAACTTCATTGTTATTTCTGATTTCAAACCTCTCGGTTGAGCATCACTGAAGAGACATTATTTGTCGAAATGCGCATCTGGTGCATCAAAATTGGTACCGTATAAGTTTTATATGTATTATCATAATGTACACACAACAACACAAGTATTGTCGTAATACACACACAACGCCAACCTCATCAGTATTATTATAATGTACACACACAGTGAACGTCTCTAATATCATCAAGTGGACACAGAAAGTCAACGTCACAAGCACAAACCCTGAAGCAATTCCCAACACTTTCGTCCGAACATGTCAAATTCATATTAGTGTACTAGGTATGCTTAAAATAGATCTTATGATATGATGTTTCATAGTTTCTAAATCCCCTATTGACAAATCTAAAAATTTAAAACATTGTATGAACTTTCATTCCTCAACAGTAACACTACCGTTTTTCTATTCATTTATTTATCGATTTATTTTCTTATTTCAAGATGAAAACTCCATTTACACATGTTTTCTTTTTTAATAAGCTGACTTCAGTTCATAATCTTTAGTAAATTTCACCCCAAAATAAGAGTATGACTCACCGTGTCATGGTGAAATGGTACACGGAAGGTGAATGCAACAAATATTGATAAATCCCACAACTCCCACAAGTTGGCCGTAAACATTTCAGGATTTGATCTACGAAAATTCCAGCTTTGTGGAACTTCGAAATATTATTTCAAATGGAGATACGATTTTTATAATCTTCTTCCACAACGACCAACAACTCACCTACAATGACCGAATGACGCGCAGTTTCCGAATTATCAAGCAGAGAGGAAGGATTTTAGGGAAACCCCGTTTTAAAGGAACGAATAGTTTTAAATGAGAACGTTTTGGTCTTGAAACAGAAGTCTGGACGGTTTGAATGGAACAGTTGATTTTCGCACAAAATGGTTCTTATCAAGAACGGAACGGTACCGGATGTAGTAGTAGGGGCTAATACTTATACAAAATTCACAGAAAAACATCATCGCGTGTACTATTGTAGTGCACACACACAAATAACATCACTAGTAATATTGTAGTGTACACACACAAATAACATCACTAGTAATATTGTAGTGTACACACACAAATAACATCACTAGTACTATTGTAGTGCACACAAACAAACAACATCACTAGTACTATTGTAGTGTACACACACAAATAACATCACTAGTAATATTGTAGTGTACACACACAAATAACATCACTAGTAATATTGTAGTGTACACACACAAATAACATCACTAGTACTATTGTAGTGCACACAAACAAACAACATCACTAGTAATATTGTAGTGTACACACAAATAACATCGCTTGTACTCTCTCATATATCCGATTGTCTCCCTCTCTCATGTTTCTGTAAAAATAACGTTACCTCTTGTTCAGTTTCCTTTCTGAGACATCAATATGGCGTTCATCCCGGCTAGAACCACGATACTCAGAATAAAAATCTAATACAAAAATACAAAATTGATTACTAGTTATCAGAACTATTGTTAACTGACAATGTTAATATACTCACATACTGATTTTGAATACGGATAACTCCGTTTACGTGATCGAGAAATATTGCTCACGGGGTATGCGACGGGTCGACAGAGGGAGGGAGTACTCACACCTCATAAGCCCTGGGTTTCATCGGTCTAAATGGGATGCTTACTCCTCCTAGACACATGGTCGCACCGCTGGAATATCCAGGGGTCCATGTTTGGCAACTATCTATTTTGTATTGCTTATAGGAGTTATGAGATTGATATTTGATAACTGTTCGTTAACTTCACCTTTCATTCTAATAAATATGTTTAATTGCTAATGCTCAATGTTAAGATAATTCAAAACTAATGATATATACAAGTACTAAATATCAATATCATAATAATAGTATAAAACAAAAGGATAATTTCTTCTGATGAATCTTTAGAGTAGATTCTGTCATATGAAAATTAAAACAGGTCAGCTAAGAAAGAAACCCAATTCGTGCCCATGGAAATTCCAACTTAAGTTTGGAAGACCTGATCACCAAAGACTACGAAATACCTTGCCAAAGAGGAACTCCAACATCGTCTTCTACATGTATATCAATTTCAGGGTACTTGTGTATATAATCAAAATGTCGTTTAGCAGAATATTCTTTAATGATTAGTCGTTACGTTTGAATGTTTGCTTATTTATTTTTTTTTTGTTGAAGAAGCAACTGTCTATGATGAAAAAAATATATTGAATTCATCGCGAGAAATTGACGTGTAAAGTATTGTAACGGCATACGTTTTGATATTGTTGATTTGAGAACACTTTTGTAATTTGAAATTCAGTAAAAGATGTTTATAATTATTTTCAAAATCCACGCGTGATTTACACCACTTATCGCAGATATAATGGCACACTAGGTTTGAAGTTTCTCCTTCACACAGGTATTACATACCGAACAGTTACATGTATTTAGAATACGACTGTAAATCAACGCATTTCTCTATTTTTGTTTATTGCATCGTACACAAGGAGTTAATATCACTAGCACTATCGTGGTGTAATGGCTAATACAACATACTACTATCAAATAGATCATAGTGTACACATAAAGTCGACGTATCATACTAATGTACTGTACACAGAAAACAAGTTCACTCATACTATTGTGGTACCATCGTGGTGTAAATACTAATACAATGCAACACACTAGAATCCACTATATTGTAATTCACATACAATAATAACAGACGTGATACTATTGTAGTGTACACACAAACAACATCACTAGTACTATTGTAGTGTACACACAAATAACATCACTAGTACTATTGTAGTGTACACATAAACAACATCACTAGTACTATTGTAGTGTACGCACACAAATAACATCACTAGTACTATTGTAGTGTACACACACAAACAACATCACTAGTACTATTGTAGTGTACACACACAAACAACATCACTAGTAATATTGTAATGTACACACAAACAACATCACTAGTAATATTGTAGTGTACAAAAAACTAGTACCATTGTAGTGTACACACAAACAACATCACTAGTACTATTGTAGTGTACACACACAAATAACATCACTAGTACTATTGTAGTGTACACACACAAACAACATCACTAGTACTATTTTAGTGTACGCACACAAATAACATCACTAGTACTATTGTAGTGTACACATACAAACAACATCACTAGTACAATTGTAGTGTACAAAAACAACATCACCAGTAGTATTGTAGTGTATGCACAAACAACATAACTAGTAACATTGTATTGTACACACAAACAACATCACTTTTACTATTGAAGTGTAAACAAAAACAACATCACTATTGCTATTGAAGTGTACACAAAACAACATCACTAGTAGTGTTGTAGTGTACACACACAAAACAACATCACTAGTATTATTGTGGGGTAAACACAAGCAACATCACCAGTATTGTGGGGTACACACACAAACAATATCACTAGGACAATGGTAGTATACATATAAAACAACATCGCTAGTACTATTGTTTTATAATCCGCATTTCATTTACTCCGCTTCTGGCATATGTAGTCACACAGAACGTTTGAAATGTCTCCATCACATTTGTCAATGTTTCCGTGAGGCAGAAAGATAGGGGTTTGGTAGAACACTTACTGGATCCAGCAATGTATCTTTGTAAGGGTTTTATGAAGTTTAGGAATCCATTATAGGTACGGTAACTCATATCCATCCGCCCCATTGATTGGGATTTTAAATGTGTTTAAAACTGAAGCATGACTTTGAAGAATTTCATCTTTTGAAAGGGCAGTTGGAGTATAAGTACTATTACCAAACGTGGAATTGATGCCAAGTTCGTTTAAAATACAGTTGTAATAATGAGCCTTACAAACAGGGACAGTGCTGTTACAAGCTTTGTCAGCTGGAGCCAAAATATATTCCCCATGTAACCTATCTAATTCTTTTATCACTTCTGGTTTACTAAACACAGAAGGATAGATGGTACGTACTTTTGTTTTGATATGTCAAATGCGGGATTTCGATATTCCTCTTATAATTCTAATCCATTCTGAAAATGTATCATATTTAGCCCATCGTGTGGCACAATCTTCCACAAAATTCATAACACGGATAAAGTCCTGTCATCAATTTTCTACAATAAGTTTCATACAATTAATCTATTGTAGTGCACACACACAAACAACATCATTAGTAATATTGTAGTATACACACAAACAACACCACTAGTACTATTGTAGTGTACACACAAAAACAACATCACTAGTAATATTGTAGTGCACACACACAAACAACATCTCTAGTACTATTGTAGTATAAACACAAACAACACCACTAGTAGTATTGTAGTGTATGCACAAACAACATAACTAGTAACATTGTATTGTACACACAAACAAAATCACTTTTGCTATTGAAGTGTAAACAAAAACAACATCACTATTGCTATTGAAGTGTACACAAAACAACATCACTAGTAGTGTTGTAGTGTACACACACAAAACAACATCACTAGTATTATTGTGGGATACACACAAGCAACATCACCAGTATTGTGGGGTACACACACAAACAATATCACTAGTACTATTGTAATATACACACAAAAACAACATCACTTGTGTTGTAGTGTACACACAGAAACAACATCACCAGTATTGTGGGGTACACACACAAACAATATCACTAGGACAATGGTAGTATACATATAAAACAACATCGCTAGCATTATTGTAACATACACACAAAAACAACACCACTTTATCATTTACATTTTATACTCCACTGTCTCGTTTTTCCAAATTTGTGTAAAGTGGTTTACCTGAGTTGGAGTCGTCAACTGCAGTAATGGTATAGACCATGACACTCAGAATACAAATCTAATGTAGAAATACACAAAATATAAACTAGTAATCAATATTGCTGTTAATCGTTAATGTTAATGCAATGACATGCGAGTAATCTATATCACTACTAATTTGTCATGTGAATATCATTATAGGAGTTATGAGATTGATCACTGTTCGTTATCTTCACCTTTATAGGAGTTATGAGATTAATCCTTGTTCGTTATCTTCACTTTTATAGTAGTTTAGGAGATTGATCAATGTGTGTTATCTTCACCTTTTATAGGTGTTATGAGATTGATCCTTGTTCGTTATCTTCGTCTGTTATACTTGTAATTTGTATCACCGCTAATCAATAGTGCAGAGATAATTAAAACTAGTAACCCGTATCAATGCTAATTATCCTTCTGATAAGAATTGATTTCTAATAATTGGTACCACTGGAAATTATTAATTCTAAGCCAATCAAATGCCAGTTATCTGTACCAGTACTAAGTATGAATGTTAACGTTGGTTGCGGGTTTGGTGATGTCCCTGTAGTATGCAAATTCTACGATATTGAACTGTGGTGTAACAATTGTGTTGATGATATAGTAAAAAGGTTGTTGGCTGGGTACTTTACTAATGCCCAACTATTTATTTTGTAGTGCTTATAGGAGTTATGAGATTGATCACTGTTCGTTATCTTCACCTTGCATGTAAATATGAACAACAATTATCGTATTATGTGGAGCGCAACAGATTTACTTTATCTTTGTTCAAATTCCCCTTTCGTTTCCGATGAAATTTTCTTCTAATACTTTTCACCCCGTTTTTATGAAGTTTAGGAGGGGACAATTTGGGTATGCGAAACAGACATGTTCAAAACCCCTCCAAAAACATTCCCAAGGATTATCTTAACATTACATTTGTATTTGAGAAATAACACATGTCGGTGGTCATTCTTAAAATGCAAGAGGGAAGGAAGAGAGAGAGAGAGAGAGAGAGAGAGAGAGAGAGAGAGAGAGAGAGAGAGAGAGAGAATAGTGATCAATCTCATAACTCTAAAACTGATGATCCCCCCCCCCCCCAAAAAAAAAACAAATAATCTGTGTGCCAGTTGTATCTTGTCTAGATAAAGTTAACCACCTTGTCATTTAACAATCATGTTTTATTTAAAGTATTTCTATTGATTTACTTCATAGTTCTTACAGGTCTTTTATTGATATATTTTCATTGATTATTAGCACACACATTGTACAGCGCCTAGAATCTATATGTAAATGTGTGCTCTATAAATGAATAAGATAATAACAATAATAAACAGAGAGCTGGGTAAACAAGGACCCCAGGACACACTAGAAATACGATAATAACAATAATAAACAGAGAGCTGGGTAAACAAGGACCCCTGGACATACTAGAGATACGATCAAGTGCCCAGGAAGAGTAAATATCTCCTGTTGACCGGTCACACCTGTTGTTAGCCCTATCTGTTGATCAGGTAAACAGTGTGTAGTGGTGCTGTACCAACTGACTACACTATAATATCACAGTGATATTGAGATCAAGATATTTGAAAGATTGCTTTGAGCTGATGTTTGGAGTTCTTTTATATTTTTCTCTGCCATTTTCTCTGAGATTGAAATCAGATTCGACTTAGATAAATATTCATAATAGTTTATCTCTAGTTTTTATGATAATTTTGTAATGGTACATGTAATCAATTTTCCGTTTGTGGATCACATGTCCCAGCTAATAATTCCTACAATAACACGAGCCCCACATTATTTTGTCATATTTATATCGGGAAAGATTCACCAGATCAGAGATATGTTCGTAGCAACTTATTATATTACAACAATCCCCTTCCTATCATTCACAGTTTATTGGTCATTAAAAGTTCACTTACCTTTAACAAGAACATGATGCGTTGATCATCACATACACTGTACAGCAACTCCGTGTCTCTTTGTTATTTATACTCTTGAACAAAAAATTGACGAATTGTGATTGGATGAAACGATTGATACCTGTTCACATATAATATTTTTTCAATTTTTTTAAATTAAAATTTATAAAAGCGCACAATTTTACAAACAAAAAATGCAATGAATGGCACTGTACATGCAAATTAATTTAAAAGATACACAAGTTTAAAACATTAAAATTGACTAATTGTCAACATAGAAATGTCCATGAAGGAATAATAAGTTAATTGAATATAATATAGCTACATTTCTCGCCTACATTTGAATGACAACTCGCAAATGGTAAAATCAATTGTTGTAAACTTTCCTAAACTCAACGGTATCATTTCACTGTCATAGATATATGGACCTTTGCATCGATTTAGGAAATCATTTTTGCATTTATCAATTACCCGCTAAAATGAAATCTAGTTTCTGTTCTTTCAACCCTTCCTATAAAAAGTGATATATCCCATAAAGAATACAACATTTAGAGGGCATGGATACATATTATTTCAGGAACATAAATATACTGCAAAAGTCGTTCTCAAAAACATCCATTTACTTTGTGAAATTACAGGTGTACATTCAAATGTACGTTAACATTTTCTCCATCACACAGGTCAATTTGAATCAAAAATTGACTATTAAAATCTTTGAAACGACGGAAATAACTGTGTGGTTTTTATATCATATTTCTTAAGGTATTCTCTATTTGTGACTAGGTAAAATCTATTAAACAAACAGAAGTATTTTAAGAGCAAGTCTCTGTAACGACAAAGATATTGCGGCACACACTGAAAAAATCCATTGGAAATGTCACCATTCAATAGAAATATATTAGAGCTTTAACGATATTGCTACACTTTTTCTGAAAAAAATATCTTGTTTCCATAGTAACGGGCTATTTATGTAGGAAAAACAGGAATATTTACTAAAACTGTCAATTTTGAAAATATGGAAGGGTGGGGTAAAAGAGGTAATCCCACTGTCTAAAAAATCTTTCGGGGAAAGCTGGAGTTTAGAAAAGTATGGCTATTTTGCTTCTTAATATAAAATGAATGATAAATTGTCTTTCTTATTGATAAAAATATACCTTCTTAGAATTGCACAGTTAATTAAGTTAATTCACCAGGCTTTAAAACACATCCTGTGAAAGTTGTAACTTCAGACAGTACATTAAACGAAAATCATCTCCCTTTGAAAAAATCTTTATTGTGATACTTTTGGCAATTTTTCATCAACATTTCATAAAGTATTAGTTTTTCATTTATAGGAAAATCATTCTTCATGATGTTGAATTGTTAACATATTTGTTTCAGTTTTTTTTCATTGTTTCATTGATGGAATATAGTTGTATGGCATTTTGGGTTAATTCTAATATTACGACGACTTGAAAATAAGACATATTTAATAGCTATTATCCAAATATTTCATTTCATTATTGTGATATTCAAAATTTCAATAATGCACAGATTTGATTGATTGATTGTAAATTGTTTAACGTCCTTATCGAGAATTTTTCACTCGTATGAAGACGTTAATGATGGAATATAATTGTTATAAAAGAGTTCAAAGAAAGTATTGATATAATAGAAACATTGATGTCAGTTGTAAAATCTGGTCAGTGTCCACGAAAAGGGGACATCAATGATTATAATTGTAATTAAAGGATTTATATAGCACCCTATCAACATTAGTTCTCTAAAGCCCTTTATAAATGTGAGAGAAGAGATAATATGAAATTGATGTGCACATACACGTGAATAAAATATCCATAGTGTCAGAATTAAATTACGTAATCAACTATGAAAGCAGTATATTAAAAACATTTTTGGAAAGCGTATATCCCCTGCTTTCATCATGTATAAAATGTTAGTGCCGTGAAAGGTGAATATAACGAACTGTCACCAATCCCATGACTCTTATAAGCAATACAAAATAGAGAGTTGGGTAAATTAGAAAATAGAAAATACTTATATATGTACGATTTCCTGCGCTTTTATTCTTTTTTCAAAAACAGATCGGCGTTTTGTGTGAAAATAAGGAAAGGTAAAATCAACTTGCAAAAGTAAAGGAAATTGCATTTATGACAAGCTGTTATTTGTGTTATGAATCTTCGTAGTCTTTATTTTACGATAGATTTATTTGAGACTTGCTCTGCGGTTCGCTTTAAAATTAGCGACAACACGTTGCTGAAATCGATCAAAGCGCGTCGCTAAGTTTATACGTCTTTATGGGTAAAAATACTCTTTGATTCAAAACAAAAAATGATCAATATGGTGATCTCCGCATTTTTAAAACACAAAACCAGTTAAACAAATTATCGTTTAAGTAGACCTTCATGTTAATCTATAGAACACATGTTTGGGATGCTGCAGTTGTGAACTAAATTTGAAAATGACATGAAATAAAAGAAACACATAAAATACTTCAGCTTTGTTGTCTCGGCATTTACATAATTATATTGACGACGTTTTATCATGTTTATCATATGTCGATTCGATATATCCAAAATAAGACACAGCAGTCTTTTGCCTAATACTTAATTTTGTATTCTTCATGATATTTCTCAGAATGATCACTGTTCGTTACTTTCACTTTTCATTATTTGGTGTTTACATACATACAGATTGATCACTGTTCGCTACTTTCACTTTTCACTATATGGTGTTTACATACATACATATTGATCACTGTTCGTTACTTTCACTTTTCACTATTTGGTGTTTACATACATACAGGTTGATCACTGTTCGTTACTTTCACTTTTCACTATTTGATGTTTACATACATTTATTTACGCCAATAAATCATTGGTTATACCTCTGTATTGGTTGATTATGTGAAATTTAAAAGATGTCGGTTCACAGTACCCTTGTTCACTGTATAAACACCATATATGAAATGTACGGGATAAAATAATACATGATACACATATATATCCCGCATAGAATATACCCCAAATGAATAAGAAATCCTCGATGTAATAGTACACCGATTTCATTTAAGTTCGTGACTTTATATTTTGACCAATGAAATATGGTGGCAAATTAATCAACACTCACCACCAAGAGCCTCAGGTAAACATCTGACGTCCGCCAATGTATTCCTCTGCATTGGTGCACATATCTGATTATGTGTAAGATATGGGTGCACAGTACCTTTGTTCACTGTATAAACACCATATATGAAATGTACGGAATAAAATAATGCATGATGCACATACATTTTCCGCATAGAATATACCCCAAATCAATAAGAAATCCTCGATGTAACAGTACACCAATTCCACTTAAGTCCGTGGCCTTTTATGTTGACCAATGAAATATGGTGGATAAATATTTCCTGCTCACCACCACGAGCCTCGAGCAAACATCTGACGTCCGCCATTGTTTTGTATAGTAAACACAGACATATATCGACCGATCATGCGTTGATAATACAGTATGTAGAAATCGTTTTGGATTAGGAATGATTAAACAATTTCCCCCTGGAAACTGTACATTATGTATCTAAACAAACTGAATGGGGAGAAATTCATTTATATAATTTCCTAATGCAAACGTGCAGAAGTAAATGTCCTGGATTACTTTATGTCATACACCTCTAACTCAGCTAAATATCCACAAAATAATCGAAATACGTTTATATGGACTCGGTAAGATGTTTTGTTGTTTATTGATGTACGAAGAAATTTACAATTTAGGCACACAGCAACGTTTTCTCAAAACGTAAGTTTCTGGGGGTGGTGCGTGCTGATACAAAATCTTCAATTTTCATAAAATCTGTCAGAACGGGGAGAGACAGACGAGGTGTACATTAGTATATCGTAGTTTAAAATAGAAAACAAAAACAAACATGTCATTGTAAGATAGAGTAGTAACACGCTTAGATCTTTGTGCTACGAAAAATGTAGTGTTTGCAGATCGTACTGTGTACTTTTGTATTTCAATGGTAACCGGGAAGTATACACGTTATCGACATTCAAAATCAATGCATATATATGTTATATATGTATCGGTTAAATTTTTGTAGCCCGTGATTCGATGACTAAAGGTGCAATTTTTTCTTGGCATAATATGACAATGGCTGAGTACTCAGACCTTTGTGACGCATAACAGGTTAAAATACACCCGTCAGGATACATATGAAATACTGGAGAAGACAATGAACCAAATTAGTGGTTTTAGATTTTCAGGAGATAAAAATCCTATAACTTTTTTCACAATATGCTTATTGTAATAGGATATCTAGTTTTTGAGTTCAACTACTGTTTACTGTAACAGTATATTTTGTGTCGAGAGTTCAGCTCATGTTTAATGTTACCGTATATGTTTGTGTTCAGATTTCATCTCATGAGCTTTGTGAACAACAGTATGAAAGGTGAAGATAACGAGCAGTGAACAATCTCATAACGCCTACAAACAATACAAAATAGATAGTTGGGCAAACACAGACCCCTGGACACGCCAGAGGTGTGGTCAGGTGCCTAGGAGTACTAAGCATCCCCTGTCAACCGGTCATACTCGCCGGGAACCCTATATCTTGATCAAGTAACGGAGTACTCCGTAGTCAGACGTTGTCTGTAGTAAAAACATTTCACATGACATATGTTCAATGACTTAATGTTTATTAACTCTGAATTGAACCATGACAGAGTTTTGGTACTATGAGATACCATAGGGATACTAAGCACTGACGGATATTAAAACGTTAAGACTTCACTTAATTTACTATGCTAAAAAGCTTGTTAATTTACATAATTATACGCTCTGTTATTTGGAGCAGCACCTATTTACATGATACAGGGGTCCGTGTTTGCCCAAATTTCCCTTTTGTATTGGTTCAAACAGTTATTAGATTGACCATTCTTCGTTATTTTCACCTTTCATTTGGAATGGAATAAAAAAATCACTTTCAATAGCGTTCAGCCAATTTATTGAAATAAAATAAAAGGAGCTGAGTAGTAATGTCCTTCAGCTATCTGTCAAACAAAAACAAATATTATCATTGCTGATCTGTGATAACGATATATACTACTGAATCAGTAGCATTTTAAGCCATTTTTATTAGAAGGTTAAAACATTTTTCTCTGTAATCGTACATTTCGCATATTAAATTTGCACTATCCGAAATAAAATATATATTCCAAAAGTTATATCCCCTTAATCGTCCATTATAATCTAATTCGCAGGAATTGTTTGAAGGCAACCACAGAAACATTTCATTCATATGTCGATTTGATATATCCCCGTGAGCTCACAGTAAAGGACACCACAGAGTCGTCCACTTCTGCTTCTTATTTAGATATTTTATTGAAAGTAGACATTATCGGCAAACTGACAACTCAACTGTATGACAAACGGGATGATTTCAGTTTCTCCATCGTCATCTTCCCATATTTATGTAGCAATATTCCATTATCACCTGCATATGGTGTTTATATATCTCAACTGATTTGATATGCAAGAGCTTGTTCTGCGTATAGTCAGTTTTTAAATCGAGGTAAGCTACTGACAAACAAGTTGATGGTACAGGGATTTCAACAGTCTCGATTAAAGTCAGCATTTCGCAAATTCTATGGTCGTTATAGCGATCTACTTCGTCAGTACAACGTCGCATTGGGTCAAATGCTGTCTGACCTGTTTCATACCGATTGTTAAGCCGTTCTTGGCACACTGATTTTGCCTGCGGATAACTCCGTTTACCTGATCAGGATATAGGGCTCTAGGCGGGTGTGACCGGTCAACAGGGGATGCTTACTTCTCCTAGGCACCTGATCCCATCTCTGGTGTGTCCAGGGTTCCGTGTTTGCCCAACTATCTATTTTGTATTGCTTATAGGAGTTATGAGATTGATCACTGTTCGTTGTCTTCACCTTACATCAATTAGTTAAAAATGATAAAAGCTCTATAAAAACATATTGCATTAACATATCTTTCATATTTTAAAGTCAAATACAATTTGAAAATGTGAATTTGAACTGAAAGCAATTAAGCAGTTTTATTTATCTCCACCCTCTTAATGCCACAATCTCATCGGAGTTAAATTGGATCCTTTGATTCGCTCATCTACTATCACTGAATATGTGTGGTGAGATGATCGGATCAGATGATTTAATCCTAATTAGATTGAAACTCATCGATCCTTCAGCTGAAAATCCAGAAGCGTTATTTACTGTGGATGATGAAGCCACATGTGAAATACTAGATCATTCAAGCGGAGACTCCTTGACGTGTTCCATTAAGGAGTGTACAACTTGTGTGACTATTAACCGACAAACTGACATGTCTAAAACGTTCATACGAAGATATTCTGTTATGTAGTGCGTTCACATAATCTATGGTTAGTACTTTGAAATAATTCCTATTTTCCAATCACACTGTTTTCAAGAGAACATTAAAACCTATCCAGTATGATTTCGGTAACAAGAGGTATTTAGTACTTTAGAGACTTATCCACAGATCTATTAAAAGATTGGCCCGCATTATCAGTTTAACGTTCAGATAAACGCCAAAATCATATCCTGTATGAATGTATATAGAATTTTTTAAATTTCATATAAAGAATGCAAAGCCAACCCCCCCCCCCCAAAAAAAAAACCCACTTAAAATTATATTAAAATCATATCACCGACCAACCTAAATGTTCTGATCTCATTAAAAGTTTAATACTTTAGTGAATCTTTAACCACAATAATCAAATGTTTGGGTCGAATTGTTTTGAACACAGTCTTATTTTGCTTTGAAAAAATAATTCAAACAAGTAGCAATCGGGCATCCGATATTGATACCGTACTTGTGCCTTAGTATTTAATAATCTAAGATAGTCTTGTGCCATTAGTTGTAATTGAATCAGTGCATGTAATTCATTATAGTAAAAGTGTAAACTGTGAAAAATACAATAGAATTGACAGGAACCAACGGATGATGGAAACGTATCGCAGATCTACATTATGCACCCCTCTAAACTGAAAAGATTGTTTTAGATGTATGTGTAAATTATTTGATTGCTATTGATTCTAACTATTCTAAAGTGTCAACTGATATGCTGGTGAAACCTATTAATGTTTCGAAAAGAGATGGAGTGTAACAAGTTGGGCGCACTAAACATTTTCATCAAACTATTAATGAAAGTTGAAGAAAACAAACAGTGATCAATCTCATAACTCCTATAAGGAATACAAAATAAAGAGTTGGACAAACACGGATCCCTGAACATACCAGAAGTGAGATCAGATGCATGGGGGGGGGGGGGGGGGGGGGGGGTTAGTGCTTCATCTCCTCTAGATCCCCTACTTTATTATTTCAAAAATTTATGCAAGAATTATAATCAAATGTTTGGTTTTTTTCTACGCAATCTGGGGAGGGGTGGGATTGGGTCTATTTGAATATGGAATTTGCGTAACAAATATGCCTGTTTCAAAGTAGAGGAGAGGCAGTCTAGAACACTCGTTTAAGTCAAGCCCCCCCCTCCCCCCCCCCCCCCCCCCCCGATCTGCAAATGAAAATTAGATGGGTAAAATACATGTACTATGTTAAATTTATATTTGAGGAGAACAGCTACAGGATGATAAAGTAAGTTTTGATTTTGCCTGTTCCGCATTTCCTCCGTTTTATGACATCTAGGTGTTGCGACACGCATCGGCCTATCTAATTTAAAATCCAAACATCTAACAATATATAATTTTGATTAAAATAAGCAATTAAACTTGCGTACATTTCAATTATTTTTGCAAAAAAATATCGGATGCTGTTTTCATGTGGATTCCGTCGTCCTTTACGTTAATGAGTTGATACACTGTATTTTAAGTTATTAGAATTCAAGCAAACATTTATTATTTAGAGTCTTTCAAGGGAAATAATTAGAAGCAACGATCCAATCTTATTTTGTAGTTTTCATTTTAATTTGTTGAGGGTGCACGATTTATGTTTGATTCCATTATTTTTCGATGAGCTAAGGATACATCGTCGTTCAGACGAAAAGAATATACACAGCAGGGTTATGATTTCCCGAGTAAAGTTAAAACAAATATAAAATGTACCTTGGTGCACTTCACACCATATGACGTCACAATATAAAAGTACATCACGGCATACAGGTGTAGAGTTGTATCGCTGGGAAAATGTCATAATATTTTCTCGCTGTTAACTGCCGTTACCCAGTGTTCAAGCTGTATATCTTTAAATCTGTTTGTCAGATGATTTTTTTTTCTTCAGTTTGCTTTGATAATATACAAGTCTCATATTATCTTAATAGATAGTGTGCACGAAAGACTGTAAAGTAATCTTTATATTGCGCGTAACCTTGAAATCGCCCCCGATGTGTATAGTCATTTGGAATAGAGAAAACCAACGCATGTACATATCGACTCGGCACAGTTAAAAGATGACGATATCTTATTTCGATCAAGGCATATTCTTAAAGGTAACTAGTTGCAGATTTAGAACTTTGATACGGAAGGTAGAATATTTTGCCTCGTTCAGATATGATTTGGATGTGAATGTGGAAAATGCCCAACGTTTGAGTTGAGATTATGAACATTGCTATATTTGAGAGGATATTGTACCGATCCATATCACTTTTTAAATTTACCATATCAATGTTGACATATCAAGTCAAAGCTGCTAAGATTTGCGTACATCTTTCACCCGTGCAAAGGCGATAAACAACTAAAGGTCTAGCAGATAAAATAGCTCTACGTCACTTGTATGATGACGTAATAGTTAAGCGAGAGATTTCCCCTCACGATACGATGTTTGTTTATGTATTGACAAATGATTTTTACTACAAATATGCGACGCTTGGAAGAATTTTATTTTAACATGGATATGCTGTTATTTCTTTTTATTTTACTCGGGACACCTTAACCCCTGCTGTGTAACGAATTGTGATCAATTTCATTAACCTCATAAAGAAAATTGAATTAAAAGAAGGGTTAATACTGTCGCAATTTTATGTTTGAGTAACAGAGAGTAAGCGCAATTAGGTTAAAGCAATCCATAGCGAAATGTACCATAACCGTGATGTGAAATTACACCCTAACTGCTAAAAATCACAAGTATAATAATATGTTTAAGATGCGACCGTTGCGACCAGCGAAAACCCATATAACACCTTACAACACGACTTTAGACAATTCATTTAACGCGGGAAAGATAACGCAGTTGATGTTAACGGTGCATTGTGACGTCATCATTAGCTGCGATTGTCTTTCTTTCAAACAAGCAATTATCGAAAAAGAAAGATGTACGAAGATATGGGGAAAACTTCTCTGGAATTTAAAAATCACTTGTGGTACTTTCCAAAATATTTATTTGTTTTATCTACGAGATTGTACAGTGAAGTATATCGCTTTGACGACGAAATTTTTCCGGAAGCATTACGCGCAGTCCCCAGTACTTTTCAACTGATGAAAAACAAATCACATGACTCAATTGTATAATCATTGAGCGATCTCGTCGTGTCACTCGGTTTTAATTGCTACGCTGAGACACCAAAACAACACGTCCCATATGTTGACTGCAACTGAGCTACCTACATTTCCTGCATGATAATTTCCTGTCACTTTATTATCATTTAAAAGATTATTTGTGGAAAACAACATTAAGCCTACTTATAAGAAAGAGTTCAGATATTGTTAGGCCGTTCTTGGCACACTGGCTTTTAGCGGGTGTGTCCGATCGTCAAGGAATGTTTACTCCTCCTAGGTACCTGATCCCTCCTCTGGTCAACCCAGGGGACCGTGTTTGCATAATTCTGTTTTGTATTGGTCATGGGATTTATGAGATTGATCACTGTTTGTTATCAAAACGTTATGATCCAGAGGTCAAAGTAAAAAAAAATGATATGCTGCATAAAAGTCCTACCATCACTCACTCAAAGTTATGACCGAGGCTATATTTTCTTCAGACAAACAGACAGACCAACAAGTACATGCATGATGATTATTCTAATGCAATTATATCACCCGATCGATATTTTTTCTATCCAAGATTAGTTTATATACCTGAGGAAAAGCTGGGTAAAATTAGACCTAGGAAAATATAGGCCGCTGCATTTAAAAATATAATCTTGTCGCTGTTTGGACTAGTAGAAAACAAGAGGCCCCTCGGCCTTAAAAGGCACCCGTGTATGCAAAGTTGTTGCTCTTATAAATCGTCGTGTTCTTTGTGTGAATGTTGTGATTCTCTCTATTTAAATAGCATTATCCATATGGATATTGATATAGTTATTGGTGTATCTATCATACACTGTTTGTAAATTTGAATTCATTGATAAATGACGTCATGTTCAAGTGCAATTTTATTGAGTGTTAAAGGGTAAACGATTTTTTTATCGTTTTTCCCAGGAGTACTCATTGGTCATTATAGGTAAAAACACAAAGGATTTGCCAAATTGATATTTTCTAAAATCTAACAAAGGTGAAAACAACAAACAGTACACAATCTCTTCATTCATATAAAGAATAAAAATTAAGAATCGGGCACACGCGGAGACATGAACACCCCAATGGCGGGGTCACGTGCCTAGCAGGAGCAAACATCGACTGTTTACCAGTAACACCCGCCGTGAACAATTTATCTTTATCATGAAAAAAAGGTTGGTGTTCCAAATAGCAAAGCTTTTACATCAATTAAAATTGTAAGATATATTTTATGGTTAATGAAATGAAGTACCGATTTTTTTTATATTTGTCACGGTGCCAAGAATCCCCATGATATGTCAGTGTACCAACATTCTGTTATACATGATTCTATTTAAAATGATTTAACATTAAGTCAATGAATTAGTGTATTTTGAAGCCTTGTCACTACATATTACTTCGTTTACCTCATCAAGATAGAGGGTTCACGGCGAGTGAGACTGGTGTACAGGGGATGCTTACTCCTCCTAAGCATTTGATCCCAACTCTGGTGTGCCCAGGGGTCCGTGTTTGAAAATTTCTTCATTTTGTATTGCTTATAGGAGTTATGAGAATGATCACTATCCGTTACTTTCACTGTTAAAGTAAGTCCACCCTCCTGTGATGTCATCCGATTTTGCAAAATCAATGATTTATATCGATTTATGCATGATAGGAACATAAATTTTGTTGGAGTCTTTTCCTATAGTTATTGTAAAAAATCTTGTTAAAAATAAAATATTTCAAAAGTCTAAGTTACAGATGAATAATCAATGATACGTTTCAAAATATTGAATTCAAGGGCAATAACTCTGTTTCTATTGATTTCTTTATCAAGTGTATTATGTGATGATTTCCTTTATTTTTTACATACATTTTGTATATTTTTGTGAAGATACAGTTTGATGAAATTGTTATGAATGCTACTATATCGTCATAACCAGTTTTTATGATATTTTGATAACGCTGTTTAATGAAAATTGCAATTTTCTGACGGTGATATATGATTCTGATTATGTACGTCTCACATCTTAAAAAGTGTGATGACCTATGTATTTTATTTCATAATTTGTTAGTTTTAACTTTAATGAATGGAAATAAATACACAATTTAAACTTGTATCAGATCAAACTGCAAGTATAGAGTTACCTTAATTTGGAATATAATCGAAAAAAAACCCACTTTCAACATCGTTTAATCCATTTATTTAAATACGGTGTTCAATAAAATGAAAAGAGGTGAACAGTAGTCATATGCAGCTATCTGTAAAAAAATAATAATTATTATACAATTGAGTCACGTGATTTGCTATTCATCAGCTGAAAAGTGATTGGGACTGCCCATAATGATTCCGGAAAATGTCGTCGTCACTACGGTATACTTCATTGTACAACCCCATAGATAAAACAAATAAATAGCTTGGAAATTACCACAAATGATTTTAAATTCCAAATTCCAGACAGAATTTCCCCATACCGTCTACGTTTAGTTTTCGATAATTGTTTGTTTGAAAGAAAAACAATCACAGCTAATGATGACGTCACATTGCACTGTTTACATCAACCGCGTTATCCTTCCAGTGTTAAATGAATTGCCTAAAGTCGTGTTGTAAGGTGTTATATGGGTATTCGCTCGTCTCAACGGTACTATCATAAACATATTATTATACTTGTGATGTTTCTGCAGTTAAGGTTTAATTTCACTTCACGGTTAAAGTATATTTCCCCATGAATGTCCTTAACTTAATGGCGTTGACTCTCTGTTCCCCAAACATAATGTTGCGACAGTATTTACCCTTCTTTTAGTTTTATTTTCTCATGCCACTCACCATTAAAAAACATGGTCTGCTTAAAGTTTTTCAAACGGAGGTCAAACTCTAAGTTTACAGGGTTAAAAATTTCCGCTACTTATAAATGCAAGGTCTTTTGAAAATCTAACACACCATTATGACTGAGGTTTAAGTTTTACAAACGTAGGTCAAACCCAAAGGTGAAGGTCATATGGTAAAAGAATGCTACCCAAGGAAAGATGTTAATAATAAAAATGCGCATGTGCAATTTTCACCTTTCATATACACTATCAACAACCATCAAAACGTTATGATCCATTTTAAAGTTTACAAACATAGACCAGAGGTCAAAGTAAAAAAAAAATCTGGTATGTTTCATAATAATTCTATCACCACCCATTCAAGGTTATGGCCGAGGTAATGTTTTTCTTCAGAGAAACATACAGACCGACGAATACATGCATATACTCCCGGATATTCGATTACTGGGTCATGATGGGTAATCTAATGAAATTATATTACCTGATTGATATTTTTTCTATCCACGATTAGTTTATATACCTGGGGGAACAGCGGAGTAAAATCAAATCCACGAATATATACGCCGATGCATTGATAAATATAATCTTGTCGCTGTTTGGACTATCAGAAAACAAGAGGGGTCTTATAAATCTTCGTGTTCTTTGTGTGCTTCTCTGGATATAAATTGCATTATGGATATCGATAAAGTTGTTGCTATAACTATCATACACTGTTTTGTAAATATGAATTGATTTGTAAATGACGCCATGCTCAAATGCAATTTTTATATTTTTGAGTCTTAAATGATAATTGATTTGTTACCTTTTTTTCCAGGAGTACTCATTGATCACTGTAAGTAAAAATACAAACGATTTGCTAAATTGATATTTTCTAAAATCTGACAAAAGTATCATCATTCCTATATGTAAAACTTACACTGTACCAATTTTGATGCACGCATTTCGACAAATAACCTCTATTCAGTGATGCTCAACCGAAATGTTTGAAATCCGAAATAACAATGAAGTTTTAAAGCTATTCTAGGGAGAAACAGTGTGCCCAAAAGTGGAGTAAAATTCGTCTAATGATAAGAGCTATGCATGGGGGAGATAATCCTTGATTTTGAAATGAATTTCTAAATCTTATAACAGCAATTAAATATACATCCGTATTTTCAAGCTAGTAACGAAGTGCTTAGCTACTGGACTGTAGAGACCCTCGGGGACTAACAGTCCACCAGCAGAGGCTTCGACCCAGGGGTAATAATGTAAAACTTATACGGTACGGTGTACAGTATGTGCATTTCGACAAATAATAACTCTTCTTTGATGCTCAACCGAAATATTTGAAATCCGAAGTTACGATTAAATTGCTAAAGCTAGTATTAGAGCTATTATTATTATAATTATTAATATTATTATTATTATTAGGGAAAGACAGAGTGATGCTCAACCGAAATGTTGATTCAAAGTGATTTAATATTAAGTCAATGAATTCGTGTATTGTTAAGCATTGTCATTACAGATTAACTCGTTTACCTGATCAAGATATAGGGTTCACAGCGAGTAAGACTGGTCGACTGGGGACGCTTACTCTTCCTATACACCTGATCCAACCTCTGATGTGTCCAGGGGTCCGTTTTTGTTCGGAATAGAATTGGAAAGAAAAGAAAAACACTTTCAGCATCGTTTAAATCAATTATTGAAATACTGTGTTCAATAAAATAAGAAGACCTGAACAGTAGTCATCTGCAGCTACCTGTAAAAATAAAAGAGTAATATTGTTTTACTAAATAAAAATAAATATATATATATATATATATATATGATATGAATTACCGAGTCAGTAGCTTATTTAAGGAAAGTTGAAAACCCCTTTTTCTTTAATCGTACATTTTACTCATCAAATCAATATTCGCAATATCTGAAATCGATATATATTCCAAAAGTTGTTTCCCCATATCTTCCATTATAAACCAATTCCTAGGAAATGTTGAACACAACTACAGAAACCTTTATCAGTTGGCTTGATGGAAGATGATAAAAGCTTTGCACATACGTATTGCATCAATACCCCTCTTGTATTTTGATATGAAATATGATTAGAAAATGTATATTTCATCTTATGTCAATTAAGCAGTTTTATCTATCCCCACCCTCTTAATGCCACAAGCTCATCGCAATCTAACTAAAATTTGTTTTTTGGTCCGCTACACGTTCAACGGTATTAGATGAGCGGATCAAATAATCTAATTTCAATTCTATTTAAGCATATTGATGCTTTAGCTCAAAATTCAGAGATACCGTCTGCTATGAACGATGAAACCACACGTGAAATATTATAGCATTCAAGCAGAGACTCCTTGATATGTTGTTCCTATGTCATGTGTACGATTCGTGACCATTGACTTACAAACTGACCTGACCAAAACCGTTTTCCTTTCTTCCAACGGACATTCTATGATGGAAGATTTGAAATGGATGGATTTCTTTATTAGCATTCCTACTCAGACATTATTTTAGGTAAAGTGTTTACATAATCAGAAGTTGATGGAAGATTTGATTGATTGATTGATTAATTGAATATTGTTTTACGTCCCTATCGAGAAAAGTTTACTCAAATGGAGACGATACCAATGCCGGTGAAGGGTCGCACAATTTAGGTCTATGCTCGGCGCTTATGAGCAGGGAGTGATCTTTATCTCGGTTTTTGCGCTCTCATTCGAAAGACTGCCCCGTTTAGTTGCCTTTTACGACAAACAGGGAGTACTGAGGACCTATTCTAACTCGGACCCCCACGTGATTGGAATATTTGAAATGGATTAATTTGTTTATTAGGATTCTTACTAAGACATTTCTTTAAATAAAGCATTCACAAAATTTATCGTTAGTACTTCGGGACAATTCCTATTTTGCAATGACACTATCTTCAAGAGAAAATTAAAATATATCCAGTACAACGGCGGTACCACGAACCGTCTAGTAGTTTACAAATTGTGATACTGACCTGTGCACAAACATCCGGTTATTAAAAGATTGGTTTGCAATAGTAGTTTAACGTACCCTCTACAGTTACAAACATCGTGCTTATCACAACTGCCACTTATGTATCCTCGAACCCAACAGTCCAAAGTGTACGCGGAATCTCCATCATTCTGACATATCTTTGCTTACGCCGGGTCTGAAGTTAAAATATATATCGACATAAAGAGGCGATGTTTAGAGGGTAGAGTCCTGTTAAATTTTTTACTTACCAGTCCTAAAAGCCGAAACACTCGAACGAGATATCAAATGAAAATATACTGCAGATTGTAAGATTTCAATAGATTCCACACGTCTTATTCTGTGCTTCATTATTTGTTGTTGTTTTTTTTTTAAATCGAGGCATTTTACGTCACAAGAGTTTCAGAAGTCTTGTGTAAAGTCAGCATTATTTAGATTCTGTGGTTGTTATTATGACCTAATTTGCCACTATAACCTGTCATAGGGTCAAATCCTGCGTTTTATACCAATTGTAAGACCGTTCTTTACACGCTGATTTAAATTACTGTTTTATTCCGTTAACTTGATCAATGTATAGGGTTCACGGTTGACACCGGATGATTATCCCTCCTAGACACTTGATGCCTCCACTGGTATATCAAAGGGTCTGTGTTTGCCCAATTCTCTATTTTGTATTCCATATAGGATTTTTGAGATTAATCACTGTTGGTTATGTTCACCATTTTCCTAATTGGCAATATCAAAATATACATACTAATCTTTCTTTGAATGATACACAAAACTGCATCAGCAATGGGAAGGATTGTGGAAAGAGTCATTTTCCCAAATATAGTACCTCAATTATGGCTATTCTAATGTAAAACTTAAACGGTTCCAATTTGTTTGATGCACTAGATGCACATTTCGACAAATAGTGTCTCTTCAGTGATGCTCAAGCCAAATTAGAGGAAATT
The DNA here is from genome assembly GCF_947568905.1 of Ostrea edulis. Lineage (NCBI taxonomy): Eukaryota > Metazoa > Mollusca > Bivalvia > Ostreida > Ostreidae > Ostrea > Ostrea edulis. The sequence goes on along the minus strand of NC_079171.1, from coordinate 8,398,201 downwards.
CGAAATAACAATAAACTTGTAGGAGTTAAAAGGAAATCCAGAGTGCTATAAACTGGAGCTAAATTCGACCAAAGATCAGAGTGATGCATGAGGGAGATATAATCCTGAATTTTGAAATGAATTTCAAAATTTTATCCCAGCAATTAAATATACCTCTGTATTTTCAAGCTAGTAACGAAGTACTTAGCTACTGGGCCGCGGAGATCCCCGGGGACTAATTCGAAAGTCGTGAATATAGTAATATATATATATATATATATATATATATATATATATGTACTTGCATGTATGTACTTGTAAGAACTTGATACATTGTCAGAATGGGTTAAAAGCATAAGAGGGATATTAAAATCCCGCATTAGACACATGAAAACAAAAGTACGTACCATCTATCCTTCTGTGTTAAAGAATTAGATAAGTTACATAAGAGATATGTTTTGGTTCCTGCTGACAAAGCTAGTAACAATATGGTTTTGTTTGTAAGGATCATTATTACAACTGTATTTTAAACGGACTTCGCATTAATTGCACTTTTGGTAATCATACTTATACTCCAACTGCCCTTTCAAAAGTTGAAATTCTTCAAAACCATGCTTCAGTTTTAGACACATTTAATATCCCAGTCAATGGGTCGAATAAATATGAGTTACCGTACCTATACTGGATTCCTAAACTACATAAAAACCCCGACAAACAAAGATACATTGCTGGATCCAGTAAGTGCTCTACCAAGCCCCTATCTTTGCTCCTCACGAAAATGTTAACAGCTGTGAAGGAGAAACTTCAAACTTACTGTGCGACTACATATACCAGAAGTGGTGTTAATTAAATGTGGATTCTAAACAATTCTAAACAAATTCTAGTAAACTTGAAATCGCAGATTTTTACCCAAATCAATAACATTAAAACCTATAACTTTTCAACACTATACAATACCATTCCTCACGATAAATTAAAAACTAGATTTTTTCACATCATAGAAAGTTGCTTCTTCAACAAAAACGGAAAACGGAAATATTCATATTCATATCTAGTGATCAGTCATTCAAAAACTTAGTTTGTTAAACACCACTCTGATTCCACGCACAAGTACTCTGAATATGCTAGAGTTCCTCAGTGAAAATATCTTCGTGATGTTTGGTGATCGGGTCTTCCAACAGTCTGTTGGAATTCCCATGGGCACGATTTTCTCTCCTTTGTTAATTGGCCTGTTTCTATATTCATATGAAGCAGAATTTATTCAAAAACTTCTACGTGAGAAGAAAAAATATTTCGCTCTGGCCTTCAATTCGACATTTAGATATATCGATGGCATGTTGTCTATTAACAATAATAACTTTCATTCATATGTCGATTTGATATATCCCTGTGAGGTCGAAATAAAGGACACCACAGAGTTGTCCACTTTTGTATCATACTTAGATATTTTATTAAAAGTAGACATTAACGGCAAACTGACAACTCAACTGTATGACAAACGGGATGATTTCAGCTTCTCCGTCGTCAACTTCCCATAGTTGTGTAGCAATATTCCATTATCACCTGCATATGATGTTTATATATCTCAACTGATTCGATATGCAAGAACTTGTTTATTTAAAGAGCTTGTTCTGCGTATAGTCAGTTTTTAAATCGAAGTAAGCTACTGACAAACAAGTCGATGGTACAAGGGTTTCAACAGTCTCGATTGAAGTCAGCATTTTGCAAATTCTATGGTCGTTATAACGATCTAGTTCGTCAGTACAACCTCGCATTATGTCAAATGCTGTCTGACGTGTTTCATACCGATTGCTAAATCGTTCTTGGCACACTGATTTTGACTACGGATAACTCCCGTTTACCTGATCAGAATATAGGGCTCACGGCGGGTGTGGCCGGTCAACAGGGGATGCTTACTCCTCCTAGGCACCTGATCCCACCTCTGGTGTGTCCAGCGTCCGTGTTTGCCCAACTATATGTTTTGTATTGCTTATAGTAGTTATAACAACCATAGAACACCCGATACCTAAAAGTGTCGGATCCACAACATGGATACAAGATCAAAAAGAAAAAATATATACAACGCACTAAAATGACCAACGACACGAACAACCAGATTGTCCAATTTTTGGGACGACCCTTCCCTTGTTCAGGGCAAAATGAATTTATTTAATTGCTGTGGTCGTTATAACGATCTAGTTCGTCAATACAACGTATCATTGAATGAAATGCTTCTCTTGTATGTTTGAATCCGGTTATTAGGTCGTTCTTAGCACCGAGTTTGACAACAAATAACTCCGTTTACCTGATTCGGATATAGGGGTCACGACGGGTGTGACCGGTCGGCAGGGGATGCTTACTCCTCCTAGGCACAAGATCCCAACTCTGGTGTGTCCAAGGTCCGTGTTTGCCCAACTATATGTTTTGTATTGCTTATCGTAGTTATAACAACCATAGAATTTGCGAAATGCTGAGTTCAATCGAGTCTGTTGAAACCCCTCTACCATCAACTTGTTTGTCAGTAGCTTGCCTCGATTCAAAACTGACCACATTCAGAACAAGCTTCAGCATATTGCATTACATGAGATATATAAACACCATATGCAGGTGATAATGGGATTTTGCTACATAAAATGCTAAATTGACGACGAAGAAGCTGAAATCACCCCGTTCTTTCATACAGTTTAGTTGTCAGTTTACCATTAACGTCTAATCCCAATAAAATATCAAAGTATGAAGCAGGAATGTACTCACGTATCTCTCTCTCTCTCTCTCTCTCTCTCTCTCTCTCGTCTTTCGGAAGAATAACTTTACCTTTTAACCATTTTCCTCCGTGAGGGTACAGGAGGAAGGCGTTCGTACCGGCTAGAACCATGATACTCAGAATACAAATCTAATATAAGAATAGAAAATTACATACTAGTAAAAAAGAATTACATATACTGATTTTGAATACGGATAACTCTGTTTACCTGGCAAAGAAATAGTGCTTGCCGCCGGTGTGACCAGTCGACAGGGATTACTTACTCCTTCGAAGCACCCGATTCTCACATCTCGTATATCCGCGTTCGCCCAGCTCTATATTTTGTATTGCTTATAAGTGTTTATTTTCGTTATCTTCACCTTTCGTACTAGTGACCATTGCAAATACTAGCGATTTATACAAGTGCTAATTATCAATGTCAATATAAAAATCTTTATCAATGAAAGGTGAAGGTAACGATGAGTGATCAATCTCATAATTCCTATTAACAATTCAAAATAGCGAATTTGGCAAACACGGACCCCAGACACACCAGAGGTGGGATCGGGTGCCTAGTAAAAGTCGACCAGTCATCATGACCATATGATTTGCGAAATGCTGACCTTAAAACGAGATTGTTCAAACCCCTGCATCATCAACTTGTTTTTCTGTAGTCTGCCTCGATTCTAAAACTGATCATTCGCAGAACAAGTTATTGTGTATTGAACCAGTTGAGAGATCTATACACCATATGGAAGTGGTAATAGAATAGTCTGAAGTTGAAATAAAAAATATGCTAGAGTTCCTCATTGACAAAATCTTCGTGATCTGTGGTGATCAGGTCTTTCAACAGTCTGAATTCTGCCCCTTTGTTAACTGATCTGTTTCTATATTCATAAAAAAAAGCTCTGGCCGTGGCCTTCAATTCAGATATGAGATTCATCACCGTTCGTTATCTTCACCTTTCACCATTCCAAATATTCGTTTAACTGCTAATGATCAATGTTAAGGTAATTTAAAAGTAATGCTATGTGCAAGTCCAAGATATTAGTATAAAAGTAGTATCTATAACTACTAGCTATTAATGTTAATATAATTATATAATTGCAATACTTTTCATTGTTAATCATTCATGTTAAAATGATTACATATCAGTAATCTGTTTGGGTACTAATTATTAAAGTCAATATACTACTATACTAGAAATCTGTATCACTTCTAATTAGCATTGTTAACATGATAAGAAAGTTATCGTGAGATGTGCGGTGTACTATGGAGAGAGAATATGATGATATTGCTCGTTGCAATATCTGAGTTCACAGACCCACTATTCACAAAATAAATGATGATGTTGTTTGTTGCAGTTTGAGTTAATTGCCACGAGGAATTTCGATTGAGTAGTTATCTAAGGATGGAATCACTTTTTTATATACGGCCAAACATGAAAGTTGATAAAAAGTAGTACTTTTTTTTTTTTTTTTTTTTTAGAAATTGTTCTCCTATATAGGTCTTTTCTTTCCTTTTCCAGAAATTGTTCCTTTCCAATATGTGGCAATATTGACAAAGTTGGAGTAAATTATCTATTTTGATTGTTTCAGAAAAAAATGAAGCACACAGTTTCCTACATACAAGTATTTACAGCTATGTCAGCTGGTGTTGTATTTGGTATGAATTAACTTATGTATGTCTGAACATGCGTACAACAGTGGTTATAGAAATGATAAGAAATTGTATTTAGTCTTCATTGACCAATCGGTTAGCATCATTCAACCCTGGGGACATACCAGTGACATCTGTAGCTCGGGTGACAAATAACACAGGCAAATATGTGGTCTACATTTTCAAAAGTAAAACTATGAGAAAGATCTTTTTAAAAAAAAAAAAACTTCATTTGTATTAAATCCCTGACACTTGGATATAATAAGCCCTTACCTTGAAGTAAGTTTCCGTTGAGCATCACCGAAGAGATATTATTTGTCGAAATGCGCATCTGGTGCATCAAAATTGGTACCGTATAAGTTTTACATGAGGTTGTATGGCTGTTAGTGCATTTTGAAAACAAGGGTCACACGTGACTCTTATCCGACTTATTATCTGTCAAATAGCGATCTCCTCACGAAATTGAATATTTGTCTTTATTTCTATATCATTGTGACTTAGATCAAATATCCAGAAAAAAAGTTCATCGGTATACTTTATGATCATGGTGTAATGTTAACCAATTTTCACTCAAGAAAGGTCGCTTTACCCATCTAACACATTTTCCTAGAATAACATGAACCCTACATTATTTTGTCATATTTGTATCGATAGTCTTCATTGCTGAAATATGTATTGGTGGCAAATAATGATATTGCAACAATGCCCCTCCTATCCTTAAATGTTTATTCGTCATTAACACTTCACTTACCTTTAACAAGAGCATGCTGTGTTGATCACCAGATACACTGTACAGCAGCGCAGTGTCTCTCTCTTATATATCCTCTTACAAAAGTTGACGAATTGTGATTGGATTAAACGTTTGATACCTTTTCACGTATAATATAGCTATATTCGTCGCCTACTTTTGAATGAAAACTTCGTCCCAGAAACCACTGGGCCTATCTTGACCCAATTTGGTTTGTAGCATCTGGAGGTGAAGGAGACCGGATTTGGAAATTTCATAACCTCACACCCCAATGGTACCTTAATTTTGGGATAAAAACTGTAAAATTGATGCATTTCTATAAAAATCTTCTTTACTCCTGGGCATATAGTATAGAAAGTGAGTATATAGTAATGATGAGCAAGAAAGCTTCTACCAAACTACAAATTTCAGGATCTCCGGCATATGGGTTCTGATCCCAGGGTGGGGCCAAACTTTATATATAGTGTTTATGTGTAAAACACTTAAATGACGTCTTCTTTAGTGCTGTTCATATCAAACTGAAACTAAATGGATATTCAGTAAGAGCAGGTAGTCCTTTAGCAAAATTGTAAATTTGAAGATCCCGGTGGTAGGCGTTTTGGTATCAGGGTGGACCAAAATGGTCAGTTATTTAATGTGTGAACAATAGAAATTTTCAACTACTTCTTGGTGACTTTTCAAATTTGATTTGAAACGTCTTTGGAACAAGGGGACATAAATTGTAAGTATCAGGATTACTGCACCCTCGGGGCGTTAAGGGCGGGTAAAAAAAACTGCCAAAAATTGACCTATTTTTGAAAATATTCTTTAGAACCTCACATGTTTATGACTAACTAAATGCATAGTGATGTAGAGCGGGGAATTCTGTACTAGAATTCTAAAGAATTAAAGCCAGATATCATGAAAAATAGCCCTGTTTCCAAAATAAAAAAAATCTTTTAGAGGTCACAAGGCTACAAAATCTGCTTTCTAAAACAACTAACTTTATCCAATTTCCTCTACGCGCTTTCTTTCTACCTGTTTCTAAATATAGCAATGAAATGAATTGAATACATTGACATTGTAACGTCACATGGTTAAGAAAACCTAAATACATAGTGGTGTAGAGCAGAAAATTATCTACTAGAATTGTACAACTGACCCCTGGGGTACGGGTTCTGACCCCAGGGTGGGGTCAATCTTACTATATAATATGTATGTGTAAACACTTAAATAACATCTTCTGTAGTGTTATTGATACTAAATTAAAACTACGAGAAAGATCTGGTAGTCCTCTAGCAAAATTGTAAATTTGATGATCCTCGCAGTAGGGATACTGACCCTAGGGTCTGGCAAAAATAACATATATCATTTATGTGTACGCTTGATGATACTATACGCAATCTTAGTGGATACTTAAGAATAGTAGAAAAAGGATGTACAGAAAATGATGATTTTCAAAACCCAGGGTTTTGTCTCTAGGATGGGTCCAAATTAGTGAAATCTTTTAATGTTTTAATGTTAATACACCTAATATAGAGTGTAAAGCATTTATTCAGTGTTTGGACTTTTGAGGGCATTGGGGTTTTAAGAATGCATCTTGTTTTATACTGATGCTGGCATATTTAGAAATTAGCTTAGATATTCAGAATATGATTTCTTCTAGATTCCATAGCCCTTGGGAGTAGTAATGCATTTTCACTATTACTTAGGTGACCGATAAGGCCCGTGGGCCTCTTCTTTTAGCTTAGAAGTCGTATGGAAAGAGCATGAATATAGTGGATACCTAAATACATGTATTCAAACTTTCTAATATTCATTTTGCAATATGATTTTTAAATTCTGAAAATACGCCGTAAGATATACCAAGACTTTTTAAAAAAAAAATGTGCATTTTGTTTAAGTCATGGGATCACATAGTAAATGAAGAGCATAATGCTTTTTATCATTAATAGGCATATTACGCCCAAATCAATGTTTTGAAACATAAAATTCCCTGTTTTAAGATATTCATGTATTACACCTACTGTACGACCTGTCTGAGTCTTACGTGAAGTAGTATTAATATTAGAAAGAGCATTTGAAGTGAGAGATGTCATCATTGAACTATGACTCAACCTTTCATTGCAAGATCATTTTCCTCCTCGATATGCTTGTTTGGAATTTAGCCTGCGAAAGCTGTATTCTTAAAACATTTTTGAAAGCGTATATCCCCTTCTTTCAGTATGTATGAAATGTCATTAGCTCGAAAGGTGAAGATAACGAACTGTGACAAATATCATGACTCCTATAAGCAATACAAAATAGCGAATTGGGGAAATTATAAAGTGACAGATTCTTGCAGATGTTCGTTTTCCTGCGCTTTTATTATCTTTTTGAAACAGATTGGCGTTTTATTTGAATATAAGAAAAATTAAAATCACCCTGCAAAAGTAATGGACATTGCCTTTGTGACAAGCTCTTATTTGTGTGATGATTCCGTGTAGTCTTTATTTAACTTGAGACTTTTTCTGCGGTTCGCTTTAACATTAGTGGCAATGTGTCGCTGAAAAAGATCATAGCGCGTCGCTGAGTGTATACGTATTTATGGGTAAAAAATACTCTTTGATGCACTGCAACAAATGGGCAATATGATGCGCTCAGCATTTTAAAACATAAAACCGGTTGAATAAATCATCGTTTAAGTAGACATTCATCTAAATTCAGAGAACACACGTTTGGGATGCTGACTAAATTTGAAAATGACATAAAATATTAGAAACCCATAAAATATATAATACTTCAGCTTGGCATTTACATAATCATATTAACCAAGTTTTATCATTATTATCAGATATCGATTCCATATATCCAAATTAAGACACAACAGTCATTTACCTCATACTTAAATTTGTTTTCTTCAAGATATTTCTCACATTGATAACTGTTCGTTACTTTCACTTTTCACTATTTGGTGTTTACATACATACAGATTGATCACTGTTCGTTACTTTCACTTTTCACTATTTGGTGTTTACATAGATACAGATTGATCACTGTTCGCTACTTTCACTTTTCACTATTTGGTGTTTACATAGATACAGATTGATCACTGTTCGCTACTTTCACTTTTCACTATTTGGTGTTTACATACATACAGATTGATCACTGTTCGCTACTTTCACTTTTCACTATTTGCTGTTTACATACATACAGATTGATCACTGTTCGCTACTTTCACTTTTCACTATTTGCTGTTTACATACATACAGATTGATAACTGTTCGTTACTTTCACTTTTCACTATTTGCTGTTTACATACATACAGATTGATCACTGTTTGCTACTTTCACTTTTCACTATTTGCTGTTTACATACATACAGATTGATCCATGTTCGTTACTTTCACTTTTCACTATTTGGTGTTTACATACATACAGATTGATCACTGTTCGTTACTTTCACTTTTCACTATTTGCTGTTTACATAGATACAGATTGATCCATGTTCGTTACTTTCACTTTTCACTATTTGGTGTTTACATAGATACAGATTGATCACTGTTCGCTACTTTCACTTTTCGCTATTTGGTGTTTACATAGATACAGATTGATCACTGTTTGCTACTTTCACTTTTCACTATTTGGTGTTTACATACATACATTTATTTACGCTTACAAATCAGTGGTTATACCTCTGTATTGGTGCATAAAGTTGATTATGTTAAATTCAAAATAAGTCGGTGCACAGTACCTTTCTTCGCTGTATAAACATTATATATGAAATGTAGGGGATAAAATAATGCACAATACACACACATATCCCACATAGACCTTACTCAGAATCAATACCGGATGTTCGATATAATAGTACAATTATTGCACTTAAGTCCGTGACCTTTATATCTTGACCAATGAAATATTGTAGAGAAATCTTCCCTGCTCACCACCGCTAGCCTCGGGCAATTATCGGATGTCCGCCATTGTTTTGTATAATAAACACAGAAATGTATCGACCAATCATGCGTTGATAAGACAGTGTGTATAGATAGTTTTGTTTTGGGAATGATTATTTATTTTCTCCTTGAATATGTACAGTATGTATCCAAACAAGATTAAAGGAGAGAAATTCATTCATATCATGTCCTAATACAAACGTGCAGAAGTGTATGCCCCGGATTGCTTTATGTCAGAGAACTCTAACTCAGCTAGATGTTCACAAAATAACAGAAATATGCGTATATGGACTTGGTGACATGTGTTGTTGTTTATTGATTTACACAGGCATTTAAAATTCAGACACACAGGAAATATTTCTCTAAACGTAAGTGTGTGGGGGTTGCGCGTGCTGATACAAAGTCTTCAATTCTTATACACTCTGTTTTGCACCTGTAAGAACGGGGAGAGTCAGAGAAAGTGTACATTTGTATATCATAGCTTGAAATAGGAAAGAAAAAAAAACATATCATTGTAAGGGAAAATAGTAACGCGCTTAGAGTTAGGTGCTATGAAAACTGTAGTGGTTTCAGATCGGAATCTGCATTTTTGTATTCTATAGCCATGGAGTACACGCTATCGACATTAATTATTAATGAGCTGAGTACCCAGACCGTTATGGCGTAGACAGGATTTAACTACACCTGTCAGGATGAATTGAAAATATTGGACAAAACAGTAAACCAAAGTGGTGATTTAAACTTTTCAGTAGCAGACATTCTGTCACTTTTTTGTACACAAGGTCAATCAATATAAGAAATGTGTAACGTTTTCGAATTTTGTTAACTATTTTTTTTTCCTTAGCGAAATAACCATGACATTCAACCATGTTTATTGTAATAGTATATATTTTGTTGAGAGTTCAGCTCATGGTTTTTGTGAACAAAGTATGTAACATTTTGTTGTTCTAGCTATACATGCGGATGAAAGATCTGCAGTTTTAATCACCCTATTAAGATTTATCTAAATATGTTGAATATGTCATTTTCTTATACGTTATCAATACAACCTCGCATTGGGTCAAATGCTGTCTGACGTGTTTCATACCGATTGTTAAGCCGTTCTTAACACACTGATTTTGATTGCGGATAACTCCGTTTACCTGATCAGGATATGGGGCTCACGGCGGGTGTGACCTGTCAACAGGGGATTCTTACTCCTCCTAGGCACCTGATCCCAGCTCTGGTGTGTCCAGGGGTCCGTGTTTGCCCAACTATATATTTTGTATTGCTTGTAGGAGTTATGAGATTGATCACTGTTCGTTATCTTCACCTTACATTCAACCATTTTCAAAATATTCTATTTGATGTTTCTGTCGTATGAGAGTGATGTTACATTGTATGTGATCATGTATTGAATATTTATAAGAGATAATGGAAAGTTTTGTTTAATTGCATCATCAGAAATGATACTTTAAAAACTTTGAATCTTAATTTCATTAATGTATATTTTATCAGAAATTTTTAGAGAAAAAAATAAGATAAATTTACAACACCAGAAACCTTTAGTTATGGAATTTCAATAATCATATTAGCTGAAAACACTTCAAAAAGCACCCTAATTCTATTCATACCAATGAGTATGAAGATATCGAGACAGACATACCTCCCTTTGTTGAATTGTTGTCAATACAGATGCTCTTACAGCAAACATGGCTAGTGTCAGAGAATGAATCAACGTATAGTAATTTGTCTCTGTTTTCCTTTGATGTTTCTCGTCCAGAGGTAGAGCGTTCGCCCCGGAAAGCAGGAGGTCGGTATTCAAATGACAAATATAGTTCACAGTTTGTTTTTGATACACTTAAATAATAGAATTGATAACTAAAGTTTTTATCAACCATACATTTTGGTTATTTGAAGCTATACTTCGCTGCCCCTTGATAAAAGCTATTTTAACTTGACTTCAACCGTCCAATTCGAGATGAGACGTGATTTTTTTTCCCATGTAGAGATACTCACCCATATCAAATAAATCTGCGAAAGAGTTACTTTGTTGAATAGCAGATTGGAATCCTATTACATTTATGATTTTTGTGTTGTTCAATCACATCAAATACAGTTATTAGAGAGGTCAGAAAGGTGGCCCGACCCTCACGATGCTCTAAGTGCCCCCAAAATGAGGGCAGAGACTGATAGTAACAAGGGTCCTCTTCCTTACCCATTTACTCCTTTTGCGAACTTTGTTTTAATATGAAGTTGCAACCTGCCTTCGTTATGGCCCTTTCAGGTGCGCCCACTTGCTCTTAAAGACCTGATGTCACCCTTTATATGGGTTATATATCTTTGAGTTCGTTGTTCTCTACCCGAGTATCAATTTTGTATTGTTCCATCATTTCATATTCACTTATTACAGAGGTCTGAAAAGTTACCCGATACTCAGAAGCCCTTTAGTGATACCGGTATAACCCCAAAGTGAAGGCAGAACATGACTGTCCTATGGGTCCTCTTCACCTACATAGTCCTCTTGTGAACTATTCATATACAGTAAAACTCGAATATAGCGAACACGGATATAGCGAAATTACGGCTATAGCGAAGTGAAATCGAGTTCCCCAGCAAATTCTTTATATATTCTATATAAAAATATGCGTTTATAAAGAACCCGGATATAGCGAATTTACGGATATAACGAAGTAAATTCTTATTTCCCTTGAATTAAAAATGAACGTAAAAATCATCTTTTAATAAAGATTTTTTTTTTTTTTGCATTTTAAACTCTTTTTGATTTTTAACAATCGTTTACCATTGACTTAAAGGATCCACACTTATTACAAAATTTCTGTTTGTATTTTTTCAAAAAAGGTTGTTGACGCAAAACAATACTTACACATACATTTAGGAAATATATTGTCGGTATTGTTTACTATTCTCGTTAATTAAAGGACATTGGACGTTATTGGCTATATACCGCCGAGGTTTTTTTTTTCCAACTTTCATACTATGCTTAATTATTCTTTTTATTTACACAACTAGGATGTTCTTCTCATCCCACTTACGTAAAAAGGACGTAATATTTTATTATGACGTTATGAATATAAACCAAAGATGAGCTGTTTAGCGGAATCAGTTGATTTGAAATAAATTATAAATAAACTTTAGCAAAAACAATACTTTTGCATGCAACAACCAGATTTATATTTTGCACATTTAATTATCCATTAATATTCTTCTTTCATTATCATTATGGTGTCGGTTGTTGGCTGCAAACAATATGAATTTTAAAAAAGAATGAATGCAGAAATCGGCTATTTTCGAGATGCAAAGTCAATATTTTGCATGTTATAGAACTGAAAAATAATAATACTTTTGCATGCAACAACCATATTTATATTTTGTATGTTTAATTATCCATTAATATTCTTCTTTCATTATCAATATGAATTTTAAAAAAAGAATGAATGCGGAAATCGGCCGTTTTCGTTACACTAAGTCAATAGTTTACATGCTATAGAACCGAAGCAAACTGTTCCATCATTTAACCCGGCTCATAAACTTTTACTTACTTTGCGATTTAATAAATACACGTATGTCCAGTCACACAATTAATGCTTTACCTAGTTTGTCATAAAAATCTGCACCTAATAAATGCAGATGTCTGCCTCTCGAGTCACGGAGGCGGATCAAAAATCTACCGCATGATGAATGGAAATTATTCTACTTTAGTTTTTAAAGGTCACGGAAATATGTTTGGACGTCCTGTCTTTTCGAAATAAGATTATTTAAGAATAATTGAATTTAAAAAGAAAAGAAAATCAAAGACACGCATAGACCTTTAATAACTCGAATTTATTTTCTTTTTATAAAAATCGGACCGAAAATCGTTCATTTTCGGCAAAAATGGGTACTGATACGTTATATCTCAAAAACTAGATAGTTGGGATGTCTGTTACTTTTTTCGCTAAATTTTAAACTATCTTTAATACAAATATATCAAATATAATGCATAAAACTTGTTGCTAATAGCATTGACGTGTTTGTGCGATTTTTTTTTTAAGCAGTTTTTTTTTACCTCAATTTTAACGTACATGCATGTACATGTATGTATATATGATGCATGTTGAAATTAAATATTACTACATTAGTAATTAGATATTGATTCCAAAGGTTTTAAGAACCTTTGGAATCAATATTTATTTAAATTGAAAATAAAAATAACAGCCAATCATTATTTATGTCTTCTAGCGAGATGCGGTTTCTTTAAAACGTCGAAAACCTGTGATCGATTTGAAACTTCGACCATTGTTGTGGCAGATTATTTTCTATATCGTATATGATTGATTGATTGAATATTGTTTAACGCCCCTCGTAAGAATGTTTCACACATGGAGATCTCACCACTGCCAGTGAAGGGCTGCACAATTTAGGCCTATGATCGGCGCTTATGGCCATTGAGCAGGGAGGAATCTTTATCTTGCCACACCTGTTGTGACACGGAGACCCTGTTTTTGCGCAGGATGTACGTGTGTATCATTATCAATCTTATAAAATATATGATATAGGTGTTGTGATGATTGTTACTAAAAGTTTATATTAGTATTGACGTATGCCCCCTCCATGATTAGGAAAACTGGAGTATAACCGTAAGGTGATGTAGACATATCTTTCTCTCATATCTACGTATGTAAGATACAGATATTCTATGAAAGAAAGGTATGTAAGATATTTCTATCTTTCATATCACGTGACGTTATCTTACATATCCCCAAACTTCCACCAGAGTTCGTTTGCCCACAAACCAAACTCTTCCACTTAGGCATTATGGGATAGCGATTTCTTAGGCCGCGTATACTGTGACGTCACTGTAGAATGACGAAAAAACATAACGTCAAACGTAACCAACTTTCAAAACAAGAACGTAAACATCAAATTCATTACTTTACACAATAATTTGAACAGAGTATCCTTACTTTTTAATGATCTTTTGATCATTTTATGTTTAAAATAAAATCCATACTTTTATATTAATGCTTTTAATATTAATATCTTCAGGACCCGGTTGTATCAACGATTCATTAAATTTAATGTGACATTAACCCTAATAAGTTATTAAATCCTTAATGTGACATTAGTTAATGGATTCATTAAATACCGTTGTATAAAACCTTTATTAAACTCACATTAGTTAATGTGACATTAATATCTCATTAAATGACACCAATCCCATAATGCAGCGTAATGTTTACTTCTTGTCTATTTACATCGTCTGCATATCTTTTGTTTACGTGCTTTCAATTATAACGTACGAAATGTCTGTCAACCAAAAAGAAAAAAGCAACAGAAATCGTGGGAAAAATTTCGACAGTAGTGAAATTCAGCTTCTGACTGAGCTAGTGGAAAAAAATATAGCCATTATAAATAGCAAATTCAGCAACACACTGACGAATGAAAAGAAGAAGGCTGTGTGGCAGAGCATAACCGACCAATTAAACGCTCTTGGTGTTGCTTGCAGATCGGTTAAAGAGATCAAAACAAAATGGACCAACATGCATCAGTCTGCTAAACGTGAATTTAGCGATGCTAAAATAAGCCAACGTAAGACAGGGGGTGGTCCGATGGCAAAACCCTTGTCCGTGGTCAATGAGAAAATCGTGGATTTATTCAAGGACTCACCATCCTTCAATGGACTGTCAGGTTTCGAAACCCAGTCTTATGGTAAGTAACATAACACGAGAAAACAGTCATAAACCACAGGCACCTGCATTTCTGTCAATACATCGCTCAATAAAGCCAAAGATGGAAAAATCCTACCCCCACTATTATTATATACATCTCTGTCAATGTAAAGTCGCTCAATAAAGCCAAAGGTCGAAAAATCCCACCCCCTCTATACATGTATATAAATTGTGTATGTATTTATACATAGAGGAGTAGGATTTTTCGATCTTTGGCTTTATTGAGAGACTTATTGACAGAAATTCAGGTGCCTGTGCATAAACACACTATGCATGTATGCGTACAACATAAGCCTAAAACGCGACACACTCTTTCATGTACATGGCGTTACTCTTGAGAACTTACCTTATCTGATAAAAAAGAATCCACCCGATATTTTGTATATAGTTGAATGGTAGAGCCCCTCCGAAATTTCATAATCCTTGATGATGATGTGACGGCACATTTCAAAATCACATAAAGCATTTTTCCATGATTGTATCTATTTAGGCAGGTAGTGTTATAAGACAAAGGAATTGAAATATCACAGCAGATACCATTCCTTGCTTTCCATGTGCTTTATATTCAATTTTACATTCGGCCTTTACCTTCCCGCATTTCTGGCTCATGAATGAAAGTGACGTCATTGTTAGAGACGCCACATACGCATGCCACACAGTTTTAAAACAGGCCTGCATTGAATTATCGTCATCATTATTTATACATAATTTAAAAAAAAAGAAGTTACAACAGCTTCAGCAGATGTCAAACCATTTGTACAATGAATTAACACTTGTCAGTAGCGGATCCAAGAATTTTTTAAAAAGGGAGGGTGACTTTTTTAAAGGGGGGTCCACCCTCAAAAAGTGTTCATTATACTCTTTTTAAACACAATTTTCTGAGGAAAAGGGGGGTATCCCCCCTTTGGATCCGCCACTACTTCGAGATATATACAAATATATTGGTATGTACATCAAGTCAACGTAAACAAAATGGACCACAAGATTGATTGATTGATTGTTGTTTAACGTCACTCTCGAGAATATTTCACTCGTATTGAGACGTCACCACTGCCGGTGAAGGGCTGCAAAAGTTAGTCCTATGCTCGGTGCTAATGGCCTTTGAGCAGGAAGGGGTCTTTATCGTGCCACACCTGCTGTGACACTGGACCTCTGTTTTTGCGGTATCATCCAAAGGACCGCCCCATTTAATCACCTTCTACGACAAGCAAGGGATACTGAGGACCTATTCTAATCCGGATCTCCACGGAACTATGAATATGATTTATTTCCAAATTAAGGCCTCTCGGACATACATACAGCATACAGGATTGTTAACATTTTATAAAAAAAAAAAAAAATTATGATGATAAAAAGAAAAGAACAAAACAAGAGCAAAATATGCACTATTAGTATGAGCAATGTTCATACATGTACATGAGACATTTTGAACATGATAATACTTATTTGTATTACATGTAAGTACCACCGTGTACTAAAAAAAATGTATCTACACAAATAGCTATTCAAATCTAATGTACTGATATCAATGATATAAAATTTTGTTTCACATAATGAAATAGGTGATGGAAACATGGAGTTAATAGGTTCTCCTAAGACTGTGTCCCTCCTATCTGATTTGCTTATACATGTACCTCAACATGACAATAACGAACAAGTATTAGAGGTTGACGTCAACCATGTTCTCGTCACCAAGGACTCGGACGCATCATGTACTTCGCAGAAGACTGCATTAGAACTTGAAACGGAAGAGCCAGCATCTACATCCCAAAGGTACCCCTTTCTTTCTTTTTTTTCCTTCTTTTTCTTTACTAACGTCCCTATCCGACCCTCGGAAACAAAGTGTGTTTACTCTGAATGAATTTTACCCCGTTGGTCAATAGTACAAATACTAGAGCCACATCAAAGAGAACTATCTATCTGTTTATAATATATATCTATGCATGCAATTTTCTACGTTTCTATTGCAGACCAGGCACTTCGGAAAGAGCAAGCGCTTGTACTACACATCGCAAGAAGATCAAGCCAGAGGATGTGACTCGCATGCAGTACGAGGTCTTGGTAAAGCAGAAGAACAAACTTGAGGAACAAACTCTGTACTACAAACTAATGAACAAGAAACTTAAAATGGAATTGAATTTGACAAATGAGGATTGATAGTTATTTAATTGAACTATATGTCTCTCATATTTGGCCCAGGTTAGACTGTCAGTGCCAAATTTTAAATATTTTCCTCCTTAATTATACCCAAGCAAAAATCCCAGATGCTGGAGTTTTCAAAAGCACGTACATCTTATAATTATTAAAATGATATGAATTATTCAACATTTGTTCAACTACTTGAGGATCATGTAGAAATGAAACACATTTTCCTTATATTGTCATGTATTTTGTACCTCATCAAACAAGTGTTACATGTCAAAAATACTGCATATATTGCAATTATAGTAACTCTCTCTCTCTCTCTCTCTCTCTCTCTCTCTCTCTCTCTCACCGCGCAAGCACACACACATAGAGATTAATTGCATGATGAAGTTAGAAGTTGTTCCTGGTTATGTAATTTCTTATGTTCTTTCCGTCCTCTGGTCCATTGTACGTTCCTGGAATGTTCCTGTCAGGAATAGCCACACCCTCGTCAAGCACAGGTTCACGCTGCATTATTGCAATGTTATGCAAAACTGCACAGGCTCCTACAATATGTACAGGTGCAAAATCGGTAACTTTTAGCAATTCGTTTTCTTAGTTAATTAATCATATCTAAAGAATTGTTTGCGTATACAGGTAATGACATTCATGCACAGTTCAGCTGCATTTATATACGATGTAAGAGTATGTGAAGTAATTAGACTTATCAGTGGCGTAGCTTCCATTGAGGCAACCGAGGCAGCTGCCTCGGTAAAAAAAACCAAAAAAACCCCCACCTTTTACGTTGTTAAAATGTCGATAGCTACTGGGGGGCACAGCCCCCCAGACCCCCTGCCTCGGTAATATTCGAACCCAAGCTACGCCTATGCTTATTCAGCAAAATCTAGATATGTTGTATAAAATATGCGGGGTCCGCTCTTTTAATTTGTTCAATAATCTGTTGCTGCGTGACTGTGGAGATATTCGTTTATCGTAAAAAATCAATACATATAATTGTATATAATATAAAAAGTCATATCACAAATATTTCCCTACCAATTATGGCACAAACACGTTCAGGGCGCATTCTGATTTCGCTATGTAAAATGTGAAATCGCCTCTTGAACCACCCAAATGCACGTTCAACGGTCACCCTAGTTCTTTTGTGAGCAGCATTGAATCTCTCCTCAGCTGGCGTGGATGGTCTGAGGTAAGGTGTTATCAGGTATGGCTGACAAGCATAACCACTGTCCCCTAAAAGGACCCCGTCGTTAAGCGAACGGAAGTTCTCCTCTATCTGTGCTTTAATTCCACTCATGCGGAATATGTGGCTGTCATGGGTGCTTCCAGGCCATCTTGCAACAACGTTGGTGAATTTACCTGCAGAAACTGTACGCAATGAATGTACAGGTAGCGAACAAATTATGGAGACAGCTGTGATAATTTTGCTAATATTTTTTTTTTCTATAACCACGAAAACTAGAGTATCTCTGATGTGCATTGGATTTTCACAAATTCCTCTATACAAAGTTTCTTTCGATTTTCAAATCGTGCTAGTTCAGTATTTTTTGTCTATATTTTTTTCTAGGTTAGAAATTATTTATATTTTTTCTACTACATATATACAGTGCTGGGGCCCATTTCTTCTCTAAAAATTTTGACACGCATAATAAAATATTTGTTAGATTTCCAAAATCTTAATTTGTGTGTTGGGGGGGGGGGGGGGGGTCTTCATCAACTAAAACTGCTTTTTAAAAAACACGCTTTGATTGATTTAAATGGGGGTGCTCATCTTTCGCTATATAGGGCTTTAATTCATAACTTTCAAGCTTACCGTGTTCTCATTCACTGGGATTATCAAAATTGGGGGGTGGGGGTGATTGTGTATTGTTTAACATCATTCTCTCGAGAATTTTTCACTCATGCATATGGAGATGTCACCATTGCCGGTGAAGGACCGTCCCATTTAGTCGCCTCTTACGACAACTGAGGACACCTATTTTAACTCGGGTCCCCATGGGATCAGCCAATATATCTTTATCTGCATCTGAAAATAACAGATAATCCTTACTGTCTAAACTGGGTACCAGTTCCAACCCTGTACTTCTGCATATCATATATATATGTACATATATATAATCACATGTATTGAGGTACGTATTTTTTTCTCTCTTAAGTTTAGGAGGTGTATAAGAAATCTGATTGAAATCATTAAGAAACTTTGTATTCCACAATCGCCCAATCACTTGGGAGTGTCCGAGGAGGCAAGGTTTTATTCTTCAGTGTAATCTTGCATTTCCACCCTCATTCCACTACTATTACATGTATTAGGGGCATGTATGAATATTTCCATGTAATTTCAAATGACAAAAATGGGTCCCAGATGTAGATGCATGGGAAATTTCACTTTATTTGGATACCCACTTCCACCCCTACCCGCAGGGTTGAACTCACGACCTGCGGAACCAAATCTCCTAGCAGTATGTACATGCTGCTAGGACTTGCCTAGATGGTCGAGCGGTCTAGCGTGCTGGTTACATGCTGCTAGGAGATTTGGTTCCGCAGGTCGTGAGTTCAACCCCGGGTAAGGGCGGAAATGGGTATCCAAATAAAGTGTAATTTTCTGTGCTTTATATTAAATATTTCTTCACTTAGGGCAGTTATGTTAATTTAAGAGTTTATTGCTTTTTCGTGCTTTATATATATATATATATATATATATATATATATATATATATATATATAAATTACCGTTTTGATCACATATTGCTTGAACATTTAAGGAATGGTAACCTTTCCTATTTACGAAAGCTGCCTCGTTGTCTGTGGGGGCCTGGATTCGTATGTGAGTTCCGTCAATGCATCCGGTGACGCCTGGGAATCCAGCCAGCTTGTAGAATTCATTTTTTGTAATTTGCAAATCTCTATCATTGGGCCATCTTATAAATCGTGGTGCCAAAGATGTCAATGCCAAGGAAACTCGCCTAACTACTCTCGAAACAGTAGATTTCTCCACACCTGTGGTGTCCCCAAGCACTTGTAGGAAACTCCCACTGGCATAAAATCTTAATGCGATAAGAACCTGAATATAGATAAAGCTGTTTGTTCAAATTTTTTGCTTTATATTGACCACATTCATTAATGCATATAGACAGAATATATTAATTATTTGACATGCTCGCCATTTTCTCGGAGCTTTTCTGAAAAAAGTGAGGGGGGGGGGGGTGTACATGGATTGTACCGTGACGAAGTTGCTTGGGTACCTAGGCCTGTATGTCTCAGGGACTTATATATCGCTTGGGTATATACAACGTAGTGTCGTAAAATGAGTAAACTTTTGTGTTTTACTATATATATTATTGAAAAAGACTTTTAAAAAAAAAAAAATTCATGATTGAAAAATATGAAATCTGAGAGAGAGAGAGAGAGAGAGAGAGAGAGAGAGAGAGAGAGCGATTTCTTATGAAATATGTTTAGAGTTTTTGACATAGTTTTAGAAGAAATAAAGGATTCATTTTTGTAAGAAAAGGGCGCCACGCCCGGTGGCCAAGTGTTAGATCTAAGTGACTCATATCCACGACGTAGTAAGTGACGTCATTTTGGGAAGATTGTAAACAAAATAGGGTAAATCCACTTCATATGTTTTTGTGACTGAGTATATGAATTGTTTATGCTAAGAAGCAAAATATTGTACCTGTGTCTCCGTACTTAGAGCCTGCGATCTCCTCGTCTTGTTGCCGATCCTGGGATGCAGTAAGTCACAAATAAATTGTATGGATTCTTTCGAAAACCGATATCTAGCCCGAATTTCATCATCTGACATATCACATATATTGAACCGATCGCGAAATATGCGATCCCTTCTTCTTCTTCCAAGATGCTCAAACATTAAGTTGTTCGCCATATTTAATGAACGATTAATGATGCCCTAGAACGTACATTAAATCTAGCGATTTTAATGAAGGTTTAATGAAAGGATCTCTTCATTAAATATTTGATACAACAGAACTTAATGTCACATTAAATATTTTGAATTTAATGAGGCTTTAATGTCACATTAAATATTGATACAACCGGGTCCAGACTTTTAACTGCGAACTACTTCTTTATTGTAATTTGTCTGCGTGATAATCGCGGACTCACAATATACAAATCTGTATATTGTGGTGCGTCACATAGGAGAGGTCTATTCGTAGGCACTGTGACGTAATGAGGCCTCGACGGGGAGTTTGACATATCCCATGACGTCATAATCAATACACAACTAGCTTGCAACTTACCTCGCCTCGATTGACAAACACTAGCGTCTGCAAAGCTCTTGTACAAAAAATGACAGATTGTAATGTCCCTGATAATCTCCAGGTGTATGTGACCGGACACAAAAATACACATTCCTTGAATAATTCCTGCACACTCAACAACAGTCACAAATTCCTCATACACCTATGTCATCCGGTGCATTATGCCAGTTCACAGAAACCCAGCCCACACGGTCTATTACTTCTAGGCCTACCTCCACATTCACTCTGTCAACGTCTACTGTCCGTGTCTCAGGTGAAATAAGTGCCTTCAATGTCCATGAGACTCGAGTCCTTGCACGCGTGAAAAACGAAAGTCTAGCCATGCCCATATTCACCAACAAAAACCACTTGGAATCTCTCTTCACACACTCGTCATTAAAGGACACATCTCGTGTTTTCAAAGTATACAGAATTATATGCATTTTGTCTTCCTTATGCTTATAGAAATTAATTGTAGTAGTTCGTTCGCTGAAGTATTGCGATAATTAGCCACAATACGGACTTAAATCTAAGCCCCGATTTCAAAAAGCCTAGTTAATTAGATAGGTAGTCACGTGGTAAATTGACGTCATATGCGACCTTCGTCCATCAACTTGTTGTAAAAGTAGTGTTAGATACTTTTAAAAACTCGGGTTTTAGGGGTCTAATTTATTTACCATGGATAACATTTATTTCGATGTTGACAAATTTCTCGAGTCTAATATCTTTTAGCCACTAGTGCATACAAATAGCGACCCAAATTTAGCGAGAAAAGCGAGTATGAAATCTGCATAAATTTGCGAGTAAATAATGTTTACATCGGATCACTGTCTAAACACAATTTGGTAATGCCATGTCTGTAAACAACTGTAATTAGCGGTGTAGCTTTTCTAAAATAAACAGTGCAACTATTATTGAATTTATTTTTGGAGAAGTTAGATAGGCCTAAATTATGATACGATTACATGTATGTATCATTGAAAACTAGGCCTACTGTCACGGGCGCATTTCGAAAAAGAAAAAAATAATAATAATGATCAAACTTATTATGAAAATCACAATACTTTTAAATTATTTTATTAAAGCAATTTTATTAGGCCTAATCATTATTTTTTTGTTATCAACACGTTGTTACTTAGGAAGTGGGAGCGCGGCGTGCTGTTGTTGTAAACACATAGCGTTCCTTAAATATAATGTAAGCATTATAATTCAATTCAAAGTCGGGAAATATTATATTTTATTATTTATAATTGAAAGTTCAATTATCTTTTATCTTTAAATTTCTTTTTTTAAAACTACCAGTTGGTAGACACTGCTAGCAAAGTTCTGCCTATATGTTGTTACAAGGTGAAGGTCAGTTGGTGCGAGTGTGTATTGAATTCGAGAGCAGAACGGAAAGCATATGCCGTAGGCCTATATGTAACAGTGCGTAGCTTCGATAGAACCATTTTCTCGCAGTTTATCTACGTATTTGTCCAAGTGCTTGTTTGAAAAAGTACAGGGACAAATTTTACTGGGGAGTTTTATGGCAAAGTCGTTGTGCCGACAAAAAATATTCACGTCTTGTCCCTCATACCTTCCTTCGAAAATTGAAAAAAACACAGTCCAAATCTTCTCTACTGACAGCAAGTACACCCTTAAACGGCACAAAACACCCTAATGCAGTGTTATTTACAAACTGTTAATGTGATAATTGTTTGTTTGTCAATTAAATCTAATCTGTTTATGAAATGACTATCAACTGTTTTCAAATCTTCTCGCTCGAGGTCGCATATGACGTCACAGATAATGGCGCGTAAAATATCGAAGAAAATATGCATATCGCAAGATTTGAATTTCATCGCTTTCAAACTCGAAAACTACGCAAACTGTTTCATTTAAAACACATGTAAAGTAGTTTTAGGCATGAAATGAATTAATTTTGCTGAAAAATTAAAAAGTTTAAAAACATGCGATGTGTCCTTTAAATAACTGCTCAATTAATATCAATATCAATGCTCCTCTAAGAAAAAAAACCGTGCAGTTGTGGATTCATTGTCAAAATGTTTCGCGCTGATGGACTGTCGAGTTACGTCACGCATCACCCTGGTTATTGATTCATTCAAAGAGGAATAACTCTAATACAATTCACTTTATACACTCGTCGGCCGATTTTTTGTCGGCAAACGTAGTTGCCAAAATGAAGGTCGTAGAATTCGATTCTGGTGTTATTTTTAATGTACAGCGAAAAATTAATTAATTGGAAAATTCTCAAAATGGCGTCGCTAGGCACAAGGAAAACGGAAAACTCTAGAAATATGAGAGAAAAATACTCTCTTATGAGTTGCCATGAAATATTAAGGTGATTCCACCCTCGGGGTTGCAAAAAAGCGGTAAAACCCTCGGCAAAGCCTCGGGTTTCACAGATTTTTTGCAACCCATCGGGTGGAATCACCTTATATTTCATGGCTACTCATAAGAGAGTCTTATACTCTCTCTCCTCTCTCCTCTCTTCTCTCTCTCTCTCTCTCTCTCGTCAAGGTGTTCTGGATAGGCCTGGTCCGCACATTGAAAAAGGAAAATGCATGCATGATATTTATTAAATTCATTTTTTAAAAAGGTATGTTGTTACATACACTGTCTCTTGGAAACAGACACGTAGCATCATTATCGGGGGGGGGGGGGGGGGGGGGGTCGGGGGGGGGGTCGAAGGATAAGTTGGTAGTTAATTAGCAAATGAAATAAAAAACCTTTCTGCCTTATCTTCGAATTCTTAAATCGTCCGGGGGGGGGGGGGGGGGTTATCCTTCGTTACATGTGTTCAATTCATAATTTTAAGCCTATTTTTTCTCTCTCATTCAATTCACTCAATATATTAAATATACCACATTGTCTATACATATACTCAAACAACTTCCCAGAGTCCATTCTAGATTTAGACTGAATGTCGGTGCATACAATGACATGCCCACTGACTGATGTAGTTTTCATTATCAAAGATGAACACTAGAGAGAGAGAGAAAGAGAGAGAGAGAGAGATGATGAGATGAGATGAGAGAGAGAGAGAGAACAATTTGTTGGGCATATAAGGGAATGTAAAGATATAAACACGGACGCATTTTTGGAGGGTTTTTAAATGCATTTGCTATATGAAATATACCATTTGAAGTTACATGCATATTACTTGACCTGTTTTGCTGTACCCAAGAAAATGATATCCTATTCATGCAACATAAATTTTTATCGTTAGTACATGTACATTTACCACACTTTATTAAATATATTTTGTAAATACCCACAGCAGGTAGACACATTTTATTCGTAGGTACTGTAACATGTATATTGCATACACATGCAAGCAGACCTGTTATATAGTCCTTGGTGTACATGGCATAGCAAGTATTTTTATCCGACCTCAATAGACGTTTTAATCGCAGTGTTTATATTTATGGCCAACCCAAAAAAAAAAAAAAAAAAAAAAAAAAAACCAAAACAAAAATATGATTGCGTTCTACTCAACAATTTTTAACAAATACACGCATTATTTTCCTCACTCTAATTAACGCAAGATTTCTTCCGCAAAATGTCTATGACCACGATAAAGTTTACATGTAAATGAAAAATGTAATTTCCATAGCATGCAGTTTTCAATAGTCTTTAATCTCAATGAGTATTTCTATAAAAAAGTAAAAATTGTTTTTGGAAGAATCGGGGGACTGTAAATCCTATAAGGTCGATGACGTCGTTCCGAAAAAGCGACCATCGGAAGATAGCGTCAGAGTTAACAATGCAATATTGTAACGTTATTTTCTCAATATCAGCAACAATGGTAAATGGTACATGTTATATATGAATAAAACGAAAAAAATATCACCTTTTTACCTGCAAAATATGATCGGTTTTTCAAGCGTGGCCAATTTTGGCCAATGACGTCCCTTGTTCTTTGAAGTTAGATTGCTTTTATTTTGATCGTACACTCCTTTATTTGTGTAAAGCAACAAATAAATGACAATTGCAATAGACTGTACATGTGTGTATTGCGCAAAATTTGTGTTGACATTTCTCTCTCGGACATGTTCGTGCATGACTTAATAATCCATCAAGATAAATTTATCATATATAAATCAATGTGTATATTTCTTGTTATAAAAATATTTCTTCTCGAAAATATATAGGCTTCATTTCTTTTAAAGACGATACAAACGCAAGTATATCGATTGCTGCTTTCTTACATAACTGGTATACATGTAGAACAAATCAGTTTTATAACGAATTCGTTGTATTGAATTATGAATTCGCTATAAACGTATAGCGAATTACGCTTATAGCGAATTTGTATAGAGGGTCCCCAGAAATTCGTTAGATCAGAGTTTTTACTGTATTAAGTTATCATTGCCGTCAAATGACCTTACATGATGTTCACAAAATGAGGAAGATTCAAATCAATCCATTCTACTTAAAGGCCTGTGTAACCACGAGTAAGGGATTAATATCTGACTTCATTATACTCTATCCGTATGTCATTTTTTTCATCACATCATATTCAATTATTAGAGAGGTCTGAAAAGTTTACCCACCCTCGATAGGCCCCAGTTGGTACCCCTACAACCCTACACTGAGGGCATAAAATTAGAAACGTTTAGGTGAGCTCAAATGCCCCAAAAGGCCTATACAAGTCCTTTCAAGGATTTTGTATGTTTCACATATTTGCTCTCTATCCTCACATCAATTTTGTGTCGTTCGATAACCCCATTAGGGAGGTCTGAAAGTGGTCCCACCCTCGTGAGGTCTTTAGTGGTACGCCTACAGCCCCAAATTGACGACGGGAAATAGTAGCCCTATGTGTCCACTTCCTTACCTGCATACACTTTTTATAGACTCTTCAAATATTACATCTGCTATTCGCCTTCGTTACAATCTGACATGATGTAAACGTAGGGACTTTCGGTTGAGCCGTCATGACCCCATTTTAGTTTTCATGGGTTGGTATACATTGTTTTTATTATACCCCCGAACGAAGTTCATGGGGTATGTAGGAATCACCCTGTCTGTCTGTCCGTTCGTCCGTCTGTCCGTCTGTCTGTGCAGATTCGTGTCCGGGCCATAACTTCTTTGTTCTTTGACTTAGGCATGCCATATTTGGCACACAGGTGGATCGCCATGAGACGATGTGTCGAGTTCCTTCATGACCTCTATATGACCTTGACTCTTGACCTCAAGGGCAATTTTTTTTTTACAACGGATTCGTGTCCGGGCCACAACTTTTTGTTCTTTGACATAGGCACACCATATTTAACACATGAGTGTATCACCATGAGAAGATGTGCCATGCACCTTCATGGCCTATATATGGCCTTGACCTCAAGGTTAAAATTTAAGGTTTTTACAATGGATTCGTGACAAGGCCATGCCTTCTTTGTTCCTTAACATAGGCATATAATATTTGACACATGAGTGTATCACCATGAGACGATGTGTTGGGTGCCTTTATGACATCCATATGACCTTGAACTTTGACCTAAAGGTCAACATTTGTTATAGGGTTTTGATATAGTCATACCATAAGACATGGGTGTATCACCATGAGACTATGTGCCATGTACATTCATGACCTCTTTATGACCTTGACCTTTAATCTCAAGGTCAAAATTATAGGTTTATGCCATGGATTTGTGTTCGGACTATATTTTCCATTTTCTTCTACAAAGGCATACCATATTTTTCACTCAGAAAAGAGGTAATTTATACCTATTAACAACACCCTTACGGAGATTGGTGTAAGCGGGGGTATTCTTAGTGAGCATTGCTCACAGTACCTCTTGTCTATATCTGGATAACATACGTTTCATTCCATCACCTGCTATAAGATAGGTCTGAAATGTGATTCAATCCTCGGAATCCCCAAGTGGCACCCTTACAGCCCCGAACTAACGATATTCCAAGGGGTCTCCTACCTAGTGTCTATACACTTTTTTGTTAACTATTCAAATATAAGTTGTTATCAACATTCTCTATAACCGTATGTGATGTACCATTTGGAACTTTCACGTGAGTTGAATTGCCTCCAAGTAAGAAGCGTGATAATTAAGAATATATCTACCAATCTTTATAAAGATTATCATTTTTAATTTATTATTTGCTACTTCGCAGTATTCTGTATAAGTACTCTCAGTACTTTGATTTTTTCTTACTGGTTGCTAGCTTCTATCGGTTTATTGCCTACTAGCTAGTAACTGCAAGCTTCTATATCGGGTCATTGGCTGCTAGTTTCTATATTGGCTTATTGACTGATAGCTAGTGACAGTAACAGCTAGCTTCTATATCGGCTTATTGGCTGCTTGCTAGTGGCTGTTAGCTTCAGTCTAGTTGTGGAGATGCAGTATTGGCCGTATACGGCAGAGAAAATTGACGATTTTTTAACTACGGTATTTTGAGTTTATCTCTTGTTTTATTTATACAAGGACCAAAGCCAAATTCAACTCGTATTAAAATGACGTAATATTTGATAGTGACGTCACAAAAATCACGTCAAACAGCGGGTATTTTCAATGTAATATCTCTAAACTTTGATTGCATGAAATATTTTCACATATACTAACCGTTTTTAAATTGTGCATACATAATAAGAACCTAAAGGTCTTCTCCCAGTATCAAAATTGTTACGGTTATTGTATGTGAAAGTTAATGATTCTTATAAACAATGAGACCGGAAATTATATTGCAACGTGGTAGTTTATGCGTTTACATTATATTTACGTTGGAAACAAACGCAGCTCGGAGCGAGGAAAAACATTATAAATAACAAGAAGGGATGTTGTTGTTTATTGTTTTTTTAAAGGGGGAGGGGGTGATTCTACTTGCTTGTTAAAAAAATGTAGAACATCTGATTAATTCTCATCTGGTTTTTTAAGCAATAGAAGATGTAAGTGACGGTATTTTTTCAACTACAGCGATCCCCCGCTACATTACCCCCGCTATAATGCCACCCCCGCATATCGCCAAAAAAGTTCAAAGTCCCGTTTTCCTCTCTATGGTAAAACCCCGTTATAACGCAATCCCCTGCGTACCGCCATCCGCCAACCTATTTACAGGTACGATTTGGTCAATTACCGTTATAATAACCCCACTAATTATCGCCAATCAACTGCAGGAAAATTTCAGTGAGCAGGCTTAACCAATTATCCGCCATTAGTCCTCCAGTTTTGAAGTTTGGAGCAGATTATGAGTTACGTAAACGATAATCATCTGAGTTCAAATATGCAGTATTGTTTTTGAAATCTGAGTATGGCGAACATATCGAAATCTAATAGCACGTTGATGTAGTAGATACAATTTGTTTGATTTCTTATGACAGCTGTACACCCCCGATATAATGTCACCCCCTTTATAATGCCAAAATTGCCGAGGTACAATTTTTAGCGTTATAACGGGGGGTCACTGTATCCAATTGTGCATCAATTAACTCCTATCGGTATGAATAATATATTCTCTCAGATGTGAAGAAAACTTCAGCAAAATAAACAAGGGGATATTATTTGAGAACACACCTACAATGAGCGTTTCGTATAAACCGCCATTGCGTCGTATACACGGACATGGGAACGATGATTGCCGAACATAATTGGCTTTCTGAGACCGAAGTCATATGTACAAAGATGGAAATTGACGCGATCTATACGTTTCGTTTGTTAAGAATGATGTACATCGTTTCATGAATGAGAAGAAGTAAATTACTGTACTTTAAGTGTAAGAAAATACTACTTACGCAAATGTACCACTAAAATGAAATTTTGATTGTGAATTTTCTATAAAATTGGCATGTTAAATTGTTTACAAATTTGACACGTGCTCAGTGCCTCTCTTTCGCCTTTCTCCGAACTGGTGACCTCTAAGGTTAATGCACATCGGAGATTACGAGCAAGAATTACTGACAGGATGACAATGATTCACGAATCGACTTTTTCTGCTTATTCTACGGGTTTATTGCCTCAGATTCACTCTGATTCTATCAAGTTATAGACCTATATATTCAATCACATAGATGTTAAATATTTGTTCTTTTATATTTCAACTTATTTACCGTCAATTACAACTTATATAATACGGGTGTATATTTAATTGCTGGGGTAAAATTTAGAAATTCATTTCAAAATTAAGGATTATCTCCCTCATGCATAGCTCTTATTCTTGGACGAATTTGGCTTCAGTTTTTGGCACTCTACTTTTCGTTTTAGCTCTTAGAAGTTGATTGTTTTTTTCGAAATCCCAAAATTGCGGCTTGAGCAACACTGAAGAGACATTGTTTGTCGAAATGCGCATCTGGTGCATCAAAGTTAGTACCGTATACGTTTTACATTGCTTTAATGCCTCTAATACTGGAGTCCAAAACTTATGTATACGACATACACTACAGAGAAAGAAGTCCAAATCGTAATTCGGAATCAGCAAGTAATTAACAAATGGAAGTTAATCAATCACGACCCAAACTGGCATCATATAAAAATAAAACAACCATGTATGCAATTTGGTCATTGAATGTTTATCATCAAAGTGTATAAGAACTGTTTAACAAAGTATGACAATTTTAATGGTAAACACGGACCCCCCCCCCCCCCCCCCCCCCCCTTTCCGAAAATGAAGTTTCAAATTTTCACCATCATCAACTCCCCCTTTCATATTCTTCCATATTATTCCAACGGGTTATTGCTAATCGTTAGATATAATTTCGTAAAAATCATGTATACATGGGGAACTTATATTTCTAATCATTTTATCTTTGATGTCTTTATTAATTGTACTTGTATTGATAGCCATTTCTTCATGAATGCGCTGCAGTTGTAAGCATTCACTTGTGATAGATAGTAGCCGTGTATTTTAACGGTAGGGAATCCCAACAGAAAGGAAAATAGAATGTAAATATAATAAATAGATTGTTCGTTCTAAATATTATCTCCTATGACCTCTAAAACAACCGACATATGTTTTGCATGGAAAACCCGACACCTATTGACGTGTGGCCCGCCCGGATCATGTCTTGACAACGTACCAAGTACTGCTATTCTCTTTACGTAACCATCTGTATTTAATTGTTTTCATTACAAATGATAAGTATTGAACCTAAAACGAGCGTAAAGACTCCTGACATATTGAGGTGAAATTTACTTTATTTTCTGACTGCACATCAAACATTGACCAATTTTTCTTCTGATTATATTCTGCATAATTTGATTGATGTATATGAAACTGTCTGAAACCTCTTAACCCAATTTGACACCACCGTATTTATGAGTTTAGTTAAATAGAAAACATGTCTTAAGACTATCCTGAATAATCATTTGTGCAAAGGTCATCAAAGCAAAGAAATCAGAACATCATCCAATATATGAAACGGTGATTAATTACAAACTGACAGACGTGTGTACAAAAATTAATGTGCTGTAGCAGGTCTCAAAACCGACACACATTGTCACCTAATTCTGCTAAATTCGATTATAAAAGTACAGCGGTGAAGAGTCAGGTAAATGGCCTCATTATGAGATGTTATTTTGCTTTTCTACTCTCCCTGGGTTTTGTTGTTGTTGAAATTACATGTGGATTTATATGCTGTAGATTTGTTTTTACGCAACATTTTTTCTCCGAATTTGCTCTTCTTTATATTTTCAAAAAAGCAGATAATCATAAATTATTGCTTTTCAAAAAATGGTTGTTATCTCTGTCTGTCTGTCTGTCTGTCTGTCTGTCTGTCTCTCTCTCTCTCTCTCTCTCTCTCTCTCTCTCTTTCTCTCTTTCCCCCCTCTCTCTCATTTTTTTCGGTTATATTGAAATTATCCATGAGATCAAATTTTATATATATATCTGTGTTTTTCGGCAAGATTCCTTTTTGATTCACAGATCAACTCTAATTATATATATATATTTAAAGTAGTCCATTACAAAATATTGCTTTACAAAAAAGAAGAAAGGTTCCAAATTCTTTATCGTGTCCCCAGTGAAGTAGATCAGATTTACGGTACAAATCTCTCCGGATTATATTTGAGTTCCGAATTTCACTTCAATTATAATTTCTTGCGATATTTGAGAAAGCTGAATTAAAGAAATTAACATGTATATCAACGAGGAGACAGATTCAGCAAGAGTACAAGTTCCTTCGGAATCATACATTGAAAAATTACGTCAAAATGACATTCTCATTTTAGAGGTAAAATAAGCTTAAAAGCCCTACTCCGTAAAATGCGTTACACTGTAAAAATCAGTTTTCATTGTCACTTCTCATGACAAGATTTTTCCTTTACATTATTTAGTCTACTACATGTAAATTCACCACACGTGCATACTATAATATCTAGTGTGTTTTGAGACGCATATTTCATTGTGAAAATGAAATTGTGAGGTTATTTCTCATGACCACAAGTCAACGGATTTCACAAATTAGACACGCAAACATAACGTATCCGGTTCTAATCTGACGTAATTGTCAGAATCCCATCAGGACAGATCCCAGGGAAAACATTCAACTCGTGAGTCATGTAAGTGTCATCCTGTCAAAGAAAAAAGACCACCAGGATTCACTGTAATGCAATTCATTAGATAGATATGGAGATGGAAATGCGCGTTAAAATACACCATTAACTGTATAATCCGTTAGTGTATAAAATCTATCGATTCTTTAACCCCCTTAACCCTGCATGACGGAACTCAGCGATCCATCAAGTTTTGTTTACAGTTTTCTTTTTAATGTGTCCTGAAAATAGATACATGTAAGTCTAAGCTCTAAATCTAAAGTTCACGTAATCGATGAAAAAGTCGAAATAACAAACAGAATAATTATAAAGAATAAACAAAGAGTGGGGCGTGCACGGATATTTGGATAAATTAGAGGTGGGATCAGGTACCTAAAAGGGAGTAAGGATTCTCTGTTGACCCGTCGTATGAAATAAACTACAACTTTGTAGTCCTCATATATCAACGGTTATAAAATTGTGCCTGTATATTCATTTTTATATTACTCTATATATTTAACTGTAGCATGAAAGGTGACGATAATGAACACGGATCGATCTGATAACTAATACAAGCAATACAAAATAAAGAGTTGGGTAAATACGGCCACCTGGACAAACCAGGGGTGGGATCAGGTACCTAGGAGGAGTAAGCATCCTATGTCGACCGGCCATATCCGCTATGAACTTTGATCAGGTAGAGTTGTCGGTATTCAAAATCAATGTGCCAAGAATGGCCTAACAATCGGTAGGAAACATTTGGCCAAAATGATAGGTTGTATTAACAAACTACATCGTTATAAAGATCATGGAGTTTGTGAAATGCTGACTCTAAACGAGACTGTTGAAAGTCTGGTACCATCAACTTGTTTGTGAGTACCATGCTTCAATTAAGAAAACCTGACCATGCACAAAACACGTTCATGCGTATCGCATAGCTCTTATCCTTAGACAAATTTGACTCCACTTTTTTGGCACACTGTTTATTCCTATAATAGCTCCAAAACTTCATTGTTATTTCGGATTTCAAACATTTCGGTTGAGCATCACTGAAGATACATTATCTTGCGAAATTTGTCGAAATGCGTATCTGGTGCATCAAAATTGGTACCGTATAAGTTTTGCATACAACCACCACGTGCATGTGGTAATGGAATAGTGATACATTGATATGAAAAGATGACGACGGAGAAGCTTAAAGCATCCCATTTGTCATAATATCTACTTTTAACACACACACACACTCGTCAATACAACCTCGCATTGGGTCAAATCCAGGGCTCCGTGTTTGCCCAACTATTTATTTTGTATTGCTTGTAGGAGTTATGGGATTGATCACTGTTCGTTATCTTCAACTTGCATATATATATATATATATATATATATATATATATATATATAATACATTTCACATACTTTTTAGGAAAAAATATATCATTTGGAAGTGAGAAGCTGTGATTGTACGATATCAAGATGCTTTAATTAACAAAATCAACATTTCACTGACCTGTTTGTAACCATAAAAATACTCGAGTCTTTGTTTACACAACACAGAGTTAAGGCTGAATTATCGCTCTTATCCTGGGTACCTGTAAAGTGAGAAACGAAATCGAAACGAAACGAAACGAAATCTACCGAAACGAAACGAAACAGATTGTATAACCGAACTCTTTTAATTATAATAATTAAAAATGGTATCTTAGGCCCCTGTGAAAGTTACCACATATAAAATTCGCCTCCCCTTTGATGTAGGCTTTCGGCTTGACAAAGTTTTAAAAGTTGGAAAGGGGGGGGGGGGGGGGTACATATCCTTAGTTAATTAAATACCATGTACAATTAGTTTTGTATCCATAAATTTCAGAACCGAGGGTTACAGTCTCAGAGATCTGGTGAAACACATTATACGAGGGGTGGGATCGCCGACGTTGGATCCGCCTTTGGGCATAGATACATGAAGAAGCTCGTGTCTGAGAAAAATGAAAGCAGGAAGAGCTCTTAACCTCTTATTTTATCTCTAACTGCTGAGGTGCGAGTACTTTCAATAATGGAAAAACTCTATACATTTGGGGTGTTGCTAAGAAGGGGAATTGAAAACGGGACGGAAAACGGAATTTTTCTAATGCAATAATATTAGGAGAAGGTCGGCATTTTGTAAACTGAAAAGGCTTAAGAACGAGGGAATTTTAAGCAGAAATCACAAAGAGAACGGGAGGACATATTCAGAATCCACCGTTTGATATACTACATACAAATACACAATATCCACATGTATACATATATTTGTCTTTAGAGTAAAAATACTGAAACATGTATTTATGTCCAAAAGCGGATCCAACGCCGACGACCCCATCCCTCGTTTAGTGTGTTTCCCCAGACCTCTGACCTGTGAGACTGTAACCTTCCGTTCTGAAATTTATGGATCCGAAGCTAATTGCACATGATATTTATGTACTTTGTGCTTACCCCCCCCCCCCCCTTCCAACTTTTAAAACTTTGTATCAGTCAAGCCGAAAGCCTACATCAAAGGGGAGGCGAATTTTATTTATATGTGTAAACTTTAACAATGGGCCTAAGATACCAATTTTAATTATTATAATTAAAAGAGTTCGATTATACAGTCTGTTTCGTTTCGTTTCGGTAGGTTTCGTTTCGTTTCGGTGGGTTTCGTTTCGTTTCGGTGGGTTTCGTTTCGTTTCGATTTCGTTTCGCACTTTACAGGCACCCCTCTTATCCTTGCACTCAGAGGTTCCAAATTTTGGTTGAGTGATAATTTTATTTTTTTTTACATCAAAGATGAAAACTAATAATTTCTTTAAAAAACACGTCAACCAGTCAGTTTAATATCTAAATATACCAGGAAATATATCTGTATATATTGATGATGCGTGTTTATCAATACACTGCATTTCTAAGATCCTGTCTATACTTCCAAACTATTGAGTGAAACGAATAACAACAGAAAAATACGACCACTACACAACACGACTAGACAGTTTTCTTATCAATAAATGAAGGTGACCATTACTTGTTAAAGAGACAGTGACACTTTCACTGATTTTATATATATTTCAAGTATGTAAATTACGTATTTAGCTATATAACAACTTTAGGTATGGCTAACGCTAAGGAAATAATTATGATGAATTGTGCTGCTGAGTGATTTGAATGAAAGATTGATGGATTTCATTTTGGTTGGAAAAACCAAAGTTTGGAACCTCGTAACCTGCAAAACGAATTCTATCAAATCGGGGCAGCTATATAAAGGCTCCCTCAGCGCTGTTTTGTCGTGTCTTCCACCTCACAGTTCTGTACAGGTAAGTTCTTTTTTTTTTTAATTTAGCTATTAATTTGGCAATTGCGTAAAATAGTATTCCTGTTTAGAAAATGTTTCTAATTCATTCCTATGTTCTTTTTCTTTTGCTTGAAAAATTACAAATAGTTAAAAATTTGTTCTTTGAGAATCCAACACCCAGTCTATAAAGATCGTTTATTTGTCTTGCGGTGTATTTGGCGGTGTACAATTTCACTCAGTGACCGCTCAAAGAAAAAGTGCCAGAAATGTATACTTTTACGTATGGATAAATACATATTGATAGTTCTTCTCTCTCCTTAGAAGTAATGAAGTCAAGGCCCCGAAATATAAAGGAATGGAGAAGTACGGGGATATTGTTCTTCGTAAAATCCATCACAATTCAATTACGATTTACTCATATCACCTAGATATCTTTTTTTTTATAAATAATAAACATGCGATCAAATATTATCTATATCATACTAGTATAAAAGTTTGTCGAATGCAACATTGTTTGATTTGCTACGGTTGTCATTGGTCTTCGTGTCTCAGTGGAAAAAAACAACTTCTGACTTCTTTTCTAGAAGTTTTTGAATTCGATTCCCGTTGATGCCTTTGTATTTTAATTTGAAAGTTATTAGAATATTTTGCAAAGGGATTTGTACATTAAAAAAGTAGTAGAATAGCAGTCACTTGTTGTTTTATAAAACGCTCCACGTCCTGAGATAAAAGCCCTTAAACAACGCAATGACGTCACGGGCGAATTTGATCAACGGACATGCGAGACTATTTCGGAATGCATGTTCGCTACTATGACAACGTCTTTCGTGACATTTAACTTAGGTATTTAAGGTTCAAAGACTTTCATCTCTTATCATGGGTGCTCGGAAAAAGAACAATGTCTATCTATTTTAAGGACACGAGTCTGTCAGAACTTAGAATCGAATTGGTATAAAGAAGGAAGACTTAGTCTAATGTACTTAATATGCTACATTGTCAGATCTCTAAGTAAAATACATTGCTTTTAGTTACTCCAACTTACACTACACAATTCGACAGTGTGCACCTGTTTGATATTTCAGGTGTGCCGGCACGATGAAGGTGTTCGTTTTGTTCCTTGCCCTTTGCCTCGTCGCTGTCCAGGCGAGTCCCTATTACGGATACAGAAGTTACAAGCAATACTACCCCAGTTATTATGGGAAATACCATTACCCTTGTAAGTTAAAATATTGTTAAACACAATGCAAATTTTCTGTTCATTGAATTCTATATTTGGACCTTGCTTTTTTGTTTCGTTTGTTTGTTTGCTTTGTTTCCTTTGCGAAAGAGAAAGGACATTATCTCCCCCCGACCGTCCATCTGTCATGGAAAATTGTTATAGGCAAACATGTACGTTTCTCCAGGGATTGATATACCTTTTCATTGAATTTAAAATGAATCATTCATTCTCCTCTTTCTATAGTCCAGAGATTCAATTTCTTTCGTGTTATTTCTAACAAACTGTTAGTTTATGTTACAATTCAACTGCGTCATCGCAATGTACTTGTATTTCATTTACTAACATGCATAGATGTGGGGGAAAAGAAACCGTTTTGTTTAGTGATTGCATTTAGAGATTCGTCTACAAAATCTGATATCGTATTGTGCATATCATTATCTTATATAGTAGGCGTTGTCTTTCAATTAAAACATCCCAATATTATGCAAACGATCATTTGTAATAATACGAGGCATTCCTTATTCCTGATTAATCACTGTTGGTTATCTTCACCTCTCATCATAGGACTTATGTGATTAATCACTGTTCGTTATCTACAGAAAGGAAAAGTAATGTACATGTAATAATATTCCTTGTGGTGATTACTTTTCAGTGAAATACTACAAGAACTATTATCATCGACCTTACTACCACCATTACCGCCGTTACCGACCCACATACAGACGATACCACCACGGGTATCCCTACAAATACAACTACAAACCCTACTACAGCAAGCACTACTATTAACTTCTGGTGCGTATACAACTCTAATAAAACGAGAAAGGCAATAAAACCCTTGTTTTCATTGGCTGTAAAACTGGTCACATGTAGAGAAAATACCTTTCACAATCACTTTTTTCTAAAGTATATGAAATGTAGTGAAAAAAAAAACCCAAAGTTTAAGTATAATTTTTTTTGCATACATACAATTCTCGGCAATCAAAGCTTCAAGCATATACTTCTTTTTTAAAAGGACATATCTTAGAAGTGTAATCTTTCTGCACCAAATGCTTAGAAGATACAATCAACCTAAACATTATCAGTGTTTCAGCCTCACAGGTACATAATGTACCTTGGAAATATTATAAACAGCGTTTTAGCCACACAAATGATTACTAATGAATTAAACAAAACATTTTTCTTTCAAGATAATGGATATATTTCAGTTTTTAGCTTGGATAGATAAATATTTTTTCCATTACAGGTCGAATATAGGCGATGAAGAACAGCGTTTCCACTTGATGAAAGGTGGATTGATATGTGTTTATGAAATAAAGTATTTCCAAATAGAATGTTTCACTTAGGATGATTAGAAAACATTCAACGACCTCACATATAAGGATTTCCAATACAATGGAAGGGTCGGGGTAACGAAATGCAATCAATCTCATGACTCCAACAAGGAATACAAATTGGGGATTTCGGCAATACGATGTTCCCATGATACAATAACATTTCATTTCAGTAAAGAAACCATGGTGACTGAAAGGTGAATATGGCGTATGGTGATCAAGCTCGTGACTACAATAAGGAATACAAAATAAAGGGTTGGGGAAACACGGATCCCTGGGCATTCCAGAGGTGGGGTCAGGTGCCTACGAAGAGTTACCAGCCCCTGCCGACGGTGACACCTGATGCGAGCCCTATCTTGATCAAGTAAACTGAGTAACACGTAGTCAAAATCAGTGTGCAAAGAAATGCCTAACAATTGGTGTGAAACACCTCATACAACATTTGATACATTAACAGGTTTTATTGGCATACTAGATCATTTAAACGACGTTAAAATGTGCGAAATAATGATTAAATTCCGAGAAGTAGTTTCTTGAACCTAATCTCTTTTGTACTGGATTATTTTGAATCCATCAAAACGTATATAATGGTAGTGATGGACAACGGTGACGATGATAATTAATCTATTCTTAGCAAATACTAAAATAGGAGTAAGCCAACCACACACCCCTGGCATCAGGTGACTTAAAGGAGTAAAGTCCCCCCCCCCCCTGTTGACCGATCACTCCGCTGTGAGATGAATGAAATGTGAATATAACGAACAATGATCAATCTCATAACTCCTATAAGCAATACACAATAAATATTTGGGAAAATACATACCCCTGGATATACTAGAGGTGGGATCAGGTGCCTAGGAGGAGTTAACATCCCTTTTCGACCACTCACATCCGCCGTGAGCCCTACATATTGATCAGGTAAAATGTTATCCGTAGTAAACATCAATGTAACAAGAACGGTTTAACAAACAGTATCTGATTTGAGCACGGATTCATACATTTATGTGATTAAGATATAGGGCTCACAGGGTGTATGGTTGATTGACAGAGATGCTTATTCCTCCCAGGCACCATATCCCACTTCTGGCATATCCAGTGATCCACATTTGTCCAACTCTCTTATTCGCATCCATTATGGGAATTATGATACTGTTTGTTAGCTTCACCTTCTCTTTACTCAATTGTATGTAAAATATGAATAGTTGACAAAAATTGACAAAAATGTACATACGGAATTGTTTTAGTGTTATTTTCTCATGAAATACAACAGAGGGTTATGGAATCCTTTTTAAATTTATTACATGATATTTTCTAGCTGCAGAATTGTAGCTCTCTGAAAAAAAATATTTTGACATAACAGAGAGCTACAGTTCCACCCCTTTTAAAAACCTTCGATTTACTAAAAGTTGCGCACGGTTGAGGCTTTATATCGTTGTATTCTTGAGTTGCTGTCTCATAAATTTGATATAAAGAAATTCTTAACATATTTTCCTACTATACTTGTGTCTAAACATACCTTCAAATATTCATTAAAGCCCCATACGACCTGAAAACTCCCAGCTTCAAATGATTTCGGTTATTGACGTAGCTATGTTAGGTAGCCGGTCAATTCGAATCCCGTTTAATTTCCATACTTGCACAATAACGTCTAGATGTGAACTAATATTTTAGCTAAATGTTTTAGATAACATACCATCCCAGTGCCTCTAAATAATAATTATTCCAATAGCTAAACTCACGACAATGCGGCTTTCAGTAGTCTGGTCCGGTCTTCATCCCTGCCACACGAGTGTTAAGGACGTTTGTAGCATTTTCATGAATCAAGAGCTTATTTTATATTTAGAAAAAAACTATATTTTTAAATTTCTATAAATTATTCGTATTGATGATAAATGAAGAGCGAATACAAAACATATAACGAATTTTATGAATATATATTAACAACAACAGGGTTTGAATTGACCTGAAACCTAACATGGCTACGTCAACAAACGAAATCAGTTAAAGCTGGGAGTTTTGGGGTCGTATGGGGCTTTGATGAATATTTGAAGGTATGTTTGGACACTAGCATTGTAGGAAAATATGTTAAGAATTTTTTTTAATTATTAGATTTAGGAGACATCAACTCAAGAATACAACGATATAACATATGTTAAAAATTTTGTTTTAAATATTAGATTTAGGAGACAGCAACTCAATAATACAACGATATAAGGCCTCAACCATGCGCAGCTTTTTGTGCGCCGTAAATCGAAGGTTTTTATAAGGGGTGGATCTGTAGCTCTCTGTTATGTCGAAATATTTTTTCAGAGAGCTACAGTTCTGCAGCTAAATAGTTTCTATTTACAAAGTATCATAGAAATGTCTATGTCTGCAACATCTTGTTTTTTTTTTCATAGATCAGCTTTCTCCTCACGATTATCTTGCCGTAATCTCAGTTTTCGTTTCTGTTGTGAGCTAAGGAAAGGAGTGTCTTCTCATTCTGGTTTTAAGATACTTGATTGTATCCCTATACATTTCAATTTCATTTTCAACACACAAATAGTCTATCTCATCAGTGTCCTCCACTTCATTGAAATTTTCCAATTTAAACTCCATCATATTAATATGTTTCTGTAGAATATGCAGAACAGAGTCAGTGTTGTCCATGATATGATTCATATAACAATCATCGTAATAAAAATGATAATCTAGAGATTCCCATAGTTCACGTTTCGATACAAATCGTTTTTTGCATTTTATGAAAGGTTTTCGTTGATATTCGGTTTGAGGTTCCATCCGGAACCTGTGGTCTATGATTGAGCTCACGGTGTCCGCATTCTCCATAATAGCAGAAGAAAAAAGCGGAGATCCAACTTCAGGTTCATCCACGAAATTTTCTAAAAGATTTTCAATAAAGTTTCTGTGTTTTAATTTCTTGATTTTCCGGTTGCTGCTAAGACCAAGAGCAAATAGATATTCAAGGGATTTGTAACGGTCCCTTTCAAGAACATTTTTAATAACAGAGAAAACAGGTATCACCCCCAAAATCTCGCCTTTGTCTTTTGCCTCAATGTCATCTTTGTGATTGAGATATAAAACTGAAGATCGTATACCTGTGATTACTCGGAATAGGTGCTCGTTTCCGCTTCCCTTCTTGGTGTCATTTTCGCCTTTTATTAACAGATTTAGGATTTCTTTTCGATTCATCC
This sequence comes from Ostrea edulis, assembly GCF_947568905.1. Taxonomy (NCBI): domain Eukaryota; kingdom Metazoa; phylum Mollusca; class Bivalvia; order Ostreida; family Ostreidae; genus Ostrea; species Ostrea edulis. Next base: position 8,357,530 of record NC_079171.1, on the reverse strand, counting down.
ATACTGCCATTTTTAAGGGCGTCATACCTTCATTGTTACGTGATTTATAATGCAAGTCGCACGCGTGCAGCATTTCAACAACTTTGACATCATTTGTCAGCACAGCTTCGTGAAGAGGCGTCGTGAAAGATTGCGTACAATTACGATTCGCACCAGCTTGAATAAGCGTCGTGGCAACAATTGTGTGCTCGTTTTTAATAGCACAAAGTAGTGGTGAAAAAAGTGAATCTCCACTCTCATTAACATTTGCACCCTTTTCCAACAAAAATTGAACGCTGTTCATGTGTCCATTCTCTGAAGCTAAACACAAAGGGGGTATGCCATTTTCGTCGACGAAATTGCAATCTGCTCCGTTTTCATAAAGAAGTTCCAAGATAGGAACGTGACCATTTGCAGCAGCAGTGCAAAAAGGGGATTTATCTCTGTTCGTGTACATCATGACATCGGCACCAAAATTGATAAGGCTTTTCACTGACTCGAAATTGTTGCAACACGACGCGAAGTACAATGCTGTTGCACGACCGGCACATCGATAATTGCAATCCGCACCTTTCTTTAACAAAATCTCCAGAAATTTACTTTTATTTAGGTGTGCTGCAAGAATAAGGGGTGAAGGGACACCGTCTTTGATGTGATTAACATTTGCATTAAATTCTATCAACTTCTCAAAAATCTGTTCTTGTGAAAAAAACATTGCAATATAAATTGGACTTAATCCATTTTCGTCCAGAGTATTAACATCGACATTTGCCTCCAACAAAACATCAACGACACTGGTACTTCCTCGTAGGATAGCCATTTTAAGTGGCGTGAAATCACAATGTATCGGTACTTTTTCTTCCCCGTTACACTTTTGAAAAGGAATCGAATTCACGCATACAGGATCAACATGAGTAAGCACTAACTTCACCATATCAGGGTTTCTAGAATAGCATGCTAAGACTAAACACCTTGATTGACTTCTGATGTCTGATCCAAATAGCAGACTTATCTCGTTACGGACGGTGGCAGTGCTAATGATATACTGGAGAATTTGTACATGCCCATAGGCTAGAACCCAACTTAGATATCTGATGTGTCCTACTTCTGGTCGAAGACATCTGACATCGTAATATTCGTCATACCAGTCATGCATACTCTGGGCATTCTCGATTAATGATCGAGCCAAGAAATCTAGATCCACAGCAGCATCGTATTCGATATCTAAACTTAGACTGGTGCTAAATGTTTTCGGTTCAATAAAAAGGTTTTGTGTGTCTTCGCACCATTTTCTCTCCAAAATGTCAAGAAAGCATTTACAAAGCTTTCTATTTTGCAACATGTCGGATTCAAACACACTGTAAGGTTGAAGCTGTTCTAAATCTCTCAACAGTCTCTGAGCCAATTGTGGAAACATTTCTGGACCGATACAAATTTGTAAACAATTTGAACTTTCATTTTCATTTACACTAAGTCTTTTTGATATCATTTCAGTTGGCAATCTGTGTATAATTTCTTCTGGACATCGTTTCCCAAAGTGGCATATAAGAGCCTCCAAGAATACATCGTGCAGGAAAACAAACGTTTGTGATGTTTTATGCACGTATGTCCCATCCATATCCGATAAAGCATCAATGATCTCCCAATCTCCTACTGCATTTACTTTACAACACTTTCGTACCACGGGCAATAAGGAACTATCTTCAACCTCATCTTCTGAAATACTCCCTTTGTTAAGCATGCACATCACAAGAGAAGCGTACTTTAGTCGACTCTCTTGTTCTAGCTCCTGTAAATATTTCAAAATCCACCTACATGGATCTCTGAAGAACTCGCAACCCTCAATCTTATAAGCCTTACTTGACGAAAATATTTTGCAAAGCAGCGGGAACATCGGAATTTGCTCTGTATTTTTTACATAGTCTTCAATCTCAGTATATGAAGAAACGTTGTGTAGATGGTTAGACAGGATTGATACCCTATCCCATTTGGTTAGATGGTTTTCTTCATTCTCTAAATCAAATACACTTTCTAAAACACTGCTGTGCAAGGCAAACCTTTTGGCTTCCATCAAGACCATTTTCCTGCATGTCATCAGGAGTTTTGATTTATCATTCAATACTGCCTTGATCTTGTAATGACACTGATTGAATTTATCGTGAAGTTTCCATCTGAAATAGATATTTCCAAACGCGTTATCCAGCACAAAAATCTGTTTTCTGTTTATGTCCCCAAAAGATATGATATCTTGCATATCTTCAATGGGTACAACTTCAAACCCATCTGATGAAAGTTTCAATGCCAGATGGTGAATTGTAGCTGTTTTTCCACATCCAGGACCACCCACCAACAGAGTTATTGATTCTTTTTCTACTTTTTTCATCAAACTTCGAAAAACAACGCCTCGTAATACAGATGATCCTCCTTTTCCCAGTCTGTAAGAAGACTGGCGTTGATCTCTGAAACATGAAATATAAATTATCAACACTTAATTGATTGAACCTTACAACAAATTATACAGCCTAAGCGTTTATAAATCGTAACATTTCTTTTCTTGAAAAATATTTCCTTGAACGCATGCGCATTTACACTGCACGAATTATAATGCCATCAACGAGAGAGAAAATACGAACATAGGAGTCTGAGATTGAATTGAAAAAAAAAACTTATTCAATCGGGTGAATCCTTTTCCAAATGATCATATAAAACACAAGGATAGCAACATAATTTGGAGGAGGTTCCCTGAAAAATTCTATTAAATTAAAAGTATCCCTGATATATCATGATTGTGAACCCCTTTTTAGATTTCTATATGTAAAGAAATGTATAGAATTGAAAAGTTGAAAATTTGAATAATGAACGATGATCAATTTCATAACTCATATAAGCAATACAATATAGAGAGTTGGGCAAACACGGACCCCTGGACACACGAGAAGTGGGACCAGGTACCCGGGGGGATTAAGTATCCCCTGTCGACCGGTCACACCCGCCGTGGGTCCTATATCTTTATCATTTAACGGAGTAATCCGCAGTGAACATCAGTTTGTAAATAACGGCCTAACAATTAGTTTAAAACACGTAAGGCAGTATTTGATATAATCGGAAATAAGATCACGGAATATAAAAAGAGAAAACATATTTCCATTTGGTTATTTTGCATGTTTTCTAGAAATGCTAAGAAATTAAGTAATATCGCAGATATTTGAGCTACAAGTGAAAAATGCACCTATTGTTCCGAAATGCACCACTGCCTGCCTGCAGCGAAATTTTATGGTCATATCCGAAATAAACCTGTCATTCTCACTTCTAAATGTTGAGCACGGATGAAATACAATCACTACCTATATACTATTTCCGTCTTAATTTGACGCAGTCATAACAAGCAGCCATCTTCAATATTTACAAAAGATGTCTTACCTTGAATATTTTCAGGAATTCTTGACTTCGTATGTTCCTTCATCTTTTGTATTTCCGATTTCAAGTTCTGATGTTCACCTTTAAAAGTTAATGTTATTCATGCGTAAATGGTATTGTAAATCAATGATAAGCATTTAAGAGTGTCCACACTTATATTTCATACAATTCGTAAGTCCAACGTATTTCATATTTTGCTTTGAGGTAAGTATTTTGCGACATAAGTAAACATTCTTTATAACTCGGGATGATCCCGTGGTGATCCGCGTAAGAATAGGTCCTCAGTACGCATTGCTTGCCGTAAAACACGACTAGATGGGACGGTCCATCAGATGAGACGATGAACACCGAGGCATCATGTCACAATCACACTCCTCAAACGCCGTAGGTGCCGATCATAGGGCTAAATTATGTAGCCCTTCTCCGACAATGGTGACCTCTTCATTAGAGTGAAACATTTTCGAGCAGGACGGTAAACAATGCACAACCAACTAATTATAATCGGGGATGTATAGACTATGCGCTAGAGAAATCGACACGATGGTATGTTAAATGAAAACTTACTATACTTTTGAGGCAAAAATAAATAAGCACAACAAGTTTTACATCGCTGATCTATACCGAGGTTTGCATCAATGAGAGGATGTTTCAAAAATGTGAACATTGAAAAAAAATATTATGAAGTTGAATTCAAAGCAGTTTCATAACGCATTTTAAACGAATCCATAGCTTACTTTAAATGGCAGATTTGAATCAATACATCATAGTAATTCTGTATTACTCATAGTTTTTTTTTTTATCGATTATGTGTTTACTGTCTGTTGCTTACGTTTTAAGCAAACATTGTTTGAAATTTTAACTAAACATAAAAAAGGAAAAACATCATCCCTCTATATTCTACAATCGTTATAACGATTTAATTAGTAAACTTGCTGTCTGACGTGATTCGTACCAACTGTTAGGTCATCCATTACATACTATTTTTGACTACCAAATATTTCTTTTACATTTCATATACATGATCATATGTGTTTGTGTTTGTCGTATGAATGATTTTGGATTTCATTTAGAAAAGGTGATATTGATCACTGTTGGTTATCTTCACTTTGTCATTAACATAATTATCATAGATGTGTGAAAAACGAAAACAGTATTTATTACTTTGTAATCCCAATGTCATTTATTTATGGTGTCCGGATAGGGCAATTTGCAAACTGTGACTGCACGTTAGTCACAACACGCCGTCACGCTAACAAGCACCGCACCTTCGAGTTATCACGTCAACAAGTAACGCGCTTTTACGACAAGAAGCAACGCGCCTTCGCGCCGTCATGCCAACAAGTAACGCGCGTTCGCACCGACAAACAAAGTGCATTCGCGCTAACACACCTTTACATAACTCGCATTCGTGCCGCCAAACAACGCCCAGTCACGCTAACACAACTTTACACATCTCGCGCTTGTCTGCGCAAAGGCAAATTGTGTCAGCGTGACGTGTTGATACGAGTTGTGTAAAGTTGTGTCAGCGTGACGGCACGTTGCTTTTTCGGCATGAAGCTTGTTGGCGTGACGCCACAAAGGCGCGTTGATTGTCGGCATGAGAGCACGAAAGTGTGTTGCTTGTTGGCGTGACGGCAGGTTGAGAATAACGCGCAGTAACGCTTTTGCAATTGGCCCTATCGGGACACCATATTTATTACTTTTGCTTTGATTGGACAAAAATAAAACTAAACGAGAAATTACATATCAAGGACTCCGAAAACGCTATGGATGCATACACACCTAAAATAAATAAAATAGAGCGGGAATACTATACAAAGTCTTGACATTCATAATATAGGAGAACACATTAGGCGTACTTGTTTCTCTCCCGATTTCTGTAACCGGCGCAGACCGGCAAACTGCCAAGAAACAAGTGTTCCTGGGCATATACGGCATAATCTAATATGACGGACAATAACATGCTTTCATGGTCTATACCCTTTCTTATCGACGAACTACTGGACGACGACGATTGCACGATATTTTCCTTTCTTAAATCATACTTGTCAAACGGAATGTAAGCATTTGATACTAAGTATTCATGATATAGATATGTCGTACTACTATATATATATTTTCTTCAGTCGTGTTTATCTCTCATAGCAACGTTCATAGCAGATATCTTTTGATTATTTGAAAATATCATCTATTAATTTAGTGCGTGCAATAATTCAATTAAAGATATCTTGAAATAATTAATGATGCCTTCCATTCTTAATTATTGCGCATTAATTGAATTGATATCATTAATTATTCTGCTGAAGTGCGCTATTGAATCATTGCTCTCTTCAAATGAATTGAAGCGCGCATTAATTCAATATTCAGTTCAATTGATGCACGCAATAACTGAATTATTGCTCCTTAGATTATGTCATTGATTAATCCATTTATTGCGCGCAATATTCTTTTAGAGAGAGCATCTATATTATTTGAGTTTATGATTGCATCCCTTTTATTGTCAGAGAGAGAGAGAGAGAGAGAGAGAGAGAGAGAGAGAGAGAGAGAGAGAGAGAGAGAGAGAGAGAGAGAGAATTGAATAACTGGCGGCCTTAATATAGATTAAGTGGCGGCCACCAATATTTACATCTTGACTCTACCTAATTTGGGGGAGTGAAATAGGAAACACACACATATATTTTATTTTGGTCTAGTGTTGAACCTAGTTTTGCTGATTTTTCCAATTATTTTGAATTAATTAATTTACTCTATCTCTTTGACAGGATTCGAAAAAGAAGAGAAAAAACTCAGGGGTTCTTCGAAAAAACAGTGCCATCTTTGTTCCCTGACAGTTTCCGAAGATTTTTTCGAGTGTCAAAAGGGACAGCAGAAATTTTATGTCAGCATCTGGGAAGATGTAGGGAGCTGAAAAAACGTGAATACAAGGGAGGCCGTGGGGAGCTTGCAACAGATAAAAAAGTATTGATGACACTAAGATACTTAGCTTCACAAGAAAACACAATGGAAATTAGTGACAGATTTGGAGTAACTGAATACACATTCTTGAAATATAGAGGAAAAGTTATAGATTGTATTAACAACAATTTACTCAATAAATTTATCAACTGGCCCAGTGATGCTGAAATGGACACTATTTCTGACCATTTTAATGACATGGGTGCACACAATTTTCCAGGAGTAATCGGAGCAATTGATGGCTCACACATTTCGATAGAACCCCATGTTGAAAATCCAAATTCCTATTACAATAGAAAGAAATTTCACTCTATTGTTCTGCAAGGAATTTGTAAAGACAATCTACAATTTATTCACACTAACATTGGATGGCCAGGTCGGGTCCACGATGCCAAAGTTCTAAGAAATTCAAGCATCTGCGAAGAAGGGTATCAAAAATGTCGCTATGGTCGCAATCATCTATTGGGGGATGGTGCGTATCCATTGAAAGTCTGGCTGATTACCCCATATCGAGATAACGGACATCTCACACGACAACAGAAACATTTTAACAAATGTCTCTCCTCAAAGCGGCAAGTTATTGAAAGAGCTTTTGGACTTCTGAAAGGTAGATTCCGTCGACTAGAACACATCAACAATAGATCTGTTCGAAGTTCATGTGATACAATTCAAGCCGCATGTATCCTGCATAATTTGTCCATTCAGAATGAAGACGACATTGAGGAGTTTCTGGACCAGGATGATGAAGATGGAGATCAAATGTTGAACCCATTAAACGTTGCAGAAAATGATGCAGAAGGGACTTTAAAAAGGATCAATATTACAAATACATTGAGTAACTAATGTATGTAATTAAAAATAAAACAAAGCAAAAATGTTAAGTTTTAATTTAAGTTTTAATTAATGCAAATGAAAACAATTGAATAAATCATAAACCGTTACAATTTAAGACTTAAACATAACAGGGTTGTACAATCTGTTTGTCTAGTGTCAAGGCCACACACTACATGTAAGTTCTGACTCCGACGACTCTCAGTGTCTCTCGAAGGTTACACATTTGACAATGCAATAAAATGTAAACGTACTTCACAATCGAAGCAAAATAAAACAACCTGCTTTTTGGCACATGAGGAAAAAATGGGTAAATATTACATATGTACATATATTTATAAATGTCACATTGGTTTCAGTGTATTGTATCTATGAAATTGCTATTTGGCATTTTAAAAAATAAATGGTGCATATGAAACACGTGTCAAATGTTCATGTTCTATATCATAATAGATCGACACTCAGTCTTTCTTCATAACATTTGTCATCAAATCCAAAAATCCCTTCAAAACAATCATTTTTTTTCCTGGTGACGTCTTTCTGCATCTGCTTCCGACTTTGTTAGCATTTCCACCATAGTCTTTTTTTCATCTGAAAATAAAGTACATACTATTAATTGCATGCATTGCTGCAAATGTTAACCAAAATTGCAGTCATTGACAACTCGGAAGCCTTAATGAAGTTAAAGAGGCTTACCATTAACATCCATTTTTACAATTTGGGTGAAATTTAAATTCAATTAACTGTCCAGGTTTCATAACAAAATTTCTAGGTGTGGTCTCAGGAAATATGCACAAATAACTGGCTTTGATGAAAGACCATGGGTTTCGTAAAAAACTGGCACTCTGACGTTTCAGTATCAGGCCAAGTAATCCTTCATTGCATGAACTATCCCCAAGACAGTGGTGACCCCCCCCCCCCAACCACTGACATGCACTTGTTCTTCTTGGATATATTAAGTTTTTCTCTGCCCAGAATCAATTTAAAAAAGAATCAATTTTGATAATATGTGACATGTTTTATATATGTATATATAGAGTTGAATTCAAAACCTTTACAGTAGTACATAATGTTTCTCTAGGTAAGCAGAAAGTTTGGCTTTACATGCTATAGGATCTTAAATTCCAAGACCTAGAAATTTATAACAAACGACTCCTATGATGCTACAAGTGTACCTATCTATGGAGACGAGTGCCAAATTAATATAAATTCAAATAACTTACCACATGTCTTCCTCTTTTTTTTTTTTGGCTGCTGGGTTTTCATCGTCATCATTAGACTGAATTTTCTTTTCTAAATTAATTTTAAAGAAATTGAAATGCTGATTTTCTTTTTTGTTATATATCTTTAAATAAATTTCATGAAATGTGTATTTGAGAGTAAAAATAAAAAAGAAATGACTTCATTGTGAATTCACCAATATCAATAGTACCTGATTCTGTTACTTATTAGTGAACACAATATTGTTTAAATAATCTACCTGACTCTGTAACATAAATTGGTTTGCAGTCTGGGGTAGAAAACGTCAACAGCATCTTTTCCTCAATCTCATCACTTACACCTGTATCTCGTGTTCCATTCCCACTTTTTGTTCTTTGTTTGGAAATTTTAGAAATTTTTTCTTTCAAATATTTGATCTTTAATCGACATTGCTCAGATGAAAAATGGAAACCAGCATCTTTCAGTTTTTGTGAAATTTTGGCCCATTTGTTTTTGACAGGACCTTTTTCATCAGTTTCACGGAATATGTCCATTAAGGCACTTTCAGCCTCTGCTGTCCATTGTGTACTGGCAACTTGTACTGGAAAAGTTTCAGGACTTTTACATGAAATGCATCAATTGATAACCTTTTGGCTTTTAATTTTAAATTATAGTGTTCAGTCATGATATATTAAAACAATTCTGACCTCTTTAAGCAATGCAACCAAGATTAGAACAATATGGAGTAATGATTATATACATTACAATGTGTAAGCTGTAAAGTATTCATAATAATGCAGGAAAGATTTCATTCAATTTAACTACATATTAGAATTACAATCAATTTCAAGGGGGAGGTGTCAAGGATTTCATGAAATTTTGAATGCAGTTCAGAATTAACTAAACAAAATATTAGTGAGATTTGTCACAAACAATATTTTGTGTGAATAACCTGTGTATGTTAATTAAGGTTTTAATCTAAACATGTATTTTACTACTCTAAAAATGTGTATCAAGTCATATGGTATCCTCCAAAGTATGATATTGTAATTTTAACAGGAGAATGACAGAAAGTACACTATGTATATATTTACCATCAGCTTCACTGGTAGCTTCTTTTAAATAGACAATCTCATCCCCCTTAATTTTGGGGTCACCAATTGCCTCCAGAATTAAGGCAGTAGTAGTTGGGTCTGACAAAAAAATTAATACAAATATAAAATTACTAAAAAAATAAACATGTACTTAAAATGTCTGACTGAAGTTATAAGTTATCAATTCTACAGAATATGTATTGCATGTTTTTTCCCGCGGGGGATGGGGGGTTACAACTAAAAATGACCATGTAACAAACTGCACAATACCTAAATCTAATTCAATTTTTTTTTACTGAAAATGTTAATGAGGTGGAGGAGGGTGACAGAAGTTCAAGGAAATCTTATTTGATTCCAAATATAAATGCACTTACATGACAACAAAACCAGTTTAATTCAAATTTATACTGGAGCATCACCCCCCCCCCCTTTTTTTCTAATCTTAGGTAACCCCGACTTCAATAAGCGCTTGGCAATTCAATTGCAGTTTGGCGATTTTTATTTATACATGTAGAAGATAGTCTTTATTCCTCAATATATAGAAGCCTATGTGATTTCTTTAATCACGTCAAACGCCCGTGTGTAAGAATGACATGACATTGTGCATGTTTGATGGGAGGGGGACATCTAGTATCATAGTATGTGCGTACCGTTATTTCTCAGCGCTTCTAAAGTCGGTCCATCCACTTTAATACTCGTAGTTTTTCCATCGGAACCATTTATCCTCAGCCGGTGCAGTTCATTGTTACTGTGGGGGAAAATGATGCAATAAAATATAAATCAAAATTTGCACTTTTTTCTCATGCGACTCATCCAACGATTTAGATACGTGTATAATGTGCTTATTGTCGATTAATTATGCTTCAGTTGGTGTGTAAATAATTTTCAATTAGTATGAGTTTCAAAACGAAAGATTAACGCATTAATTTGCAAAAGTTAATTGCAGATATTGGTTTTCTACCTGTTTGACGCCATCTTGGAATCTGCAGTTGCCGATCTACCCGGTCAATTCAAAGCGGCATACAGCGGCATACAGCGGCATAGCCCGGAATTGCGTGCGCATTTCCGGTCGAGAAAAAAGTGCCCGTGCCGTCTTGCCGGTGTTAATACCGGCACAGAAACAAGTACGCCTATTGGAGTTATAAAAATCAAAACAATTTTTAAAGACTAGATCGATGAGTAACCTCTGGGCATTCTACTCACGCACTTTACACAATAGTGCTTCGAACTTTTATTCAGTCAGTAATTAAAATGTCTGGAATTTACACATCGATAAATTCTTCAAAAGGAATGTTTAATCCTATATTAAGTATTTTTGTTATTACATGTATATCAATATTTAATGTACACGTTTGAATATGATAATATACAAAGGTTTTTGAGCACTTGAATGTATTCAAACGTATTAGTTCGTGGCCTTGAAGTATACCATATGAGATAGTTGTAATAGCAAATCCGAAAATGTTACTCACGTCTTTGTTTCTTCATAATTATTGTACATGTTGTTTCTTCTCTGTGTCTTTTTTAAAGAGTTTTTCTCCAGAATTCTGTTTCTTCTGGGTCCAGAGATTGGTATTGTAGGTTATCTACCATGTTTTCATATTTTCTATTGTTTGAGAGATGTGCATCTAAGTCTTTGACAATTTGTTTTGTCACGCTCCAGCAATTTTGAAATTCGCTATCTGAGAGTGACACATGTTTGTGTACTGTGTCATTTCTTAAAACCCTGATTCGTTCAATATTGGCGGCCACTGATCGATCGTTTGAATCTGGTTCATTGCCCCAACCGTTAGAATGGGGGGACATACCCGACAAATTCCGTAGTAATTTGTAAATAAGTGGTATGTCGAACTCGTCATAGCTTCCTTGGTATACACCTGATTGTGGACACAGCATCAGAAACTTATGTAAGAATGATTTTTTCTTCTTCTTTTCTTGGTGCAGCTTTCCTGTAATTACATTAGGAGGAACATAATGACGCAGCAAGTCACGGAATTGGTCAGTACACGGTTTGCACACCAAACGTAAAACACGAAAACGATTTGACATGTTTGGATAATAGATTGCAGAGGTACTCGCCATTTTAAGACGCACGGTGCTACAACTACGTTCGTTGTGTTTTGCCTTTTTTACACACTGTGTACACAGCGTTATATTGATAGTTACACCCCGTATGGTCCAGATTTAATGATCCAATGTGAATTTTGTAATCGACGCACAAATCATGGAACACACAGCATTGATATCCTTTTCGCGGATTTAAGACAAACTTGAATTTTCAACAAGAAGTAATTCATTGTCAATATAACAACTGACGATATCAAGGCAAGATTGACTACTGTCTTCTACCGTTGACAAATATAAGATAATATTTAACTCTGTATAATAGTTTTGTTTAGTTTAACTCTGAAGAACCACGTAACGTCGATTTAAAATCCACCTTATTGTATACAGGTAATCATGCGATATATCTAAACTTATTGTATACAGGTAATCATACAATATATCTAAACTTATTGTATACAGGTAATCATGCGATATATTTAAATGCTAACACATTTTCTGACCTCTAACCAGGTTGTTAAATTCTCTCTCTCTCTCTCTCTCTCTCTCTCTCTCTCTCTTGCTTTCTCTCTTGCTCCCTCTTTCTCTCTTTCTCGCATACAGATAAAATATAAAAAGCTGCATAAATACAACTTTAAAGATTAAATAGTTATTGACTTACATGTCACTAATAGAACCGCTTTTTAATGACTCAAATAATTAGATGGTATTGGGTAGCAGGTCTAACACGTTTCCTAATGATCGAAAATGTTCTTTACATTTACACAATTGTATAGCATATGCAATTAATTTGAGGTTTATATGCATAAGGAAAATAGATTAAAAACTGTATAACATTTGTATAATTCAAAGTACTATACAATTTTGTATCGCCGTGTGAACGAAGAGAAGTTGGACCAGTAATAGATAAAACATGTAAACTAAAAAAAAGACATATTTACAATAATATATTTAAAAACAAACAATGTAAATATAATTTGATAATTTGATCATGACATTGTTGAACAGATTGTCCAGTATATCGCAGAGCGTTTCAGCCTACCTATGCAGCGGAGTCGACGAAATCATTGATTGCCGGATGTTAATTTTAACAATATCTGGTTCGTCATTCACGCTGATTTTTTTTTTTATTGCTTTCGGATTTTTTATATATAGGTGTCCCTCAAAGCTCCCGCAAGGGTAAGTCAATCCGTTGTGTTTTCGTATGCGGGGTCAATTGAATATTTCTGATCTTGGTTTTGTTAAGGCCTCATTAATAAACAAATCTTTATTTCCGAACACCATGGCACAATATCGGTATCTAATGAATTGTACTATGATGTCCTTGGGCAATGCACCTTTGGATCTCGGGGCTTCAAGGCGATGGGACTTCCCAATGGGTGCAGGGTCAAACGCTTTCCCTGTCGCCGACAATACCACCTTGTTAACAACATTAAGTATAATATCATCGGTGTTTTCCTTTTCACTATTTTCGGAAACTCTAGAAAATTTCAAGCAGCTTTTTTCGCGAGTAATACTCAAGACCATCCAGTCTTTGATAGCGATGTTTCATTTGATTTTTGATTTTCACGATTTCTTGAAAAGCTTTTTTTGTTATTGTATTTCTTGCCACAATATTGCCGAGAATCACACTGACATTTTTTCTGTAGAGATTCGGTGTACTTAGCAACGTTTTCAAGAATTGAGCTGATATTTGAAATGTCAGTGGGTGATCCAGAACTCAAAATAATGGCCTGGACAAGGATGTTGTGTCGGTGTATCCTTATGCCGTTTGTTTCTATTCCCTCCCATGATTACACTGGTTCATAAGAGTGATTACATCAATATCAAACACTAGATTCTCGGATGAGTATCATGAGTCTAGATAATACAGTTTATTATATAGCTTATAAACACTTTAATATAAAATCTGCGTAAAATCTAGAGAATGTTAGCGTTCAATATCCTGAGAATTTATTGAACGCTAACTTTGCATTGCGTAAATTGTATGCGCCAGAAACATTCCGAGTATGAGCGTTCAATATTGACGTTACCGTAACGACGTAAACAAGCCAAAATGTCAAACGACGGTACTCCGAATCTGACAGAGCCGGTATTTGATATTTACTTAAGCAAAATGTCTTACTGTACATAAATTATGATGTCCCCATTTACAAAATCAGTTTGCTTCATGCATTAATGACTGGTTAAATATTGAACAGTTAAGAAATGCATGATGTTATTGCACACTGCCAATATTGATGAATTATCGTCTATTTTGGTGTAGTTTGAGTGAAAATGGATATAATTTGACAACTGAATAATTTAGCTATATAATAAAAGGTTTATTGAACTCATATAGGTGAATATTAGCACTCGTTGGCTGTCAAAATCCATTCGCAAGCTCGTGTATTTTTACAGCCAACTCGTGCCAATATTCACCAATATAAGTTCAATAACCTTATAGTATACGTATACACTGCAAATGTCCAGGCCCTATAGTGTATACGTAGACATTACACGTGTGATTAATACTTAATACTTAGGGAAGACATTCATGGAAGGTAAAGATATCCATACATCAAATTTCCACAACTAAACTACAGAACACATTTAAACAAATCATTCCTAAAATACTCAAAGACCACATCTCACATATTGAATTAGAATTTCAGACTTTACATGTCGCTTTATTAGTATTTTAAAGCAGAGCCCCGAAATGACCGCCCATGTTCGATCAGTTAGAACAATAAGTATTAACACATTCATGGTATATAACGAAAACTTTAAAATCCATTAGGATCTCGTATTACGCTGTATGGTAGACCCACCTCATTCGCCGTTTTATGCTGTACAAATGTGTCATGACTAACACACGAACTTGATTATGTTAGACACCTACGTTAATCGTGCCACAGACAAGGAAATATGGAAAAATATGAGCTATGGGAACGAGGCATACATTCTTGTAGATAAAGCAAAATGAACATACCGCAAGTGGTTTTAATTTCGCGGTGTTAAAAGTTCGTGATTTTTCATATTGGTCTAATTGTGATAGTTTTATTTTCGTGGAATTCAAATTTTATTTGATTGCTAGTAACTGTTCAAGACGTATTGTGTCACATTTGCAAAACGATTGCGGTTGTTTTAATTTCGCGGAAAAATCCTGAACCGTGAGCATACCAAAATTAAAACCACCGCAATCATTTCCCCATTTACAGTATTACAAAACTGCAATTGAAGAACGCTCTAATTTCAAAGAAATGTGAAACCTTTGGAACCTATTGTGATCTGATTCTGATAGCATATCCCCTTCACGTGTGTTTTCTCATGGGGCACCTGTGGGCAACTTGCAAGATAAGAAAAGTGATCAATCTCATAAATCCCATAAAAATACAAAATTAAAAGTATGGCAAACAGATTCCTCAACACACGTTGCAATCAGGTACCCAGGAGGAATAATTATTCCCTGTTGACCTGTCACGTCCGCCGGGAGCCCTATATCTTGATCTGGTAAATGAAGTAGCCCGTAATGTATAATGAGCCGTCAACCAATAGATAGTAAACACGTCAGACAACATTTGACACAGTAACAGCTTGCGTGTTTGTCTCGCTGTATACTCAATAAGATGTCCCAGTGCATGCATGATTCACCCTTTCCACTTTCTAGTGTGCATATGTATGTTAAACATGTCTTGTCCACCCTGCAGTGTTCCACAGTACACTGGTTTTTGATGTCCCTACCCGGTGTCTACTTTGATAAAATTCCAATGAGATTCTAACAATCAACAGACATAATGTAATCAATTACTAAAATAGCTCTAAAGCTTCATTGTTATTTCGGATTTCAAAACATTTCGGTTGAGCATCACTGAAGAGACATTATTTGTCGAAATGCAGATCTGGTGCATCAAAAGTAGTACCGTATAAGTTTTACATTATGACAGCTGGGTCGAGGACGCAGCACTGTTAAGGCAGGTCTAGATATTATGAGAGTGAAAAATCCGCGAAAATAGGTAATATGACGTCACAATCAGATTTATTTCTGACGTCTGATAACAAATATTCCATAATAAGAGATGATGTTGTTAAAATTTACGAACAATTTTATTGTTATATCATGCAATTATGTAATAAATAATATTGAAGCTCGTATATCAAATAATTAATCTACATAAACATTAAAACGGCCTTGTCATTCATTCCACCCGGTTGAAGTCCACGCATGCGCACCTCGAAATCGGCGTCTCATGCGAGCTTGTCACGACACAATGTCGAAGAAGATGGATGCATTGGCCACTTGGTGTTATTGCAAAGTTTACGGCTACAGCAATGTGTCATGATTGTCATCCGACAAAAAGGGTATGTTTATATGTCATTTTACTCCATTATGCCCTTTTGATATTATATGCTTTGTATTTCTGTCCTTTCAATGTATACAAAAGCTTCGACCTACCGAAAGTTATCGTGAGCACATGGCATGCGTTGATGCATCGTCAGTTTCTGAATCGGAGAGCATGGACTGTCATGGGTTTTAATGTTGTTGAATATGGTTGTGAAATGTTTTCATTTTCCGTCACGATATTTAACATTCACTGCAATATTTTATATTTTTTCTTATTCTATAACTTATTTTAGGATTTTCATGTATTTAAAAGTGAAAATAAAAAAACTTACGACCTCCAGAGGCTCGTCATGAATTGACCCGCTCTATTCTATATTTAAACAAGGCTATAGGGGGGTTTAAATTAGCCACACGACACCCTTTTATTTAATAGCAAATAGAATAATGTGTATTTGCTATGAAATGATTGATTTTTAAAGCATATGGGTTCCATTCTTTATATATAAATTTATTATATACCCATCAATGTATCGTTCGTTGATACTGTGGATTTCACAGTGTGTGATCTGGTTTTCCGGATCACCACACTGTGGTTTTCTGATTCCGTATCGGTATCCTCTGAAACTGAAGCCGTCACAATGATGTCACAGTGCACAACGCAACGTTATTTGTGGAAAATATTGACCGCGTCACAAAACAGAACTGCGTACACAAAACATAATTTCATGGTATGTCTGTGTTTTTGATAATTTGGATTACATTTATTATCGTATAAATGTGGATTTAAAAGGCAGAAGGGGGTATATAATAAATTTATCATTACTACAGTAACTTGATCCGAAGAGTTGGATTACGTCTCGTTGACAGGCGCGGATCATCAGATCAAACTCGACGCTTCGTGTCTCGTGTGATCTGATGATCCGCGCCTGTCAACTTGACGTGATCCGACTCTTCGGATCAAGTTACTGTAGTAATAATATATATGTCTCAAAATAATTAAGACTGGATATATAAATACCATTACAAAAAAAAATATAGTTTAGAACTTATATGAGTGAACAATATATGCATCGTTCTGAATTCTGGTACATTGTTGAAAGAGGTTTATCAATAAAATAATTACATGTCCCCTTAGGCATTGAAAACAATCATTTACACTTATTCAGACTTAGTTGACTATCTAAAACAATTTTGTAATGACTTAAACTAGAACTGGACTTGTAGGTGTTTTTGTTTGTTACACTCAATTGATAATGGAATTGGTGTTGTCTATAAAACAATGCTTTGGAGACGGTAGTGCAATGAAAAAGTCAACACAATCCTTAGAAATTTTGCTGCATTAAGATTGGTAAATTATGTCAGTCGTTTACCGCAAGTAGTCATATGCCAAGGCCCGTTGATGATTGAAGAAATGTTACAAAGTACATTGTTGGAGAAAAATGGCAGCCCCTCTCATGCTTGATGGTTTTGGGGTGGGGGGGGGGTACTTTTGGTTAAGTTGATTTACGCAAAAATTAATTTTCAAAATACTGAATCACGTGTGTACATTAGAAAACAGATTTCAACAGAAATATGACTTATATGGATACAATATAATAACATGTTCCATTCAGTACACCTGATGTACATAAATTATTTGTGTCCGCAGTATGTAAGGATTGTGTCAAGTAAATAATTGTATGTGTTGGTTGCACATGTAATTTCTGGCATATTACATAGTGGTGTGGGGGTGTCGGTTGGTGAAGATTTTGACTCTTCATAACTCGGAAGTTCATGGGTCCTTTATAAATCTTCGAGAGATCAAAATTTGAGTCAAATCTGGAAATCACCATTATTAACAACCTGAGTGCATATTTACAGCATTCTGGCATTGTTTTGACACATTGTCCAAGGTTCATATTTCAGGTACATGGAATGTTATCTTGCATAAATTTATAAGAATATTTTTTAATGTGTTTTTTTTTTCTTCATTTTTGTCGTGTCTCGTCCATAATGACTTTAATTGCTGTGACTGACTACACAGACCACAATCATCACAATTTTCAGTCACTTGCACAAAGCACACATTCTAGTAAATTACAAATATTCTTTGACATGTTTGTAAATTTTATTCTCAAAATTACTGTTTCATTCTAGCCTTATAAAGTGGGCTGTATTTGAATTGTAAGGAAAACAAGTTGCAGTAGGAGGGTTCAGTTAACCAATGAAGCAATTAACTATCCACCCTACAAGAAAACACATGGGATATGTTACCCATAAAACCAACTAATTAACACAGCTGAGTTAGCCCTGGCATTCAGTGTTATCCAGGTTAGCTCTAAGCAGAAATGATTATATGCATTAGTGATGATGTGTATACACTACCATCAGTTCGAGAGATCAAGAGTGAAAACCAGTGAATTATGTTTTATGGGACCCAAATTTCATTTTGAGAGACCGAAGTTCAAGTCGGTATGAGTCACCTGTATATTAAGCACAAATATAGCAATGAACTTTTAAAGAATCATATTAACTATGTATCATTATTATTATTGTGTATATATATATATACACACAGGGCTTGAAGCTAACTTTTTATGTCATCAGTTCAGACGAACTGATGGAGTATAATTTCAACTAGTCCGCAGAAAAATTTACCACTCCAACAGAGTTTTCCCAGAAATAATTAAACATATTTCGTTAATGTTATTAAAATGATCGATATATAACTCGATATGCCTCAGACTATTGTAACACTTAAATGTGGGATTTATATTTACAATTCAGATTCGTCTGATACTACAGATCGAATCATGCCAAATGTGTGTATAAAATTTCATAAGTATATTTTCCAAAATGATGCTTTAGAAAATTAACCAGTACCATCGGACTGACTAAAACAAATGTATGTCAGTCCGACAGACTTTTAACCAGTCACAGACGGACAAGCATATGTTTATTTCGAGCCCTGTATATATTATATGTATATATATGAAGAAAAAACCCATGAAATAATTTGTTAGGTTGATTAATTCTTTTTAATCATATTAATATAAGAAAAATAATTGGTAAAATTGCACGGGAAGCAACAACCAATGATTAATTATAAAAATTAACTGATGTCCCATCACTAATTAATTCTTGCCAATTTCAAAATTTATATAACAAATAAAATGGTAGCTGTACATGTATCAGTTAATTCGAATGCTATGAAAAATACAAAGGTACAGATAAGAAAATATCTTAAATATCAATTGAAAATACAGGTAAACATGGTAAATAAGGAAAATGTTGTAGTCAAAAAGTAGATGTATAGGAACATAAATACATTGAGTAACAGCAGTGGCAGCATGATCCTTTTGATTTGCAGCACCAACAAGTTTTTGGTAGAAAATGTGACCTGTTTTACTCAAAACACCATACTGATTAACCTATTTAGATATATATTTTAAAGTTCATGGAAGGGACTGTTTAAGATCAAAATAAAATAGATGTACATGATTCCAGTTCCCAAACCCTATACCTTCATTTTCACTGTCCATCCTAAATATTTTATTGACGATAAAAATCTGGAAATTTTAAGTCTTTCTTAAAAAACTAAATATAGTTCCAGAGCAGAATTTGTCAAGATCATGAACATTGCATTCCTTATTTAAACTTGTGGTGTTTTCATTAAAGACCATCAATCTCTCTAAATCATGTCTGATAGACATGATAGAAGGATCCTTCCAAATTGAAAAATAAGTAACTTTTTCCTATTCCTATTTTTCCACAACAAGCGTAATTGAAGAATAATAATTTTGAAATTTCATGATTACAGTTGCAATTGAATTGCTTCTTTTATGAGTAGAAATTGATTAAATTAGAATTACTTCATCCTAATCATAACTTTTCTAAAAAAAAAAAAGTGATCAGAAAATAATCATGATTAAAGTAAAATTTGTAGCTGTAATCAAGGTAAATGATTGAATTATATTACAGGTATCTTAACTTGTAATCAATTACAGCTCCCTACAATCCCCCCCCCCCCAAAAAAGAAAAAGCCATTCCTGTCTATACATGTAATACATCTAAAATTGTATCATGACATGGTGGTCTGTTGTTGTATTGATTTGAGGAAATCTCGCTTTTAAGTATAAGTACCTACATACGGTAAAGGAGATAAACTGTGAATAAAATATCAGAAATTTAATTATAATTTATGTTTTTTGTACAAGGGTACGTATTTGCAAGCGACTTGCTGAAAAAATTCCTCAAATCAGGCAGATAGTTTTGTATGAGAAATGAGTCATCTTTAGCATCACTAATTTATATGTACTACAAGAGTTGTCCAAGTGACACTTCATTTGCGTAACTTCTTTTTCTGAAGTGTTCCAAATTTTTATAGCTCCAATTTCCCATATGAACAAGTAAGATTTATTTATGAATTGGTCACCTATAATTAAAATTATTTGATATTGTAACTCACCCCTAAGACACCTCGCCCCCTCTTTTGAGATAACTCGCCCCTTCATACAACACATCTCTACAATTATTTTGCTTGGTCTAAAATCCAAGAGATGCATCAGCAAAAATTAATGAATTTGTAATAGATAGTATAAGTATCACAGACAAAAAGACCTGTTCACATAAACACTGAACTTCCTGTCTTTTTATGTAAGATCAAAGATTTCAGTGAAAATCCAGTGTTTGAGTTCAGTAAATTCATCATCACTTTTATTTAAAATACAAAATTACAACAGAGGGTTTGGTAGGGAAAGTATTAGCTTGGTCTTCCGCTGACATAGTATAATTTATCAATAATCTGTGTCTGTTGTTGTTAAATCTATTTGTTTGATTTCCCCCAAGCTGTTAATATTTACTTCAAGGTACTTAATTATCATCTGAGTACTTTTCACTTTGAAATTGCCGCATAAAAAGAAACAGTAAAACAAAGATGTTATAAAATTTCTAAAATGGTGAGTTTATGATCTTTAACGAGAATTAGTTGAGAAATGCATGAAGATAATTACATGTATCGGAATATTCATGCTTCACATTTACACTTTAATAATTGTAGTATACATACTGTAATTGATAAAACACACACACGCACACATTACCACCCACCCACCCCAAATACACAAATATTGTCAATATTGGATATATTTAATAAATTACCTGAAGATCAGTAATTGTAATTTTCCTAGTCAATTTTTGAAAAATATATCATTTTTTCTGAAATGCACTTAAATCAAATTTGTGTATCATTCTATTCCACATTGTTATCTAATAAAAGTATTAAAAGAGTATGAGTATTCATTTCAAATTGTTAGAGTTAAAACTACTGAATGTTATTGAACAATATAACTGGTCGAATTGACAAAAAATTAATTTCAACAGTTTTATACATATACTTTACACATGTATGTATATAACAGGATGTGGTTGTAATTTCCCCCATGACCTTTGACCTAGCATGGTGTGTTACATGTGCAAAAACTATTTTCCATATATGCATGTATCTTTGAAGATTCACTTTAGAATGTCATAGAAAATGTGGTGTACATATTAATCATAATAAAAGATTCACTTTTTTGAAAAACACTAGAACCATTAGTTTATTTGGTTTGCCTTAATGATACATCCCCCAGTGGTTCAAAAGCATTTCTGCATAAATCATATGTTGCATATCAGCAGCGCATTGTTTTTCCTTAAGTTCTCTATGCTTTTTACTGATCATGATTTGTATTGTTGCTAGAGACTTGTCATAGGATTGCTGGAAGGACTTGTCATTTTTGATTAGCCTTCTGTACTTATGGAATTCATCAACTTCTTTCACATGTCCCAAAACAATGTTCACTAGGTCATCAGTGGTGTATTTTGATGCTAAAAGTAAGAGAAAAAGCACATCAATTTAAATGTTGCCCATGCATGGTGAATAAATTAGGCCCCTAAAAGCTGAGTTTTAAATAATATGTCACAGTACTTTCACAATCCGAAGGGCGCATGTGACGTCACTGTACCACGTGACTACCTACCTAATTAACTAGACTTTTTTTAAAATCAGGACTTAGATTTAAGTCTGTATTGTGGTTAATTATCGCAAAACGTCGGCGAACGAACTATTAGAATTAGTTACTAAAAGCATAAAGAAGACAAAATGCATGTAATTTTGTATACTTTGAAAACATGACATGTGTCCTTTAATGACAAGTTTCATTTGATATTTCAAACAGACAAAAGGCTCTGTAATCAATATAAATATGTATACATGCATGTGTTCTTACTTGATTTAAATCGCTTGGAACAGGGGGTCTGTTTTCCATCCGACAGAAATAGTTGTTTCCTGCCCCGTTTGTTTACATGGTTACCTTTTTCAATATAACAATGATGAAATTAATTTGCAGCAACTAATTTTCACTACCGCAATTGAACATTTTCAAATCTAATCTTTTTACCAAGGGTAAAGCGAGGCCATAATAGGGGATCAAAATTTTACACACAAATATATAGGAAAAATCTTTGAATGTGAGCTTAGGTGACTCAGGTGAAAGATGTGGCCCATGGACATCGGGTTAATGTTTACTATACTTAACTAAACTATTTATAAGAGCCAGCATAAATTTGAATGTTGATGAGCTATAATAAAACCATTTTTTGTGTACAATAATTCTTGTTTAATTGATAATTTAGCTGTTTAGTTAGATTGTGCAAATAGCAAATATCTGCAAATAGCAAATATCTGCAAACTATATACACTAATAGTCACTGTTGAATATGTGTACAAGTAGAAAACTGAATTTCATGGTAAGATTTTATTATTTCTCTCTTGGGGGGGGGGGTATTGATTTTGTACTTTCTGTCTGTCAATCACTACATGTTGTGAACGCTCCTGGCTTCTCATCCTTATTCGATAGACTAAAACTTTGTATAATGCTTCATTACTATTTGTGGATGTGCATATTTGTCGGTACATGAGTATTCAATTATTTTCCATAAGAATGAGGTTCTATCAATAAGATAATATTTGTAAACATCATTCTGCATATTTCAGGTTACAGCCAGTGAATGTTATGACTGCATGAACTATCATGGTCTGCAAGCATCATGTAACCTGGACATCTAACTAGCCAAGAAACAATGCAGTGGTGGATCCAGAATTTGTTAAATGGTAGGGTTATATAGGTTGGGGGGTCTGGGACTGCATTAAAGTCCACTGGTGGGGGGCCAAGGGGCAAGACTCGAGGGTTTGGGGCTTTTTAGGTAATTTTTTTTTTTATTATTTTAACTATAATTTATTAAGAAATGAATCTTGTAATTCTTATCATGATGCATCATGCAGGTATCAAGTTGTGGAAAATTGGATGAAAAATTTTATCACTGTGCATTAATGAAAAAGTGTCCTGTACAGTTTTCCCTATGATACCGTCATCAATAAAAGAATTATGAGATTGATTTAATTTATATCATTCAATATTTTAAAACATCGAGTTTGAATAATAAAACATGATTTTGTTTTCAAATTCATATGATGTATCAATACATAACATAGAGTCAAAATCCGGTCTCTTTGATGCAGAAATCAAAATCACCATAATTTCATTAAAACAATATTAAATGATTACATATTAAATTATATTTAAATTAACAAAACTGCGTACACAAAACATAATTTCATAGTATGTCTGTTTTTTTGATAATTATACCCCCCGAACAAAGTTCTGGAGGGTATATAGGAATCACTCTGTCTGTCCGTCCGTTTGTCCGTCTGTCTGTCTCCAGATTCGTGTCCGGGCCATAACTTCTTTGTTCTTTGACATAGGCATACCATATTTGACACATGAGTGTATCACCATGAGACTATGTGTCATGTACATTTATGACCTTGACCTTTGATTTCAAGGTCTAAATTATAGGTTTATGCCATGGATTTGTGTTCGGACTATATCTTCCATTTCCTTCTACAAAGGCATACTATATTTTTGCACTCAGGAAAGAGGTAATTTATGCCTATTAACAACACCCTTTGGGAGATTGGGGTAAGCGGGGGGTATTCTTAGTGAGCATTGCTCACAGTACCTCTTGTTTGGATTACATTTAGTATCTTATGAATGTGGATTTAAAATGTATAAGGGGGTATATAATAAATTTATCATTACTACAATAATTTAATCTGAAGAGTTGGATCACATCTCGTTGACAGGTGCGGAACATCAGATCAAACCCGACGCAAAACGTCTCGTATGATCTGATGATCCACTCCTGTCAATTCGACGTGATCCAACTCTTTAGGTCAAGTTACTGTAGTAATGATATATATATATATATATATATATATATATATATATATATATATATATATATATATCAAAAGAATTTCTTGTCAAGAAACTTTACTTCCTCCATAATATAATTAGACAACATACTTTTTTGCAGCATGAAAGACAAAAGACTCACCATCAGGATTGTGAAGTGCACAGGAATCCTGGGAGTTTGGTTGACCATTAACACAAATGGCATTACTGTAGGCATCTGAGGAGAAAAAGTTCCCTAATTAGTGAAGAAGAACTGGGTAGGTACATTATTGTAGGAATATTTGATATTACAGTATGAAAGTCTTACCATCAGGATTCTGGGGCGTGCAGGAATCCTGGCAGTTTGGTTGACCATCGACACAAATGGTATTAATGTAGGCATCTGAGGAGAAATAGTTCCTAGTCAGTGAAGGAAGAACTGGGTAGGTACATTATTGTAGGAATATTTGATATCACAGTATGAAAGTCTTACCATCAGGATTCTGGGGCGTGCAGGAATCCTGGCAGTTTGGTTGACCATTGACACAAATGGCATTACTGTAGGCATCTGAGGAGAAATAGTTCCTAGTTAGTGAAGGAAGAACTGGGTAGGTACATTATTGTAAGAATATTTGATATTACAGTATGAAAGTCTTACCATCAGGATTCTGGGGTGTGCAGGAATCCTGGGAGTTTGGTTGACCATTGACACAAATGGCATTAATGTAGGCATCTGAGGAGAAATAGTTCCTAGTCAGTGAAGGAAGAACTGGGTAGGTACATTATTGTAAGAATATTTGATATTACAGTATGAAAGTCTTACCATCAGGATTCTGGGGCGTGCAGGGATCCTGGGAGTTTGGTTGACCATTGACACAAATGGCATTACTGTAGGCATCTGAGAAGAAATAGTTCCTAGTCAGTGAAGGAAGAACTGGGTAGGTACAATATTGTAGGAATATTTGATATTACAGTATGAAAGTCTTACCATCAGGATTCTGGGGCGTGCAGGAATCCTGGCAGTTTGGTTGACCATCGACACAAATGGTATTAATGTAGGCATCTGAGGAGAAATAGTTCCTAGTTAGTGAAGGAAGAACTGGGTAGGTACATTATTGTAGGAATATTTGATATTACAGTATGAAAGTCTTACCATCAGGATTCTGGGGCGTGCAGGAATCCTGGCAGTTTGGTTGACCATTGACACAAATGGCATTAATGTAGGCATCTGAGGAGAAATAGTTTCTAGTCAGTGAAGGAAGAACTGGGTAGGTACATTATTGTAAGAATATTTGATATTACAGTATGAAAGTCTTACCATCAGGATTCTGGGGCGTGCAGGAATCCTGGGAGTTTGGTTGACCATCGACATAAATGGCATTACTGTAGGCATCTGAGGAGAAATAGTTCCTAGTTAGTGAAGGAAGAACTGGGTAGGTACATTATTGTAGGGATATTTGATATCACAGTATGAAAGTCTTACCATCAGGATTCTGGGGCGTGCAGGAATCCTGGGAGTTTGGTTGACCATTGACACAAATGGCATTAATGTAGGCATCTGAGGAGAAATAGTTCCTAGTTAGTGAAGGAAGAACTGGGTAGGTACATTATTGTAGGAATATTTGATATCACAGTATGAAAGTCTTACCATCAGGATTCTGGGGCGTGCAGGAATCCTGGCAGTTTGGTTGACCATTGACACAAATGGCATTACTGTAGGCATCTGAGGAGAAATAGTTCCTAGTTAGTGAAGGAAGAACTGGGTAGGTACATTATTGTAGGAATATTTGATATTACAGTATGAAAGTCTTACCATCAGGATTCTGGGGTGTGCAGGAATCCTGGGAGTTTGGTTGACCATTGACACAAATGGCATTAATGTAGGCATCTGAGGAGAAATAGTTCCTAGTTAGTGAAGGAAGAACTGGGTAGGTACATTATTGTAAGAATATTTGATATTACAGTATGAAAGTCTTACCATCAGGATTGTGAAGTGCACAGGAATCCTGGGAGTTTGGTTGACCATTGACACAAATGGCATTACTGTAGGCATCTGAGAAGAAATAGTTCCTAGTCAGTGAAGGAAGAACTGGGTAGGTACAATATTGTAGGAATATTTGATATTACAGTATGAAAGTCTTACCATCAGGATTCTGGGGCGTGCAGGAATCCTGGGAGTTTGGTTGACCATCGACACAAATGGTATTAATGTAGGCATCTGAGGAGAAATAGTTCCTAGTTAGTGAAGGAAGAACTGGGTAGGTACATTATTGTAGGAATATTTGATATTACAGTATGAAAGTCTTACCATCAGGATTCTGGGGCGTGCAGGAATCCTGGCAGTTTGGTTGACCATTGACACAAATGGCATTAATGTAGGCATCTGAGGAGAAATAGTTCCTAGTCAGTGAAGGAAGAACTGGGTAGGTACATTATTGTAGGAATATTTGATATCACAGTATGAAAGTCTTACCATCAGGATTCTGGGGCGTGCAGGAATCCTGGCAGTTTGGTTGACCATCGACACAAATGGTATTAATGTAGGCATCTGAGGAGAAATAGTTCCTAGTTAGTGAAGGAAGAACTGGGTAGGTACATTATTGTAGGAATATTTGATATTACAGTATGAAAGTCTTACCATCAGGATTATGGGGCGTGCAGGAATCCTGGGAGTTTGGTTGACCATCGACACAAATGGTATTAATGTAGGCATCTGAGGAGAAATAGTTCCTAGTTAGTGAAGGAAGAACTGGGTAGGTACATTATTGTAGGAATATTTGATATCACAGTATGAAAGTCTTACCATCAGGATTCTGGGGCGTGCAGGAATCCTGGGAGTTTGGTTGACCATTGACACAAATGGCATTACTGTAGGCATCTGAGGAGAAATAGTTCCTAGTTAGTGAAGGAAGAACTGGGTAGGTACATTATTGTAGGAATATTTGATATCACAGTATGAAAGTCTTACCATCAGGATTCTGGGGCGTGCATGAATCCTGGGAGTTTGGTTGACCATTGACACAAATGGCATTAATGTAGGCATCTGAGGAGAAAAGGTTTTGAAATTAGTGAAGAACTGGGTAGATTCATTATTGTAGGAATATTTACTTGCAGTAGCAAGGTATTTTGAAAACTGGGAAGAATTAATATAGTATTCTCATTCATAATCAAGACTGAAATTTTTGATTTCTTATAAGATTCATATTACTTCATTTATAATTTTTCTGAATGTATTTAAAGATGTACGATGATGTATTGTAGATTAATACCAGCAATTCCTCGTAACGGCATGTCAAGGGCAATCCTTTGTGGGCCTTCAACTTTGGAGGAAACAACATCTTCATGATTCATGGTTCCATGGAGTCCTGGGTAAATTAAACATAAGTTGTGTTCTGTTTATAAATGGGATTTAAATGAAGCGTTTAAAGTTAACTCTAAATTTTCATCACTGTTGGCAATCTAGATATGTTCTGATTTGCCCACATGTTGCCTAAAAGGTCTCTATGTAGTGATTATATGATTTTATATTGTTGAATTGTCACATAATTTAGACTGAGTAATGCAATTACATGTAATATTTGTTGGATGGTTATTCTTATGTTCAACATTGTAGGTTATACCTGACACTGTTTGCACTGACTGACAAGCTGTCTCTTCCTGTTCATCTTCCATGCGCTGATCTTTATTCATCTGGAGGTTGTCCTCAAGACATAGTTCAAGAAGTCCTGGAGATTAATAAACAAGACGTGAAATACTAGATGAAAATATATATGCACATTTAGTATCCACCATTTTGTTTTTGTAATTGGACAACATTTTTGTATTCATAGCTATTGTTTTTATCATTTTGTTTTAAATTATTTTTATTTCAATTTGTTAAATTCAGTTTTTAGTTCAAGGTTGAATTTGTGCTTACTTTCATTTCTAATCACTTTTGGCTTCTTCCCACTAAATGTCTTCAGTTTCAACAGTGGCAATTGAATGTCCCCCTTTCCAAATGCAGCTACACATTTTGCCCATGAATTCTCCAGGAGTTTGGTAGTGTCAGCAAAGGTGTCGGTACGGAAATGTTGAGATGAAGTATTAAGTTGATAAGGACCACCATGATTAGGACTATCGTGAAAAACGATCTCATCTCCATCCAAATGCCACCAGATGTTTTCTCCTTCTAGCAGGAAATCGGCGATTCTCTCACAGTGTTTGAAACAGATATGGTCTTGCCCTTAGCATCTCAACTGGAAATCTAGTGTTTTCAGCTGCAGGAAGTAAACGAGCCTGTTGTGTTATCGTTGATTCCTGTTTCTTGTAGCTAGAGAATCTGTTTTGTTGTTGTTGGGCATTGAACCTCACAATGGCATTGTCTATTATTTTCCCACATTGTCGGTTGGAGGTGTTTAGAGAAATTCTTCTCATGTCTCCGAAGGAGCGTTCTTGCTGTTCTGGGATGAGAGATCTCAGGCAAAAGATTCGGAATATCTGAGGAGCATGGACAGTTAAACAATGAAAATGACATCCATAGAATTTCCGGAGGGTTACCTTATTGGGATTGCCGATGACTGTTTTGCATAGAGTGCTGAAGAGAAAGCATTGATTGTATAATCTGAGGATTGATTTTGGAGATCTTTCTTTGTAGTGGCTGTAGCATATTGATATGATTTCAACTAAAGAATTGCAGAGAAGGAAGATGTCATTAGAAATGGAGTTTGCTGTGAATTTTTGATGGGCAAATTTGGTAAGTTTAACAGCAAAAAGTCTGGCATCAGATCCTTTTAGTTGATTTTTGTCGCCTATAGTAGCATTAGCAAACTTCTGAAATTTATTTTCAACCACTTTGTCCTTAATGTGTGATGGAAGCTCAGTTATCAAGTTTTGAACAATGTTTGTCAGGTCGTGTAACGGTTCACATGGTGGTATCTCATACTTAGACAAAGAAAGAGAATGAATGTCGCTGCTTAAGAGTGGTGGAGGTCTCTGGATTCCATGCAGAGCTGTTGCTAGTTCTTCCCTCATTTCTCCTACAGCTTTCCTAAAGGTGTCGAAACCCCTGGCCTCCAGTTCATCAATGAGTTCTTCTTTTTTCAGATGAGTGAGAGGATTTATGTTGGTGTTTGAAAAATCCTTCCAATGAACTCCAGCTCTGAAGATCTCCATTCTCCTACCAAGTGTTAGAGGTGTGAATTGGAAGGCACACTCTAAGTTGGGGTGTTCTCTAACAGAAATACCACGGAGACAGCTATAGTGACCTCCGCGTTGATGTCCAGCCTCAAACTGTCTGGCAGGGCCATCACCACTGAATACACGAAGAACATCATGAATTGCAGTGCCCTGATGATAAGTGGGAAGGTGGATGGAGTTGATGTCTTCTAGTCTGGTTGATGTGTAGGAAAGCTGGTCAACATCACTGGATTTGGACTGCCCCAAGATATACAAGTATGGCTTCTCCACTACAGACTGAACATCAACTGGAGGGTTGTCGGGGTACTTCTGTTGGAATTCCTCATCTGTCAGGAAGATTGCAGGATCATACAGCGCAGATATCATAAAGCTGACATAGCTGTGGTTCAGTATATCTGAATGATCATGCCAGATCTTTAGATTTCGTGTGTGCTCCACTTTCATCAGTTCATCCAGCGCAGATGTTGGTTCACTGGGCACATCAATCTTCAGGTTACGTAGTCTGTTGTGTACTTCTTCTGATGAAATGTTTTCATAATCTTCCTTCTTCCATCTCAGATAAGAGCCTTGGTCAATATTCATTTGGCGACGGATCCTTTCAAGGGGAATCTTTCTTCCGTACACCACCACATCAGTTTCCTGAAGTACGCCAGTTGATGTGATTCTGTTCCTGCTGTATGTTTTAGGGGCAATTTTCTCTCCTACATAAATATCCTTGTTGTTTAATCTTCTGCGAATCTCAGTGTGAAGTTTCCGTGTAGGTTGTGATGCAGGAATGGATACCTTTTTATACAACAGTTTATGGCGGGCACGTCTCACTCTCTGGATGTAATCTCTGCCACTTACTCTTTTCTCAGTGTTGAACATTGTGATGTTTATTCCAATGGACTTTGCAGCCTCCATTAACACCTGACCTGCATTGCTCGGCCGTGCTCCGGATTTGTTTCTAACGTCAAACTTGATCCCCAAATTTCTCCAGCTTACCTTTGATCCTGACGGAAGTGCTGTCATAAACTTCTTGAATTCATCTCTTTTAAAGAGGTAGTTTTCCAGGTTTCCAATATGCTTTTTTGGCTTATGGACTCCGGCTTTCAGATTTTTTATTTTGGAGGTGCTTCTGATTTGAGCAGCTGCTGTGGTCTCGAAGTAAATATCCATTCGTTCCCGATCTCTCTTGTTGTATGAATTCCCTGATGCAAGGAATGACGTGACCTCATTGTTGTTGTTGGATATTAGTCTTGAAATCTTCTCGCTGTTCTCCCTTGTTGATTTTATTTTTTGCTTTTGCTTTTTGTCGCTTGACAATTTTTCTGTTAAATTGTACTTCGATGTTACTGTGTTTTTCAGGCTTTTTTGAAAAGTGTTCTCCATAATTGGTTCAATTATTTTCACTAACTGTTCTGCTCCATCAACCATTCTATCTGAATGCAACATTTTTATTTCTTGCGCCAGGTCATTTGTTTTAGCAATAATATTTTTTGTACTTTCACTTACAGACACATGCATGGATGCAACTTCTGGATTTTTGGCCTCACACTTAACACAGTTTTTCAAAGTATGCATTTGTTTTTCTCTTTCTGGTAATTTCAACCAAGATTGTAAGCTGAAAGTTTGAATAAATTGGCTTTTTTCCCCATTTCTGTTTCCTTGTTTCCAATATTTAGCATTTGTTATATACTTTTGTAATCGTGGCAGATTTGTGGAAAATGATGTGAATGGTAAATACATTTTGGGGTATTTCTGCATGACATTTTGGTAAAATTCATACCTCTTAGCCACTGGCACGGTGTTGCTGAATTTACTTAGCTGTTGTTGTCCTGTTTTTCCTGTCGTATTTGATGAATGTGGGTCTTTGGAGTTTCTTGCAATGATAATTTTTGCATAATTACAGAAATTCATGGTGTTTCTATGATGTATATAACGGGCACATTTTTGAAGGTTATTCTGCCATCATGGAAATTAATCTCTAAATAAATTCTAAACTTTCAGATATTTTTTTAAAATTTTTATTATTTGTATTAAAACACCCATCCTTTTTATTTAATCTTCACCTTGCATTTAAAAGTCAAATTTACACTTTATTTTGAATTTTATCTATGGTTTATGATTTTACCATTTGGCTCATATTGAAAATATGTACTTATAAACTATTCAGTACCAAATTCAATTGCTTGAAAATCATTTGATTGGCTTTTCTTGATGATGTCATGCATTTACAATTTTGTTTCAGTCAGTTGTTTAGTAATTCAATTCGGCGCAATTTTGCTTAGAGATTAAATTCCAATTTTACTCTGTAGATATGTGCATTTCTTACAAATTCCATTAAATTGCTCTTTTCAATTCATTAAAAATGAAACTTTGACAAATGTGTCTTGTTATTTATCAATGAAAGTTGAGTCGTTTCAAAGTGAAAATGATGTGGGGGGGGGGGGGGGGGGTAGTCAGGCCGCAATATGCTTTCTTTTGCATTTAGATCAACTGTATTGAAAAAAGAAACATGTAAAATAAAATGTGTCCATCATTTATTGAAAAATTTGGTTTAAAAGGTACAAAATATGAAGCTGAATTAAAAAAAAAATGTCTCCTGTATCAAAATACGAGTAATACGAAGTATGTGATCCATGACTCGGGCAAGAGCCAGTTAGCTCCCGTTTTCTGTCGTATCCGCTCAAATATGGCAAGTCATTATCTGAAAAAGAAAAAGGGTCTATTTTAATCAAAAAAATGGCATGATGTTTGTCGTGGGGTCGAATAAGCAAATAGTAAATGCGTTATTCGAAATTCTTTTGAAATTACCCGCCCTTAGTAAATAAAAGAGTTATGTGCCCGTGGTAATATCTGAATCGCTGCTGCGTTTGAAAATGGGGTAAAGTTAAGGAAAATTTGAACGACTCCACTTCTGCACGTTTTAGAAGGGCATAACCTGCATGGATTGATTTGATACTTCGCAAACAGTTTACGGAGGGTTAGATAAAATTGAAAACTGATGCTGGATCATTCAGTTCGCCGGATTTATTGGAATTCAGTACCGATGTGTAAGACATGTCATCGGACATGTGTAAATACAATACTTTTCCGTGAATTATGTGTAAAGTAAACTTCATCCGAACGAAGCAGCAATGATTTTCATATTCAGTATATATTAATGCATTTACAGAAGCAAAAAACTTGAACCTAGGTGTGGGTTATGCCGTTCTAAAACCCGATATATTGTTTGACTCAATAAAGTGTATATAAATACCAATGTCACGTGACAGACACGTGATAATGCATAAAGTTATATGCAGTTGCACACCGGAGATCTTGTAGGATCATCATCGCATATACAGGGAAAACTGTGTAGTATTGTTAGTTTAACACAGCGGCGGTATATATGTGGGCATTTTAATGCATATTTATTGCGTATTATTTCTATTGGAGCCCTTAACAGTCTTGCGGACTCTGATTGTGGACTGTTAGTCCCCGAGGGTCTCGACAGCCTGGTAGCTAAGTACTTCGTTACTAGCTTGGAAATATGGATGTATATTTAATTACTGTTACAAAATTTTGAAATTCATTTCAAAATTAAGGATGATTTCTCCCTCACACATAGCTCTTATCCTTAGAAGAATTTAACTCCACTTTTTGGCATACTGTTTTCCCCTAAAATAGCTCTAAAACTTCATTGTTATTTCGGATTTCAAACATTTCAGTTGAGCATCACTGAAGAGACATTATTTGTCGAAATGTGCATATGGTGTATCAAAATTGGTACCGTATAAGCTTTACATTTTAAAAAAAAACACACGAAGAATGGTTCGAATAATAGGGAAAAATATGATATGTTGTAAACAGTGTTATGTTAATTTGAGAATATTTCCAATATAATAACTTGTTAATACTTGAATGTAAAAACAAAGATAAGACCCTGAATGTACCAAATGCTTGATAACTCAATGTTTATGAACATAATGACTAAAATACACGCACACAAAGTATAACTCTTGATACGCTATGTCTGTCAATCTACAATGACTAACGATATGAATATTTTGTGCTGCACAATATCAAATGTTTTGGTGATGTGTTTATGAGTTTTCTTCCTTAATAATTGCACTTCACAGAGTCAATCTCAAATTGTATGTAAAATGAAGGAAAAAATCTATGACCTGCAACTTTCACGCATTTTCACTGATTTTTATGAACTTTGAATGAATTTGTAATAATTTCAGTTGTTATATATGACTTTGTAATCTTCTTCTCTAAAAAAAAGAATTATGTTTCTGACGAGAGACAAAAATATGTACCTGAAATATGAATGTGAAATAAGCAACAAACACCCAACATAAACTTTTGAAATGTTCATATTTTATATCAGCCTAACGTTTAACCTCACACCTCGGATCAATTCAACGCTATACCTCACATCTCACATCAACACAATGTTATACCTCACATCTCACATCAACACAATGTTGTACCTCACATCTCACATCAACACAACGTTAAACCTCACATCTCACATCAATACAATGTTATATCTCACATCTCACAGCAACACAACGCTATACCTCACATCTCACATCAACACAACGTTATACCTCACATCTCACATCAATACAACGTTATACCTCACATCTCACATCAATACAACATTATACCTCACATCTCACATTAATACAACGTTATGCAAGGTGAAGATAACGAACAGTGATCAATCTCATAACTCCTACAAGCAATACAAAATAGATAGTTGGGCAAACACGGACCCCTGGACACACCAGAGGTGGGATCAGGTGCCTAGGAGGAGTAAGCATCACATCTCACATCAACACAACGTTATACCTCACACCTCACATCAATACAATGTTATACCTCGGATGGCAAAACATTGCACAGCAGTTCACAGGAATATTTCCAAAAAATTCAAATGAATATCATAGAACTACACGTATTCGACTCTGAAAATCGGCTACCCTAAGTGAGGACAACACTTAACTAGTAATACAAGGGTCCCATAATTGATAATTGTCCCAAACATTTACCGTATGCTTCCTATTATGTTTCTTGTTATCAGTTTGTTTGCAGTATCGTAATGTTAGTTTTGATCTAAATTTAGATTATACGTGCGTTTTTTCAGTAAGGCAATATTAATTTGAATGAATGGTGAATATAGCGAACAGTGATAACATCCATCAATCCCATAGATAATACGACATAAATAGTTGGGTAACCACGAGCCCTGGTCACACTCGCCGTGAGCCCTATATCCTGATCAAGTAAACGGAGTCATCCGTAGTCAAAATCATTATGACAAGAACGATATAACAATCGGTATGAAATACGACAGACAACATTTGACCCAATGATAGGTTGTATTGACGAACTAGATCGTCATAACGGAAATGCTGACTACAATCGAGACTGTTGAATCCCCTGTACCATCAACTTGTTTGTCAGTAGCTTACCTCGATTAAAAAACTGACTATACGCAGAACAAGCTCTTGCATATCGAATCAGTTGAGAAATATAACCACCACATACAGGTGATAATGGAATATTGCTACATAAATATGGATAGTTGACGATCGAGAAGCTGAAATCCTCCTGTTTGTCATACAGTTAAGTTTTTAGCTTGCCGTTAATGCCTACTTTCAATAAAATATCTAAGTATCATAATAATAATATCCTTTACTTAAACAGGATAGCACAATTATTTAAAACTAGTTTGCATTATGGTCCTGAAAACATATATTCAGACAGCAGTATTATACAGATTCAATATAAAAGAGTATATGAAGGTACGTTGAATGCATACATGTATGTCATTTACATATCTAAAACTGAAAATAAAACAATATAAATAAATAAACAAATAAAAATAAAACTGAAAATAATCAAAAACAAATTTGTATGATTTTAATTTCCCGAATAAAAAAATTCTAAGATAAGCGGGTTTAAAAATTTCCAATGTTGGGTAATATTTTAAAAATTCTGGCATATTATTCCATAACTGCGAGTCGTAAATTGTAAAAAAAAAATCTTCTAAAATATTGTGTCTTTGCTCTCTGGATATATAATGAATTACTTTGACTTAATCTGGTAGCTCTACTGCTAATGTAAGGTGAAGATAACGAACAGTGATCAATCTCATAACTCCTATAAGCAATATAAAATAAATAGTTGGACAAACACGGACCCCTGGACACACCAGGGGTGGGATCAGGTGCCTAGGAGGAGTAAGCATCCCCTATTGACCGGTCACACCCGCCGTGAGCCCTATATCCTGATCAGGTAAACGGAGTTATCCGCAGTCAAAATTAGTGTGCCAAGAACGGCTTAACAATCGGTATGAAACACGTCAGACAGCATTTGACCCAATCCGAGATTCTATGGACGAAGTAGATCGTTATAACGACAATGGAATTTGCGAAATACTGACTTCAATCGAGACTGTTGAAATCCCTGTATCATCAACTTGTTTGTCAGTAGCTTACCTCGATTTAAAAACTGACTATACGCAGAACAATCTCCTGCATATCGAATCAGTTGAGATATATAAACACCATATGCAGGTGACAATGGAATATTGCTATATAAATATTGAAAGTTGACGATGGAGAAGCTGAAATCATCCCGTTTGTGATACAGTTGAGTTGTCAGTTTGCCGTTAATGTCTACTTTCAATAAAATATTTAATTATGAAGCAGAAGTGGACGACTCTGTGGTGTCTTTTATTTCGAGCTCACAGGGATATACGCTCGGCATCAGGTGTGAATGTCACTGGTCCTCAGAGATTACCTTAAAAACGGATGACCCGTGTCACAGTAGGTGTGGCACGCTAAAGAACCCTCACTGTTCAATGACCGTAAGCGCCGAGCATAGGCCTAAATTTGAAGCCCTTCACTGGTCTAGGTGACGTCTCCATATAAGCGAAAATTTATCGAGTGAGACGTTAAGCAAGATACAATCAACCAACCAATCAATCAATTTTCCCAAAATATTTCTAACACAAATAGTTTTTCTTATAGAATCAGAACAAGAGAGCAACGTTCATGAACTCCGTATTCAATAGTGTCATTATTTCATTTTTAACAAACCTACATTTGTTGTTATGTGTTAAACAGTATGGGAGAATGAAATTTAACTAGAAAATTAGGTCACAAAATGTATTGACAGCATAATGCATTTGTACAGACGTGTAGAAATGTGCGAGTATATCAATTTCCTCCTCTTTGCCTTTATGTCTTTGCAGTAAAAGTTAAAGCAACTTTTTATAATCCCACCTCTGTTGTATCTGTTTTTCTATTAGTTAAAGAAAACATATTATAGCCAACGTCAAATATTCCAGAAAACCAGTAACACGTGGAGAGAAAAAAACTTTCAGTATTCATTGAAATATCAGTCATTGAAACAAAAATTAGTAGCAGAAACAAATATTAGTTTGAATATACATCCAATTCAAATCATCATGAATGTGATAATAAAAGGAAAAAAAGAGAGAGGATATTACAAAGTAATTCCATGTGCAGATCAAAATACCATGTGGACGATGCATTCAAATATGATGTAGATACTTTTCTTTAGACCGCTTCGTGATTTTTTAAGTATTAACTTTTATTTTCGTGAGCCCAGAGCATATTTTTTCTAAATCTCAACCACATGTCCCAAACCATTATTTACATTTCTTTTTATTCCTAGTCTAAAACATAAGGTCGAATGGAGTATGCTATCATTAAACCAATACATATATAATTCCTATAATAAAACACAGAGCAGACAATAAGATGGCCAGGATCATCTTTAACAGATTACAATCAAAAATTCATTCATGTTAACCTTCGAGAAATTCAAAAGTACGGTATTGATCAATGTGTAAATAAGAATATTTCAGACTAAAAATTACTATTGAGAATCAGCGTAGTTGCAATATCAGATCATATCTAACTGCGTAAAATTATACATGTCAAACATTACTTACTTTCAACTGTGATATACATAGACCATATTTTCCCATTGCATATTTTTCACAAATGATTGTTTTCCATAGAAACAGAACAAAGTATATTTTTCTCGCACATGGAAAAACAGAGCAATCCAGATCACGATGTTGATAATCGCCATGTCAGATGTCTTTAAACATCGAGGATTTAAAGCCCAACTCCAAACGAAACGTTCAGTAGCAGTACAAAACATTAGATTTAATTCAGATATAAATATTCTACATGTAATGAAATCCCCTTTCTTCTTTAGATTTTGAAGATGACACGTGATCACAAAAAATACGCGTGACAATCAATCTATCTGTAATGCAGGCGTTATAGGTATGTATTGTAGCAGAAATAGAGTGCCGTGTGATGTATAATTGTTCCACCTCTTCAGATGTACATGCAATGTGTCCTTTGTTTGGTTTTCTAGAAGACAATGCTCGTCAAAAATATGAATTCATTATTGTCAACGGAACTATCTTGTTGTAACGAAACTTATTAAGATTTGTGGTAAGCGTTTTTCTCCGCATCAATACTTAAGACATACAGTTATCCAGATTAGCGGAACTTGGTTACCCAAATGTCCGTGCTTATCTAAATATAGATACTATGTCTAATGTACCATGGACAACCAGCAATGAAAGCACAAATACTAATTAAAGAAACTCGTCATCGTGCAGCAGATATAAAAAAGACGAACGCCATTGGTAACCCCTTAACATATGATTTATTCATAAACACTACTTAAAATACCAAAATGTTAAGATTTATATTTAGCATTAAATTTTCTATCATTCATTAATAAATTGTCAGTTGTTACGGAAAAAAGGTTTGAACGAGAAGAAAGCAATGCCGATGGAGACTGTATTTTTGAATATGACAATTCATTTAAAAACCTGCGGATTAGCATTTAAACTCCTTTAACAGACCCCTCTCCTTTAGAAACCAACACTGAAGTTAAAGTATTCATTCTTCACACAAGTTTAAAAACCAATCCCCGAATACAGAAAATACGAACAGGAAAGTCTTCCACTGTACTTTTGACTTTCAAGCCCAGTACTGGTGTGGCGATATATTTGTGTCACAAATGCCAATATAATCTTGAATTTAATGGAGGTGTACAATTTGGAAATAAATAAAAAAAAATCAGAGAATGGGGTTTGAGAAAAATTAAGAGTTCAAATGTTTAGGGCGAGGTCAATATTTGACAAGAAAACCATATTCACATATCTTTGACCAAGACACCCACTCCCTCAACACTAAATGCAATGAATGTTGAAACTAATTGTGGGATGTGAAGATAACAAATAATGATCAATTTAATAAATCATGTCAGCAATACAAAAGAAAGAGTCAAACACGAATCCCTAAACACATCAGAGGTAGGATCTCGTGCGTTTTAGGACTAAGCATCTCCTCTCGACGGGTCACATCCGCTGTGAATCCCGGAACTTGATAAGGTAAACGGAGGTATCTATAGTCAAAATCAGTGTGTCATGATCGGTCTAACAATCAGTATGAACCACATCAGACAGCATTTGACCCAATGATAGGCTGTATTGAAAACTAGATCGTTATAACGACCATAGAATTTGCGAAAGTGATCAGTGATTTACTCTACGAAAGGTAAAGATAAAGAACAGTGATCAATCTCATAACTCTTATAAGGAATACAAAATAGATAGTTGGGCAAACACGGACCACTGGACACACCAGAGGTGGGATCAGGTGGCTAGGAGTAGTAAGCATCACATGTCGGCCGATGTCTCATAAATCCTGTCTGTTATGTAATCTCTGATTGTGGGATAGTTCCACCCTGTCGTTTAATATTTAATTGTAAGTTAGATTCGCCCTTTCTGTAGCCAAATGTTTAATTCTAAGTGAGATCCGCCCTCTATGTATAATGTTTAATTGTACGCTAGATCCGCCCTGTGTGTGGTCTAATGTTTAATTGTAAAATAGATATGCTCTGTCTATCGACTAATATTCAATTGGCCACTAGATCCGCCATGTCTGTTGTATAATGTTTAAT
The DNA here is from genome assembly GCF_947568905.1 of Ostrea edulis. Lineage (NCBI taxonomy): Eukaryota > Metazoa > Mollusca > Bivalvia > Ostreida > Ostreidae > Ostrea > Ostrea edulis. The sequence continues at coordinate 8,318,237 of NC_079171.1, read as the reverse complement.
TGTAAGTTAGATCTGCCCTGTCTTTTGCCTAGTGTTTAATTGTAAGCTAAATCCGTAAAGTTTGTGGTCTAATGTTACACGGTAAGTTAAATCCGCCCTGTTTGTTGTCTAATGTTTATGATATAACGTATCTATATGAAATGAAAATGTGCATTTGAACATATCACTGTTTTATTGAATTTAAACCTATGTATGTTAGTCAGCGACGAAGAAGTGAGGGGGGGGGGGCTGTTTTCCTAACTGTAGATAATTGTTTCTTATGTCGCCATTGTGTGTTATATAAATCCTGTGTTATCTATATGAGAAACACAATCATAGTGGATGTGAATATTTTATTGTAATAAACTCATAATCCTAACGTCTCTCAGGAATTATATCACACATACAAAATTTTATTGTAACAAACTTATTATAAATTCTACTGTCTCTCAAAGATATCAAAAATGTAAATATTATTGTAACATACTTTTGATTTTAACGTGTGTTTTTCTTTTCCAGAAATTATAACACAAAAACAAATATTATTGTAACAAACTTATGATTCTAACGTTTCTCAGGAGTTGTATCACAAATACTAAATTATATGAAACAAACTCATAATTCTAACATCTTTCATAAATTATATCACAAACTCAAATTTTATTGTAACAAACTTTTTTTTAAAATTCCAACGTCTCTCAGAACTTATATCACACATACAACAGTTTATTAGAACAAAACTTATAATTCTACCATCTCTCAGAAATTACGTCACCAATACAAGTATTATTGTAACACACTTATCATTCTAATGTCTCTCGGAAATCATGTCACATATACAAAAATTTTATTATTAAAAAAAAAACTAATCAAACATTCTAACATCTCTCAGAGCTTTATCACAAATACATTTTTTTTTATAAGAAACTTATAAGTATAACGTCTCTCAGAACTTATATCACAAATACAACTGCATCGCACACACAAACATAAACATCTTCATACACGCTCTATTTTACACCAAGATATGAAAGGGGAAGATAACGAACAATGATCAGTCTCATAACTCCTATAAGGAATAAAGAACGTTGGGTATACCTGAGGTGGGATCGGGTGTCTAAGAGGAGTGAGAATCCTATGACGACTGCTAACACCCGCCGTGAACACCATGTCCCGATCAGGGATACATATTAGATATATAGCTTGATGATAGTTTGTTGGTATATATTGTTGAACGTCCAGCTCGAGAATGTGACCATTGCCAGTGAAGGGGTGTTAAATCTGAGACTATGGTCGGCACGTACAACCTTTAAGCAGAGGGTCTTTATTCTGCCACATTTGCTGCACCACGGAGACTTGCTTTCTGTGGTATCATCTATTGACACATTTCGACACCTTCCCATTGCAAGTGCTGAAATTTCGTTCAATAGATAACGTAGGAATCCTTCATTATTTCTGTTCTGGTGCCTGTAGCTCTACACATTGATAACAGTATACTGCACAAACACAGCAACACAGAGGTGTGGAAATATATGCAGTATGTAGGAAACGAGATAACCACCTCCATTTTCTGCAGACTGGAATACTGTTTTTGCTGTTGCTGTGGAATATAACAATAGTGTATATAAAGTGCAATAATTCCAATGTTATTTATTACAATTGTTTTGATTGTACAAAAATAAAGCAGAACAAGAATTTACACATCAATAAATCCAAAAACGCGATGTATTCATACACGCCTGAAAACAAATAACATAGTGTGGGGAAACTATTCAAATTTTGCAGTTGTTAATAAAGTGAATGTATTGTAATTATAAGAATCAAACACTTTTTTGAAGAATTTATCGATGTGTAAACTCCGGACCATTTTATTCAAAAACTTAACATAAAAGATATATATATATATATATATATATATATATATATATATATATATATATATATATATCTGTGTGTGTGTGTGTGTGTGTTAGGGGCCTCCGTGGCCGAGTAGTTGCGCTCATTGCGCTCAAAATCACACGGCCTCTCACCTCTGTCGGCACAGGTTCGAATCCCGCTCGCGCCGGTAAGTGAGAACGTTTCCCAGTTTACTTTCGGAAGGTCGGTGGTCTCTTCCCAGGTGCATTGTATCTGGGTTCTCTCTCCCACCAATAAAAACTGGGCGCCACCATATAACTGAAAAATTGTTGTGTGTGGCAGAAAACATCAAAACAAAAAAATATATATATTCACCAAAGTGAAATTTTCCGGATGCCAATTTATTAACTTGATATGAATTTTAGTAGTCGAAAATCAAACAAAAACTAAACATCTATACCACACTGTAACAAACAATGAATAATATAGATATAAACAAACTAAAACAGATTTAAACAAGAGGAAAACTAAAAAGACTGTGACAGAAAATAAAAGAAATAAATATAACAAAAGGAGAGAAAATAGGAGAAACCTGAACATCAGTAAAACCAAAATAAACATCACTAAAACAAAATAAAATATCGTAAAATGTTTCGTTTTCACCAAGTCTTACACTGTATATCAGTATTCGCATGTAGATCCACTCCAATACTCTGACCATCCATAGTACATATGAATCCTGATCCTGCTTTGTATTCCGTAATGAATCCATCTATACCAGTGGAGAGTCCTAAAATGGAATCCATACCAAGACTGTACCTTTTTTTATTTGTAACTCACGCTGACAATCATTCATATGAGACAAACCGTCTCTAGTGAAGATAGTGAGGAATTTCCACGGGACAAAGTTATGTCATTCACTCAACAGATATGTAAATACACGGTTACAGAAATGCCACTAAACAGTTACAGAAGAATGAATAAACGGTTACAGAGAGAATAAACTGTTACAAAATTGTGAATAAATGGTTGCAGAACGGTGATGAAAAAGAGGATTAGTCAATTACAGAAAGAGGCCTAGTCAGTTACAGAAATAGGACTAGTCAATTACAGAAAGATGACCAAACAGTAACGAAAAGGTGACTAAACTCTTACTGAATGGCAAAACAGTATCATTATTATCAGTATTATCGTGGCATTATTAGCATTATAGTCTTGTCATTATTTCATTATAATATATCATATCTATATCATAATCATTTTATCATTTTAACATTATTATCATGATATTATCATTATTATATTATTACTGTGTTATTATCATTATAATAGTTATAAAATTATAGTCATTTTACAATCAAATCATAATCATTATATAATTATCATTACGCTATTACCAGTATGTAACCATACCTACTATATGACTTGTAACAAGATTGATAAAGATGTAATGGTATGAATCTGGTTCCACAATGGTAGTTTGATAATGAAACAATGCCTTATTGAGACAGTGACCAACTCCTGACTTGAGGATAACGGTGACCTACTTCTGACTTGACGATAAAAGTGACCTACTTTTGACTTGATGGTGGTGACTTATTTCTGACTTGATAATGAGACATTGACCTACTTCTGAATCGATGATGACAGTGACCTACTTCTGACTTGATGACACAGTTTGATGAGACAGTGACTTAATTTTGACTTGATAAGACAATTTGAGGAGACAGTGACCTACTTCTGACTTGATGACACAATTTGACGAGACAGTGAACTACTTTTGACTTGATAAGACAATTTGATAAGAGAGTGACCTACTTCTGATTGATAACACAGTTTGATGAGGCAATGATCTACTTCTGACTTTGATAAAACAGTGACCTACTTCTGACTTTATAACACAGTTTGATAAGACAGTGAGTTAAATCTGACTTGATGATGACGCTTAGTTTGATATTTATCTCTTTTGATACCCATTCACTCAAATTTGACGTACTGGTGATATTTAGTTGAATTATTTACCTTTGGATTGGGGATGGCATTGAGGCAGTTTTAGTTTTTGATTCCACTGACAGGTCATTAAATGGTTGCCTGTACTGTTATCCACGATGCTGATACCTTGTGACATGTTGAAGTCGGCATGTTTACACACGATGTTAACATGTGTGTCATTGTGGGTCGCATATGCAATAAATCCTGAGACTTGAAATGGTAAATAATTCATTATCAATATATTCAATGTTATCAATATTATTAATACTCCTCTTTATTATTTTTTATCATTATCAGCAATCATCAATACGTATCATTATCAGACTTCATCATTATCAATAACATCACTATCAGTATGGTCATTATCAGTATTGATCGTTATCAATGTTATACATTATCAACATTCATTGATATAAATATTCATCATTATCAATATTCATTATCATCAATATTATCAGTACCAATATTTATCTTTGTAAATATATATCAATATCAATATTTTTCACTATCAATATTTATCAATAACAATATCTATCGAAAACACTACCTATCGTCATCAATATTTATCATTATTAGTATTTAGTATCATCAATATTTAGTAATATTAATGTTTAGCATTATCAATGTTTAACATTATTAATATTTAGCATTATCAATATTTTTCATTATCAATATTTGGCATTATCAATATTTAGCATTATCAATATTGAGCATTATCAATACTTATCAATATTTGGCATTATCAATATTTAGCATTATCAATTTAGCAATATCAACTTTTAGCATTATCAATTTTTAGCATTATCAATGTTTAGCATAAATTAAGATTTATCAATATGTATTTTTTGCATTGTCAATATTTATCATCATCAATAGTGGGCCAAATGTTGCTTGAAGTGTTTAATACCGATTGTTAGACCATTCGTGGCACACTGATTTTGACTACAGATAACTCCGTTTACCTGATCAAGATATAGAGCTCACGGCGGATGTGACCGGTTGACAGGGAATGCTTACTCCTCCTAGGCACCTGATCCCACCTCTGGTGTGTTCAGGGGTCTGTGTTTGCCCAACTATCTATTTTGTATTGCTTATGGGATAACGATAACTCCTATAAGCAATACAAAATAGATATTTATATCTATCATTCTTGGTTTGTATCAGTATCAATATTGATTATTATATGTATCAATAGCATTATTATATGAATTAATTCTTTTTCGCATTCTCGTCTCTTATTGGTCATATACAAATTAGGCAATGTATAATATTAAGTGTTAAGAGACGCATTATTCATCAAGAAAATTAACATTGTCGTACCCCGTTCCAATCAGTCCAACGTTCATGTAATCTATATGCAATAATAAAAGTGGCATCAAATTCAAAAGTTCTTGAATTCAATATGAATATGTAGGAAAAATTACTATCCAATAATACAGTTCCCTGTCAAGAGTCACATGATGTCACGTCCACAAACAGTGTACTCACTATGTACGTATACTCACTGTCTGATAATTCAGTTTCCTGTCACTGTAATCACGTGATATAAATTGTACTTACTATATATCTATACTAACTGTTTGATAATTCAGTTCACTGTCAATATAATCACGTGACATACATTGCCCTTACTATATTATATTAACTGTCTGATAATTCAGTTCGCTGTCACTATAATCACGTGATATACATTGTACTTACTATATATCTATACTAACCGTTTGATAGTTCAGTTCACTGTCAATATAGTCACGTGATATACATTGTCCTTACTATATTATATAAACTGTCTGATAATTCAGTTCGCTGTCACTATAATCACGTGTTATGCATTGTACTTACTATATACGCATTCTATCTGTCTGATAATTCAGTTCGCTGTCACTATAATGACGTGAAATACATTTTACTTACTTTGTGCGTATATAAACTGTTTGATAATTCAGTTCGCTCTCACTATAATCACGTTACATACATTGTATTTACTGTGCACGTATATTAACTGTCTCATAATTCAGTTCGTTGTCACTATAATCACGTGACATAAATTGTACTTACTATATATGTATACTAACTGTCTGATAATTCAGTTCACTGTCACGATAATCACGTAATACACAGTGTACTTACGGCATGGGCGCAAGGGAAGGCTTTCTGAAAACTCCGTCTCGTTGTTCTCGATGTCACACGTGTAATTTATCCACATTGATTTTCCAGCGTGTTGTGAATAATCAAACGTGAAGTTAAATTCGAGTATTCCATTACTTTCATTGTACATGTATGTTCTAGGAGAACAAAAAACACCATTCGAGGTATTTGAACATTGGGCAAACATATTTTCATATGTTTCAACTGTAACAGTAGCCTTGTAGATATCACAGCCAAAGGAAACCCTCACAGTTTTTCTTTCCTGGTGGCAGAAACCTTTTTTCAGCTCCTCTAGGTTTGTCACATTAGAGATGACCCTTGCTATAAAATCAAATAATAACAGATTACAACAATCCTTTTGCGTTTGAAATGATACTCACCAATGTAACAACCATATGTTTGTAGTAATACTGTAAATGTATTACATTTGGCTGTGTATTCTATTTAGCGCCTTTGGCGGAACGCAGCTTCCGCTAAATCAAGTACATCGCTAAATGTCATCCGTAAATCTAGATGTTTGAAGTAATTCAGGAATGCGCTCAATCAAATCTACGCTAACTTGTTGAAAAAATGATTTCCGCCAAATATCGTACACCCCAATTATAATACGTTTACAGTAATCTACTCTAGCCTGTGGAGTGTGCTTATGTCTCTAAACTGAATAGAATAAATTTGTATGTGTACTTATACAATAAAATATGTTCAAATTAATCAATCAAATTAAACTGATTAGACACACAAAAGCTTAAATCGGGGTAAAGTACTGACATACAGGTTCATGTTACCGGGGTTTCAACAATACCACTGACAGTCAGTATTTCGCGAACTCCATCATCATTACAACAATCTAGTTTTCTAATACAACATTCCATTGGGTCAAAATTGTCTGATCTGTTTCATTTCAATTGTTAAACCGTTTTTTATAGTCTGATTTTGACTGCGGATTACTCCGTTTACATGATTGGGACAGGGCTATAGTTGGATGTGACTGGTCGACAGGAGATGCTTACTTCTTCTAGGCACCTGGTCCCACCTCTAGTATATCCAGGGGATGGAATCTGCTCAACCCTCTATTTTGGTTGCCTTATACCAGTATGAGATTAATTACTGTTAGTTATCGTCACTTTTTAAAAAAAAAAAAACCGTCATGACGTCTTTTGAGAAACATTATCAATATCAGATTATGCACTGAGAATTTGGATATTGCTGAAGACAAATCGGAAGTACACGTGCAAGGTTGGAAATTACTTACAATATACCCCTTGCTCTGACATTGATCTTTTAACATTGTACTATGAAAAGTTATCAAATGCCGTCATAACAGAGGAAGTATATCTAAACAAGTTAATGGTTTACTGAATAATTCAATTAAGATATATCCCTATAGATATATTCAATTCTCCTATCAGTTCTATTCGATTCTCTTGACCTGTCGTTATGCCGAATGACCTCTGGCGTGTTACATATCAGTTGTTCGACCGTTCTTTCAATTTTGATATTGATAGCGGATTACTCATTTTCTCTCATTAAGATAAAAGGTTCACAATGAGTATTACCGGTCAACAGGATATGCTTACTCCTTTTAGACACCTTATCCCAGAAATAGTGTGTCCAGGGACTTGTGGGTTTTTTCCTACTCCAAGTCTTAATTTTTTGTTCTTTATAGAAATCCTTTTCGTAGGATTCGCTGTTTGATTTAAGATTTCTTTGGGGCGTTCTACATGTCACCATGCACTTCTTCAATGAATTACTGAATTAAAAAACAAAAAATTGTGATAAATGCAATCCTTTATCTGTAAGTTTGCAGTTGATAGTTTAAACTGATTCATGTACACTCAACATCCATTGATAAAAAAGTGAATAAGCAGACAGAGGAAATACCACACCTCTCATGTAGTATCCATTAGAATGTACAAAACATGCTCTGTAAGTTAAATCTTCTAAGGGATGTACAATGCTTTATGACATATGTAAATGATATAGATCTAAGAAAGAAATAATATCTCCTGTACGCACACAACATAGTTTTCCAAAGGAGGGGAATCAGCCGGAAGAGAAGTGGGAAGTTGACTTCTATAAATTTTCTAAATGCCTTTCTAAAGACTTTCATCTAAATTGGGGGACTTATAAGTTTACTCTACTTGGAATTAATTTTGATGTAGAGTTACAGAATATGTCAAAACTAAATTATCAGCCAAAGCTAAGCAGAATAAAATCAATCTTAAATCAATGGGAGAAAAGACATTTGACATCAATAGAAAAAGTTACTGTTATCAAAACTCTGGTCTTGCCTCTATTAAATAATATTTTTATGCCTATTCCAAATCCTGATGACAGCTATTGTAAAGAAATAGATAAACTATTCGTTTCTTTCTTGTGGAGTCATTTTCAACATAGAATTAAAACAGAGGTAATCGTAAAGCAATATGAAGATGGTGGGTTAAAAATGATCAATGTAAAGGCTTGTATAGCCTTTTTAAAATTGCTTTGGATGAGACTTCTTTTTTAAGCGCTAAGCGTAGCTTAAGCGCTTATTGCCGCCAGTTGGATTTTGCTTTCGTCATCATGTTTCCGGTTTATCGCCACCTATAGGCGAATTATGCATCGTTGTAGTCAACAAGTAGTGTTTAAAGTAGTCGTAATTTTGCAACCAATCTAGCACGGGGATAACATTCATATCTGCATTTGCATTTTTTCCGGAAATACAGTTCGTTGAACAGTGAATAAAATATGTAGAAAAAGGGTGATATTTTTGTCCTCATTCTTGGGGAAAGTGACACACAGATGCAGGTCATTTTTCAGTTAAAATTCCCATTTGAATCTGCGTCTGTAATAATTAAAGTGATTCAAAATTTAAAATTGAATAAAAATATGTATATGAAACCGTTTTAGCTAGGGTGCCTTTGCATTGTTACCTTCGCATGGCGCTTAGAGGCCAGAAAAATCAATTTGCATGGTGCAATCTATAATTAGAAGCCACGGCATTAACCTATACACGAGTCAGGAGGGTTTTCCACGTGTGTTTTGGCTGCTGTTCCGACTCAGTAAAATTTTTGTCCGACGCAGCAAAAATGTGTGCAGCACAATAAAACCGGCCTGCCTAATTGAAGACCTACAGGTAATTGAAGACCTACGGGAGAGTTACAAAAATATAGGCTATTTACATCAAAACTAATATGATTTTCTCATTAAGCATGTCTCAAATATCTAATATAAACAAAAATGTTTGATAAAAATAAGTTTTAAAGTGTATTTTCAAAGATGGGTAGGGGCAACTATTTTCTTCTCTTGACGACCTAGCGCAAGAACGATAACTCGTATAAATGTCATACTTGCAAATCAGCTGTTCAATTAATAATCATTTCTTTGTTAAAAGATCGGAAAAATGTTTCAAAATTGTATATCCAAAAATAACAGAAATGAATAACAATGGAACAGCTGATTTGTAGATATATATTAACGAGAGTTATCGCTCTTGCACTAGGTCGTCTAATAGAAAAAACTCATACTGAGCTTTATAAATATATTTTTATCGAAATTGTTTGTGTTTATTTTATATTTGAGACATGCTTAATCAGAAAATCATATAAGTTTTGATGTATATAACCCATATTTTTGTAGGTCTTCTGTAAGTCTTCCGTAGGTCTTCAATTACCCGTAGGTCTTCAATTACCCGTAGGTCTTCAATTAGGTATGCCCCAGTAAAACATTAACTGATCCGCGTCCATTGTGAACGAGAAAGAATTTATGCACGATTATGCTTTGACAGCGAAGGACAGAGATCGGTGTCTCAGAAGGATGATATTGCGTAACTGCTTACACCTTCCCCGATCATATATGTAAGTCGGTCATGCAGAAATTTAGAGGATCCAACGGTGTAACTTTAGCTTACTTTATTATTTCTAAACGACCAAGATATTCTTCAGAATCATCGTCAACACAATCAAATTTGATTTCGTGATTTAGTTTCAAAAATGAGACTAAAAATAATAGTCTTGGGGCAAGGAAAAGATAAAAGGTACAACATTATATTATATTATATTATATTATGGAAGACAATACCCCGGTTTCAAGTATTCAAAACACAGTGTGGAATTTTACGAGGGTTGTATACTGAAATACATATGTTTAGAACAAGTGTTAGATAAACATTGCCATTGTGTCAAGCATGAATGTGAAATGGTTTGCTGTCCACAGCACGCTACATACAACGAAAAGTAATCGTGTTTTCCATTTCTTTGTACTTCAAACAAACAATTGACAATGACATGCATATGCTACATTTATTTCCGAACGTACAAATGATGAAGAAGGGGAGGGGCATGGATGTACTGTCGTTGTTACCTGTCCCCACATTTTGTTTTCGCGAAACGATATTTTCATATAAAAAAGATGCATTTAGTTTTTTGGTGAGATGCCTCTTCATTATTTCTAACAGCTGTTTGAACATTACCGTTTGACAATTACTTTTGTAACTTTTCAGTGCCTAATTTGGGATTCTCATTCAGCTACATTTACATGTTGTAAATCTAGCAAATTTATTGCGAGTCACTTCTGTTACGTTTTTTTTTTTTTTCATATCAGAACTCCTACACAAGCTTCGAATCTTATGGTTTTTTGCTAAGGTTATTAGCATTTTATAAAATTAGAACAATAGCAATGTGTATTATGTCTCATTCAGACAAACGGATGAGTCTCCTTTGCAATATGAATATGAGCTTTTACACAAGAAGTGTAATACACACAAGTTGATGAGTACAGCGTTTAATGTACCTGTGTACAAACTCTTGGGTTTTTTTGTTTTTTTTTTTGTTTTTGTTTTTTTAGATGTACGTATAACAAACAATCACTACAATTGCTACATGTAAATCCATCCTTATATGTTAGTCTACTTCATCATCATATTTGAATTAGTATATCCTCTTGCACTAACTTTCATGCTAAAAATGAGCTATCTCCACTCTTGTTGATGACGAAGTATTCAGTTTCAAAGTAATATTGCGTGATGAACATCTTTTCTAAATAACGTCCTAAATTTTGTTTTCAGTTATACATGTATGTATCGGACTTATTTGGATTCAGATTCTCTCCAACCTGATTTTGAATTGAAAATAACTTAATTATTGATTACAAAAAACAATTCCACTTTCATGGTATGATTGCTATTTACAGATAATTATGCACTGGATTCTGTAGTACAAGTCATACAGATACATGTTTATATGTGTATTTAAATGATTTCTGGTAAGGTAATGAAATGGATGTAAAGCGTTTCATAATCCTGCATTATTGGTGTGTTTTGACATGTGGCATTTGTTAGTGTATATGGTTATGTGTAATTTTCTTTTTTGTCCAGTTTGTTTGTTCCAGTCTATTATAAGTGACTTACATATATGTATCAAACTATTGATTTGTTTCATTTCAGTTGTATTCTAAAATATTTCATACACTATTTAACTGGAACACAACAGTAAGTTAGTTGAGTAATAACAATTGAACACATTATACCGAAAACTACCATTACAACTGTTTTCATATTTTCTACCAAAAATGTTCTTCTCTATAACATCACATCTGTAAGAGAAAAAAATTCATAGTCATGTAGAGCATTTAATTATCCGGGGAGCGGAGCAGAGCGGATCAGAAACCCTTGCCTTGGGGAGATTGGTGGGAGCTAAACAGGGTATAAAGTGTTCATTTGTCAAATATTTGAATAACATAGCCTTAATTGCTATTGATTGATTGTATCTTGTTTAACGTTCTTCTCAATGATTTTAATTCATATGGAGACGTCACCAAGACCGGTGAAGGGCTTCAAATTTAGGCCTATGCTCGGCGCTTACGGCCATTGAGCAGTGAGGGTTCTTTAGCGTGTCACACCTACTGTGACACGGGACATCCGTTTTAAAGGTCATCTCCGAGGACCCGTGACATTCACACCTGATGCCGAGAGTTTGGTGATGGAACTGTCACTACCTGTTTAACGAACTAGGTCTGTCGAGGCCGGGATTAGAACCCCGACCGCCCGCATACAGAGCGAACACTTTACCTCTGGACCACTGCAGCGGTGGTAATGCTATTGATACTAAATTCTGATTATAGGTATTTAATAAGAACAGGTGTCCTTTACCAAAATTGTAAATTTCATGATCCAATATGTTATTCCTATCATAAACACGGGGTATATACATATTGACGGTCATAATGATATTCAGCAATACGGGATATCGGAACTAGAAATTTTTGGAACTCTTCAGAAAAAGAAGTTGTAAAAATTATGCGTCACTTGGGCAACTCTTGTACATACAAATTGGTGATGGCTAAAGACAACTCATCTCTGATACAAAAATATCTGCCTGGTTTGAAGATTACTTTTCAGAATGTTGCAAATGAATGCCCTGGTACGAAAACATGATAGATTGGATTAAATTACTGAAGTTAGACAGCGTAGACAAAACAAAAGATCTCCAGATCCCCCCCCCCCCTTTTTTTTTCCTGACATCGCGTTAAATTATCACATACATTTGTTATTAGTACATGCAAAGATCGATTTATTAACTGGTCATTTGATATAGTTAATATTAGCGTTGAATGGTAGTGTTTAATGCAAGGTTAAATTGATGGAACTCATACATGTACTAAAGGGTACCCCCTTTATGATTTAGGAGTATGGGCAGAACTGCTTTTCTTGCTAAGATTTTTCATATTAATATAACGGGTGCCGCTTTTTTCCCCTCTTTTGTTTCCCACCCCTCAACTTTCAAATACGACTTTAAACTGTTCTTAAACTCACTATATCTGATAGTAAGTAAGTTACATGTGCTTGTTTACTGAAAAAGTTGCCCAAGTTCACGCAAAAAACGCGATTTCGTTGGACATACCAGATATTAAAACCACGACGGAATTGGAGACGAAATAATGGTTCCGATATTCCGTATTCACAACTGAAGTGAAAATGACGGATGCTAGCAATAGACAAATAGATGCTAATTCTATAATGAATCGCTTAATATACACTTTCACGGCCAGGGTCATGTGACAATTATTTGGAAATTAACAAACTTCATATATGTTGTGTAAATAAGCATCTTTCAGAGAAAAACATATCTTCCTCGTAACAAGTAATAAATGACTTAATATATGTATCCATACCCATCAAACCATTTTTAAAATATGAGTAAACTGAAACATAGATAGACTTCAAATTTTCCAAAGTACTTTAACACAAGTAGTTTTTTTTATAGAATCAGAACAAGAGAGCTTTACTTCGGACATGGGGAATATAATGTTACATATCACAACTTTCATCATCTTCATATTCAATAGTGTCATTATTTTGTTTTTAATATACACATATTTTTGATATATGTTAAAGAATATGGGAGAATGAAATTCAACTAGAAAACAAGGTCACATAAAATGTAAGATCAATAGTAGCTGCAATAATGTAGCCCAATCCAATTTTTTTTTATTCTGACGTTTTCGGGATAGGGCTACAATTCCATAGGATCTCCGTAATGGTGCAAAATAATTTTATGAATAACCGATAATAAACTCTGTGTATTGGTCCCAAATGTTGTTTACACCAAAAGGAGTACCAACTTTGTGCTCGGGCATGTCTAATAAAGGTGTTTTTCATTAAATATAATGTACAGCATGCAAAATTCTTCGTCTGCTCCGCCATGCTTGTTATCGCGAGATCTCGTAGGTGGATCTAATGAAAAGCCTAAACATTGACAATCAGCGCGAAAATGTAGTTACTCGAGCCACTTCGACAAAGGAAAGAAAATCATATTGTTGCAGAAAGAATTTACACTCTGCTGTTCGGTTTTTAACTTGATATTAAATTCAAACCTTCTCAATACCGACGAAATAGCTTTCGCCTCCATACTTGTCCATTGATGTAAATACCACCTTATATGGCATATGCAAATGACTTGACAACCGGAAGTTGAAACTTCAGTACATCAAACATGGCGCATAAATATGAATCGAGAAACTGGGATTTATCGAAATTGTTGAAAACGGTAGAATAGAGCCTCACAAATCTAAAGTTGCAGGTTGTAAATTTATATATTGACTAAGAAACATAGAATATCATTTTATTTACGTAAAGAAAGTCAGGAAATGTTTAGAATGAGCGCAAATGTTGCGGGAGTGAATCACTCCCGCATTTGCACCATTACGGAGATCCTAAGGAGTTGTAGCCCTCTCCCTAAAAAAAAAAAAAAAAAAAAAAAAAAAATCAGAGAGGGCTACATTATTGCAGCTAGATCAATAGTGATAGCATAAACCATGTGTACATACGTGCAGAAATGTGCATGTGTGTCGATTTCTTCCTCTTTTCCTTTATGTTTTTGCAGTAAAATTAAAGCAACTATTTACAATTTCCACCGTATTTTGTATATTTTTTTCTATTAGTTAAATAAAACACATTATAGCCAACATGGTATATTCCAGAAAACCAGTAGAACGTGGAGAGAAAAACATTTCAGTATTCATTGAAATATCAGTCATTGAAACAAAAATTAGTAGAAGAAACAAATATTGTTTTGAATATACATCCAACTGAAATCATCACGAATGTGAAAATAAAATGAAAACAGTGATACACACACACATACGTGTAACGCGTGTCAAATGAACACCTTAACTCCCCACCTGCAACTGAACACTTCTACAGTTATTGGTATTTTAGTACGAAAATTTACTATTTGGTACTAAAAACAACATAGAAGACATTGCTGCGGTCGAAATTTGTGAAATATAGTTTTATTCACTCCTTGAATTTTTGCTTATCAAGTGAACACTTTCCTTTACACACTGTCAATTGAACACTTTCCTTTACACACAGGCAATTGAACACTTTTCTTTACACACGGTCAATTGAACACTTTCCTTTACACACAGGCAATTGAACACTTTCCTTTACACACGGTCAATTGAACACTTTCCTTTACACACAGGCAATTGAACACTTTCCTTTACACACAGGGGATTGAACACTTTCTTTTACACACGGTCAATTGAACACTTTCCTTTACACACGGTCAATTGAACACTTTCCTTTACACACGGGCAATTGAACACTCTGAAACACGCGGCCAGTTAAACACTCTGATACACACGGGCAATCAAACACTTTGAAACATCCAAACAATCATTCTCACCACGCTAAATACATAAGGCCAATCTCTAAAACTTACAAAAAAGTGTGAAACGATTACATAAATGGAAATTGGGATGGGATAGACAGGGAATCCACACATTTCGTTGAAATTATCGCCTTAAGAAAATCAACAACAAAAGGGGGGGGGGGGTAGTATTGATTGATTGCTTATATAATTTACGTCCCGTCGAGAATATTTTATTCATATTGAGACGTAACCAGCTTTAAGCGGAGTACCTATCCAATGTATCCATAGGGTTCAAGGTCGTAGCAGTGAGGGTTCTTTGAAATATCGTGCGAACACCTACTACATGTACGACCAGGGGTCTACGTTTATAAGGTCACATCTAAAAGATCCGTGATTCTCACTTCTAAATATCGAGCGTTTGGCGAAGGAGCAATCTGACACTACCAATTTCAACGTCTTAAAATTGGGTTTGCGGATGAACGGTGCTTGAACTCACGACCTCCCGGTTACGAAGCGAACTCTCTACCATTGAGCTACCGCGACCGATCGGGGGAGGGGTAGTAGTGTCCATAATGATAACTTTAATTGTAATAATAACTTATAATAATTATCATTATATATATATATATATATATATATATAATATATATATAAAGCACTAAATAATCACAACTAGGTACTGAAAATTTTCGCCCCAGCCCGGGGTCGAACCAGCGACGTACGGCACCCACCACCAAGCAAGATTGTCAAACCAGTGCGTAAGTCCACTCGGCCACAACGACTTCCCTGATATACATACTTCTATGATTATAGACTCCCTCGTTTGTCAATACATGCTGTACGGGCCAGACTCGGTAGTAATTCAACCGAAAAGTATGATAAATAAAATCAAAATTCTGTATAATGCAGTGCCTAAAAGATCTAAAAGAAGTATTAATAATTATATACATTTTTTGTATTACTTTTAAGTTTTTTTGTTGACTTTTGATATAGATAAAAATTAGATATCTTTGTAAAAAAAAAATGTTACGCGATATCTTAATTCCACTCCAAAAGGTAACATTTTCATGAACATTCTGTGTAAATGTAACTACATAGATGTGGCCTTACAGAAAACTTTAATCAAACGTTGCAAAAACCATAAATTGTTTGAAAATCCGGTGTATAACACCAGTTTATATAACTTCAGAATCAGGATTTGCTCCAGATTCCTTCATATACTGTTACAAAAATATCTACATGTTTATGATATGTACATGGAAATTATGTCAATTTTGACTATCATCTCACTTTGAAATATGAGGACAAAATTGTAATAGAAAACCCCCAAAAATCACGATTTTCCTTCATCTTAGATATTTTTGTTTAGAGATTTCGTGCTTTAGGCACTCATTACGTCCTCCCCTTGGATAATTCCTGGTTTCGCTCCCGCCACATGCCAACAACTAAATATCCGCTAAACGTGTTGGACCCCCCCCCCCCCCCTCCCACTAAACACGTCTGAAACACACTGAGGACAGGGATGACCAAATTCAAGGGAATATATTACTTTCTGTTTTTGTTCAAAAACTGGACGTGTCCTCTCATGACTTTTGTAATACAAATTCACCAGGATGATTTTTAAAATCTTAATGTTTTACATAAGCTCAAATAATTGAAGTCCAATAATATCCATGTGGTGGAAATATTGCTTGCAAAAATTAATTTAGAGCTCTGTATGAATGACTTGATTATCTCTTTTAATTCAATAGATCTTTTTAATTATATATACAGGGCAATTTCATAAGTAATTAATGCGCACATCGTTGTTTTGTTTTTAAAAAGAGAGCAACAATTCAATTAAAGAAATCATTCATTCAGTTGTGGATATGTCGAATTAATTAAGGATTATATCTCAATTAGATAATTACTCTCACTAACATAATTATTGCACGCATCAATTTAATTAATGATATGATTAATTCAATAGAAGAGAGCAATAATCCATTTATTGCGCACATTAAGTGATGTTAGCATTAATGAATTATTGCTCTCTTCAATTGAATTGTAACATGCATTAATTCTATTGTTGGTATCATTAAATTATAATTCATTTGAGGAGAGCAATAATTAAATTATTGTGTGCATCAATTCAGTGGAATAAATAATGATATCAATAATTCAATTCAAATGAAGATATCATTAATTATTTGAAGAGATCTTTGATTGCAATGTTGCGTGCATGAAATGAATTAATAATATCTTCAAATAATTAAAGATATCTTCAAATATCTGAGTTTGTTATTTTGGCGCTCCATAGATCTAAAACTATTCCTAGTGGATTCCAGTGCTTTCTGACTCAAGACATCATACCAGTTCTTGCCACAAATGAATCTCACCATACAAGTGATCTAGCCACCTCTCTTTTAATCTCTTCATAGTATTCATATACGTAAGAGGATTTTTCTCCTTGAAAAGGTGATATTTAAAAATTTGTCACTCTTTAAGGAATTTTATGATCCCCTAATAGTATGTACATGTACCATGGTAATTTCTGAACTGTTCGGTGAAAATGTTGACAATCAAGAATCAGTCACTGGTTATTCATGTGAAATTTAGCTATCTCATATGAATAAACTCTTGATTATTTTACTACAATGTACCATATTAACCAATTTCGGAAATAATTCCTTATTTGTCTTAAATTTTAATTTGATATAAAGATCGAGCAAACTGAAACAATAAACCAAAGTTCACATTGAACACCAGTGAGGCAATCATATACAAATATCAAATTCATATATTACATAATTCATTAAGATATTTGAATTATTCTAATCTTTTAATGTTTCATGGTAGCAATGAAAACAGCAGGTCTTTTATTCTCAGTCATATATTTTATTATATAACAGGGGATATTACATGTACAATTAGTAAATATATATACATCATATATGTAATTGCATGTGCGAGAAAAATGTATACATACATACATAAGTAATTTAACCACAGACATATCCATAAATTTACATTTAATACATTGAATGAATTGAATATGTCCTTTGATTAAATAATCAACAAAGATGGATTCATATGATAATACATGTATTTGTAAAAGAAAAAAAGGAGTTCCATTTCTCATACAAATGATATAGGTAGAAATATCAAAATCAACAAGAGGCCCATGGGCCACATCGCTCACCTGAGTCATCTTGGCCCTGCTGTTTTGATTTTTAAATGCTATTTTATCAATCTTTATTCTCATGAATAATGTGACCCAAACCTAGCTCTAAAGAACACAACATTACTAAAATGAAATCATATAAGACAAAGATATGACTAGCATGATATTGCTGTTCTGGATAAGACCAAGGTAAAAAGTCGTAGGTCTTGGTATGATATGAAAGACCTTGCCATAAGTAATCAATATACAAAACATAAAAGCCCTATCTAAAATAGTCCTGGATATACTTAATATGTTATACTTTCTTAAAAGTATGTCAAACTCAGAATTCAGGGTCACAAGGTCAAATAACATAATATGATTGATTGTTTTAACTGTTTTCCGCCACACTCAACAATTTTTCAGTTATCTGGTGGTGCCCAGTTTTTATTGGTGGAAGAGAGAACCCAGATACAATGTACCTGGGAAGAGACCACCGACCTTCCGAGAGTAAACTGGGAAACTTTCTCAATTATCGGTGCGAGCAGGATTCAAACCCGTGCCAACCAGAGGTGAGAGGCTCCTCAACAAGATGAAAGGTTTTATCATAAGAAATTCATAATATATAATATATATGAAAGATCTACCTTAAACACAATGTAGTTCAGGACATACTGAATAGGTCAGATTTGTTTTGCCATAAAAATTGTATATACAAGATATGAAAGCCCTAGCTTAAATAGTTCAAGAGATATCTTTAAAGAATTTTCCTTTATATCAGCTAGCATATAAAACTTTGACCCCCTATTGTTACCACACCATAACTCCCGGGGAAATGATTTTAACAAACTTGAATATGCACTATGTCAAGAAGGTTTAATGTAAATTTGTGTGCTTCATACTAAATTTGAAAAGAATTCCGTTATTTGAATCGTAGATTGATCGCTGTGCGGTATCTTCATCTTTCAGTTATAGAATTTAGTTAAAAATGTTCAATTGTTAATGTCGACGGACTACAACAGATGCAGATCAATAGCAATATGTCATCTGAGTTTACTCAAGTGACCTAAAATTGTATAATTTTTCTAAAGCTTTTGAAAATTAATAATGCTATAAAAGCCTAGTCTGATCCCTTACACTCCATTTCAATAGTTAAGCGTAAAAACAGACTGGCGGGGATGGGGACCAAACTTAAGAAAGCTGTGAGATTTGTTCAATATTCAAACCTACAGTATTTGAATAATAAGTATTTAACCCAACTGGGATGATTTCATCCAAAATATTTCACTAAAAATATTTGTGAGGATATTAGTTCACACAGACATTATGTTTCAAAATGAGTATGAGTATGGAAATGAACTGGGGTTCAAATTGACTGGCTACTTAACATGGCTACATCAACAAAGAAATTGAAATCACTTGAAGCTGTTTTGGGGTTATATGTGGGTTTAGAAAATATTTGAAAGTATGTTTGGAAACAAGTATAGTGGGAAAATATGTTGGGAATTATTTAATATTAAATTCATGAGACAGCGATGCAGGAATGCAGTGATAGAGGGACTTAAACATGCACTTTTTTTCTCTGCCATAAATTGAAGTTTTTTTTATAAGGGGTTCATCTGAAGCTCTCTTTTCAAAGAGCTACGGTTCTGCATCTAGTTTTTGAGGAGAAGATTTTAAAAGATTTTCCTTGTATATATTTCACATGTATAACTTAAATCCCCTATTGTGACCCCCACCCTACCCCTGTGAGCTTTTTACAAACTTGAATATGCACTATATATGAATGTAAAACTTTGATTCTCTATTGTGACCCCACCCTACCCCCAGAGACCATGATTTGCACAAAACAGGAACCTTTTGTGTGAATTCAACTTTCCTGGTCCAGTGGTTCTTGAAAAGGTTTTTTAAATGACCCCAACCTATTTTTGCATTTCCATGATTATTTCCTTTTTGAAGGGTGCATGACCCTTTATATGAACAAACTTGAATACCCTTTATCTATTGATGATGCATACCAAGTTTGATTGAAACTGGCCCAGTGGTTCACTCTGGAGAAGAAAATGAAAATGTGAAAAGTTTATAAACAGACAGACGACAGGCAAAGGTGATCAGAAAAGCTCACTTGAGCCTTTGGCTCAGGTGAGCCAAAAAAGTATACAAACATGTTTAATGTTAAACTTGTTTGTTTTATTGCTAAACAGCTCCATTGCCAGCATCTACCCTTACTGAGCTTCCAGTGTCAGACCTTGATATCAATCATCATCACTCATTTTGACTATCCAGGCCAAATTAATCTTTTTGCAAGGGTGAGGCCTGGCTGTCCTGTCGAGGTTGAAGTTTGTACTTCCACACTTGGCGACCCAGTGGATTGATCCTATCCAATCCTGTAAACTCTAGGTCTTGTTCTAGGATCTCATCCCATGTCAGCTTTGGTCTACCTATGAAGTTCTTTTCTGTTGATAACGATGCATAACATTCTGACAAATCTGCAAAAATATTTAGAGAAGTGATTAGTAAAAGGTCTTCATAGAAATAGCAATAAATGTATAAATAGATAAAAATCATAATTTCTATTTCTACAAAGTAAGTGTTTATCAAATGATCAGCTGTAAACTACCTAGGCTGTGTCAAGCTGAATGAGCTAGTTTGTGCAGAACGAACAAAAATTACACCAAACACAGCGACACCTTTTGGAAATTTTATTTTTACAAACTTGAATCTGCACTACAGAGCTGTATGTCAGGAAGCTTTCATGTAAATGTAAACTGCTCTGGCCTAATGGTTCTTGAAAATTCTCTATACTTATTTGAATGTAAAACTTTGATCTCCTATTGTGGCCTCGGCCAACCTTCCCTGGGAGGCATGATTATGACAAACTTGAATCTGCACTATTTCAGGAAGCCTTTACGTAAATTTGTATTTTACTGGCCTTGTTATTTTCCTACTTCTTGTGAAGATTTTCCCTATATATTTGTACATGTAAAACTTTGATCACCTAGTGTGGCCCTATTCTACCCCAGGGGGTCATGATTTGAACAAACTTCAATCTACACTTGTCCGGAAGCTTTCATGTAACTTTCACATCATCTGGCCCAGTGGTTCTTTAGAAGAAGATTTTTAAATGACCCCACCCTATTTTTGCAATTTTGTAATTAGATCTTCCCTTTGAAAGGGGGTGTGGCCCTTTATTTGAACAAACTTGAAAGCCCTTCACTAAGGATGCTTTTTGTCAAGTTAGGTTGAAATTGGCCCAGTGGTTCTTGAGAAGAAGTCAGAAATGTGAAAGTTTACAGACAGATGGACAACAGGGAAAAAGAATGTTCAACTTCAGTGTTACATGAAAATGTACTTCAAAATCACTCAACAACAATTATAATATTGCTGTATGGAAATTTTCTGTCCAAAGAAAACAATGTAAAAAAAATGATGTAATCTACACTCTACAGCAACATGTGAGAATAATGAACGTGAAATATATATTCTGAAGAAAAAAAACAAGAGATGTTTGTAAAACACATATGCCCCCCATGGTGCAAAATTGAAAAGGGTTATACACACACCTCATTTAATTGATAGTATTATCATCAATTCAAAATATTGAGCAGACAATATCTTCCTATGTCAAGAGTGAATTGACCATGTGACCTAAAATTCAATAGGGGTCATCTACTCCTTATGCTGTACCAGTGTACCAAGTTTGGTATGTGTCAATCAAACAAATAATTCTTAAAATATAGGAGACAATATATTACTATGTCCAATTCAACTTTTGACTTTTGACCTCAAAATCAATATGGGTCATCCTCTCCTGAAGATGTACCAGTGTACTAAGTTTGATGTCTGTCAAGTAAAAGGGTTATCAAGATATTGAGTGGACAGTATAGTACTATGTCCAGTTTGACCCTTGACCTTTGACCATGTGACCTCAAAATCAATAGGAGTCATCTTCTCCTGAATATACACCAGTGTACTATTTAAAGTTTGATGTCTGTCAAGCAAAGGGTTCTGAAGATATTGAGCAGACAGTATATTCCAATGTCCAGGTTGACCCTTGATCTTTAAACATGTGACCTCAAAATCAATAGGGATCATCTTCTCCTGAAGATGTACCAGTGTACCAAGTTTGATGTCTGTCAAGCAAAGGGTTCTCAAGATATTGAATGGACAGTATATTCCTATGTCCAGTTTGACCCTTGACCTTTGCTCATGTGACCTCAAAATCATTAAGGGTCATCTTCTCCTGAAGATGTACCAGTGTAACAAGTTTGATGTCTGTCAGGCAAAGGGTTCTCAAGATATTAAACGGACAATATATTCCTATGTCCAGTGTGACCCTTGACCTTTGACCATGTGACCTCAAAATCAATAGGGGTCATCTTCTCCTGAAGACGTATCAGTGTACCAAGTTTGATGTCTGTCAAGAAGAGGGTTCTCAAGATACTGAGCAGACATTATATTCCTATGTCCAGTTTACCCTTGATCTTTGACCATGTGACCTCAAAATCAATAGGGGTCATCTTCTCCTGAAGACGAACTAGTGTAACAAGTTTGATGTCTGTCAAGCAAAGGGTTCTCAAGATATTGAACGGACAATATATTCCTATGTCCAGTGTGACCTTTGACCGTGTGACCTCAAAATCAATAGGGGTCATCTTCTCCTGAAGACATATCAGTGTACTAAGTTTGATGTCTGTCAAGAAAAGGGTTCTCAATATATTGAACGGACAGTATATTCCTATGTCCAGTTGACCCTTGACCTTTGACCACGTGACCTCAAAATCAATAGGGGTCATCTTCTCCTGAAGACGTACTAGTGTACCAAGTTTGATGTCTGTCAAGCAAAGGGTTCTCAAGATATTGAACGGACAGTATATTCCTATGTCCAGAGTAGATTGACCCTTGACCTTTTGACCTGAAAAACAATAAGGATCCTCTTCTACTCATAACTAACCAGGGTTTGACACTAAGGCACGTCCGACCGACCGAGTCTACTAAATGATAGGTCCGGTCGGGTAAAATGTCGATTTACTAGTCCGACTGGTCATGTTGAAAAAATAAACAAGAAACTTTATTTTAAACCATAAGATATCTTATTTTTAACTTTAAAAAATAACTGTAAAGAGTTTGCGAGCAATTTTGAACCGCGTGATGACAAAATCTCTATTTTTAGTTCGAATACATAGTCGCTGTCGGAAGTGATGTTTTACGACATTTACTCTTTGTTAATGGGTGTAAAGTTATATTTCGGATAAATATATATAAACTGAATTTATTTTCATTTGAAAAAAACCCCAGTTTATTTTAATTGAATATAAGAAAGTGTCTATCACAGGGATCGAAATTAACTTTTTTCACCACTAGCAAATTTTAGCTAGTGGATTATTTTCCAACTAGCAAAATTGAGCTTTTACTAGCATTTTTCAATCGATTACTGTTTTACATGAATTTAAGAAAACAAGCATGTCTCTTTATCAAAATTTTGGGAAAATCTTTTAAAATCTCCTTTAAAGTGCAATAATAAAAATAAGATTGCGAATTCTTTCATTTAAAATTCAATGAATTATCAGACAACATACATGGTGCGGGTCATATGGTACACTTGTGCGGCGTACTCGCTGTCCAGAGATCTACCACCTATTAACAGCATCATATGGATTGAAATCTTGAAGACTGTTTGCGCCAATTTAAACTATATGTTCAAAACTTTTGGAAATTTCATCTAAAAAAATTCTAGTTGAAAAGAAAACCCCGCGAACTCGAAGTGTATGACTATAGAGTACAGAAGGACACCGCGTGAAATGGTGACACACTGTCATGTGTTGTTTTATATAGACACGGACGAGATCAATATGCTTGCTATTTAAATCAGACGTCTCTGAGACATCCGAAGTGTGTATGAAGTAGGCCATCGACTGAGATGACCTTGGCCTTAGTTATTTATTCGATCCACGTTTACTTTTTCAATACTTGTATATTCATTCTGTAAAGAGTTTCTATGCACAAGACAAGATTATTGTAAACTTCAAAGTACAGCCAATAAACCAAGGAAATCCGGGAAAAAGATTGGGGTTTTTCACTCGCAAAAAGTTGCGATCACTTGTGATTTTTTACTCGCAAATTCAATTTTTAACTCGCATTTAGCGAGTATTTCCCCTTAATTTCGTTGCCTGTATCAAATGAATAAATTAAATCGTAAATAGCCATTTTTCGTTGTTGACACATGTGCGGGAATGTCTCGACTTCTCGTCCTCAAGGAAGGATGTTCCGAGAGAAAAAAAGGAGTAGATTGGGAAGTTTGAAAATAAAAGCACCAAATTGAATGACGAGACTAAAGATGTTTTTGAGACAATTAAGTACGTTTTAGTTTAAACTTAACGTTTGTCATTTGAATTAAGTACTTAAATATGGAGAAACCATCAGGGTTTCTTTTCTCTGGAAAGTTGGTCAGGGCTAGTGGATGTAAGGTCAGGTCTAGTAAATATTATTTGAAGTAGCCCGACTGGTCTAGTGCTCAAGAAAGTAAATGTCAAACCCTGCTAACCCACATATGAAATATCATTATCATCAAGTGAATGGTTCTCAAGATATTGAGCGGACAACACATGGTCTACAGACCGACCGACAGACCGACCAACAGGTGCAAAACAATATGCCCCCTCTTTTTCAAAGGGGGGCATAAAAATAAACTCCAACCACCTGCCCATTTTTATTTCCAAACAAAGATGAAAATCTAAAAAATAATTTTATGACTAGGCCAAAATAAAAAATGTGTTTGTTTCAGGTCGCCTGCCCGACCCTAAATATATCCACCGACCCTATTAATTTTTTTCAATTTTCCGATTTCAATTCATCGATATACGAACTATTACCCGAAATGCCAAGACATCTATAATTGTAATATTAAAACTCCATCACATACTGTGTATTTTGTCAATTAAACATTGTGCTCTGAACCCATTTTTTATCTGTTAAACACATTATATTACAACTTTAACTATAAAATTTTCATTGATTCGAAGGCACTTATTTATTTTTATAAAAAAAAAATATTTAAAAAAAAATAAAATAAACCTACCTACCAACCCTTTTTTAATAATCAGAGGCGACCTATAACAAACATTTTTTTTTTGGCCCTATGTGGCCTAAAATATTTTGTATACTTACTAATTTCAAAACTCGAAAGGAAATGTTATCCATGTGAAGCCATCATGCTCTGTTCATCCTCTGGGGAAGACAATTAATTCTTTGATTTGCAGTTTGTGTCATGACTACACCATGATATCTTCTAATCTCGTCATACTATCAGAAAGTAATTTTGGCAGTTGGCAAGTGTATCAATGGTGTTACTTCTTCATGATCAGATCTTCTATACTGTGTCATATTCAGCATAAAGTAACAATTAAGGGCTATCATCTAGTTCTGAGGTACTGAGGAAGGGCTGTTTTTCTCAATACATTCTGGTATTCTTAGGGATACTTTATTCATCTTTTAATTACATTTCCTTCTTGGAGATTAAAAGTTGAAGACCACTGAAAGAAAAAGAAGTGATTTAATGAATTCCATGTAGTTTATCGAATGTGCTGACCAGAATATTATCTAACTGTAGCCCCCCCCCCCCCCCCCCCCCCCCCCAAGCATGCAATGTCATACATGTATCTGAAATCAATACTTATAAAAATTAATTAAAATTAAAATCTTCAAATATACAATCTTGTTACACATCTCCTATATTTTTCACTTACGATAACTCTGAATTTTTAATAAGTGCGTCCTTTTGTCCACAAACTTTTAACAACCCCTCATAAACAATTTACAAATATATCAGAAATAATAATTTAAAAAATTATCCTGTTGTTCATAGATGCATGCCATCAACATTAAGAGTATAACAAATAACAAAAGCTCTCCTGACATTGTGCCATTCTGAAAGAAATGAGGTGCTTATACCCCCAAAGGCAGGGGGGTAACCCAGAATTGTGTCTAGAGAGCAGAATAATATATTTATGGAATTAACCAAAAAATTAGTAATAATTTTTTTTTAGCTATGAATTCATGTTAAATAAAGTGCACCGCCATGGCACATGATACGCCCGTCACATATTGTTAACAGTATAGATAGTACCCATTAAAACATTTTTTTTTTATATCACCTTAATTAAATGTCACAGTGACCTTAAAGTAGGATGCGACACACCTTCTACCTAAGATGCATTAGTTGACCAATTTTGGTGATTCTAGGTCTAATAGTTTTCAAGTTATGAGCCGGACAAGTTTTTGCCATATATGGCCATATCTTCTTAATGAAAAGTCACAGTGACCTGGTTTTAATGTGCGACACACCTTCTACCCAAGATGTATCTACAGACAAAGTTTGATGATTCTAGGCCTTGTAGTATTTAAGTTACGGGTCGGACACGAAAAAGCTAACAGACGGACGGACAGACACGCCATACCATAATACGTCCCGTCTTAAGACGGGCGTATAAAAATTGGTCATGGTAGCTCAGTGGTAACACAGTCTTCGACATTAACCAGTGGCCTGATGCCCGAGGCCAGTAAAATCGGGATCGGGCTTCTTAAAATATTAAACCCTGGAGTCCGATGGGCCTGTAAATGTTTTCTTATATGTTCTGTATATATTACAAATAAAGCGTGAGATTGACTCAGACTAAATGTCATGACTTAGTAGTCAAATTTCGCATAGAAAAATTATCAACCATGCTGCCTTTTCTGAAGTATAGGGAGGGGGCTCGTCCGGGAAATTCAAAACCACCAAAGCGTATTTCACAATCACAACCATCCGATAAAAAAACCCAAAAAAAACCTGTCGTACGAGGAGAAAAAAACGAAAATTCATGCCCCATTGGACTGAGGGCAGTGTTCAAAATTAACCATAGACCGAGTATATGTCAAATGGCACTGGTCTAAGCCAACTGTAATTGAGATAGACCAAATTGTCTATGCCAATTTTCTAGATTTAAAGCAATAAAGTTATCCAAGAGGGCCTTGCATGGTCAGTCGACGTCTGATAAACATTATGAGGAAAGGATGATATTACAGAAATGGAAAGAAAATACACTTTCTAAGTATATTAGAAGTAAATGAAAATGTTTTAAATTTGTGTTATTATTTTTTCAATGTTGTGGTCTATGCCAATTCGATGAGGTACGTCTAAGTCATCTTATTTTGGCATAGACCTGTGGTCTATACCAAGTTTTAAACCAATTTCGAACACTGCGAGGGTAGGCCTTGGCTAACATTTAAAAAATGTTTTGTACGTGGTGTATACAAAACAGAGTTGAACATGAGCTGCTGATGTATCTGCGAGATTAATCAGTCTATGCGAAAGACATCGGACCGTCGGACCTAACCGATGTGCAGTGCCTCAGGTCCGATGCATCATTTTTTACACCGGACCGGAATGTCAGATGTCTCAATGTCCGGTTTTGAGCTTTACTATCTTGATGCGGAGTTTGTTATAAGTAAAAAAAATAGCACACATCCAAATACGTAAATGAATTGATTAAAACCGCATGGACTGTCTAAAGTATTATACGGGAAGGATTCCTGGAATAGTATTACTAGTATAATAAAAAAGATTCCCTTGGTTTTGCATTTTCACGTGTTTCACTTTTTTACATTAGGTTTTTCGGTCTGACAAAATTTGGTTCAGTCCGGTGTGTTCATTGATTACACTGGACTGAATGTCCTGTGTGGTCCAAAAACTTTCGCATATACTGGATTAATATGTTGAAAAATAATATAATCCTTTTAATGTCAGTTGTTCTTTAACTATGATCATCTTGACCTGTATTTTCCTACAGTAAAAGAACTGTGCATGTGTCTATAGAGTAGAATCAGCAAATAACAAGAGATCAAATTAGAAAATAAACATTTTGGGTCTGCAAAATATTGTTCGGGCTTGCACAATTATTATACTGGGAGGCCCGAAGGGCCTGTGCTTTACAACGTTTTTCGTGAAGACTGGTAACAGGATCAAGAAATCATGGTTTCGAGCCATGCTTGTACTTTATTTAGGGTGAAAATGTAGGTAGTGAGGTGAATGCTCCATCATCATATTTAGCATTCAAAAGAGAAAGTTGCTGGTCTTTCAGATGAGACCTTTAAACACCACATGCATGCGTCTAAATGTGTGGCACTTCATATTACTGAAATATTCTCTACAGGTATTATACTAAAATCAAACATACACATACATGTATATTCATATACATGTTAAAAATCTTAATTATCATTTTAGAATTTTCTTCTTCTGACAAAATGATGCGCAAGTACATAAATGGAAGCTGTGCCACTATATGTCATGACACTGTACAGCTTGATCAGTTGATACATCACATAAACAGTCACAGATGTAAACAATCAAGAAAAACTCAGTACACAACATCACCCCTTAATTTTGAATTGTAGCTGAAGATCATTCTGCCAAGATCGAAATGCAGCTTGACAATGATTAGCGAGGGTTATATTATTCTTAAAAAGTAGATTGAAATCAAAAGTTAACTGCCAAAGTTATCAGGAGACAATAATCCATACATGGTTCGAATTTCCTCCACTGCCACCTAAAGTGCACGTGTAAACAACGCGTGTGACATGCACCACACCCCAACAGGCTACATTGTAAACAAGTAAAATGCATTCAGAGTAATAGTTTTACATATGATATTTTGTTTGGTTTATAGTCTTAGTATCTACATACCTATGCGGTACACCTGTACCATGTACGTACTGCAAACAGTGCGGCGTAATGTACATTTGCATCCTCGGGGATTTCAACCCGGACAAAGTGGAACATGCCAATCCGAATACATATATATCTTTCGTTTTTATTTTTGCATTTTATTTATTTATCTATTTATGTCATGGCGTTGGGAAAAAAACCTCAAAGTAGGGAGACAGATGAAAAGGGGGATACGGTCCAATCATCCAAAAAAAAGTCCCGTGTGGAGGGGTGGGGGTGGGGCAAACTTCCACCAGAGTTCGTTTGCTCACAAGTTTGCTCTATTCGTAGGCACTGTGACGTAATGAGGCCTCGACGGGGAGTTTGGGGGGTGGGGTAGATTCCTAAGGACTTGGCGCATATCTATTTGTTTTTAAATGTGAAATTCTATCCAAAATCAATATGAATTTTTAGTATACAGAGTACATTAACTGCAAAGATTAAATTTTAGAAAAAAAACCAAACAGTTCACGTACTAGATATATCACTTTCATCATCGGAATTTTCAGTAACTCGGGTACTCTGTCGCTTGTACATAACACGATCGGTATGAAACACCATTTAATCAGTCTATCTAATAAAAAACTCATTGTTAATATGCAAATTTTTTCTTTCAACCGTGTTTACTTACCTCAGATGGGCCAACTTCTTTCCCTGGAAAACTCCATTATGATGACATCACAAATTACGTCATTCAAAACAGAGCATGCGCACTTCGAAAGTGTGTAAGCCATGCTCGCAAGGAAAAAAGATGGACGAGTGCTAAATCTTTACACACCTGTTACACACATCTCATAAATCCTGTTAAGTAAACACTTCAGGATTTTGATGGTAGATGAACTATTTAATGATTTTATGCTGATTTTTATAAAAATCCAACTGAACACCACCATTATCGTGTTCCTTTGACCGACCCCGTGTTGATTTACACGTGTGCCTTCTTATTCACTGGTTCAATTGACAGGGCTTACAAACACACACACACACACGCACGCACGCACATACACACACACACACACACACACACACACACACACACACACACACACACACATATATATATATATATATATATGCAATTGCATTTGCAGGTAAACATTCCATGTGGACGATGTATTCATTTCAAAATTAAGGATTATCTCCCTCATGCATAGCTCTTATCCTTGGACGAATTTGGCTCCACTTTTTTGGCACGCTGTTTTTGGCTATATTTAGCTCTAAAACTTCATAGTTATTTCGGATTTCAAACATTTCGGTTGAGCATCACTGAAGAGACATTATTTGTCGAAATGCACATCTGGTGCATCAAAATTGATACCGTATAAGTTTTACATTCAAATATGGTGTAGCTACTTTTCTTTGGACTGCTTTGTGTTTTGTTTTAATTATCAACTTCTATTTTTGTGAGTCCATAGAATGTTTTCCCTAAAGCTTTACCACATGTCAAAAACCATATGTTTTACCTCCTATGTTTTTCTGTTGTTGTTGTTTTTTAATTCCTAGTCTAACAAAAAAAAAAAAAAAAAAAACTCGAATGAAGGATGCTATCATTAAACCAATACATATATCATTCCTATAATAAAACACAGAGCAGACAATAAGATGACTAGGGTCATCTTCAAGAGATGAAAATCAAAAAATCATGTAAACCTTCGTGAAATTCACAAGTACGGTATTGATCAATGCGCGAATCAGAATATTTCAGACTAAAATCTACTCTTAATAATTTGCATAGTTGCCATATCAGATTATATCTAACTGCGTAAAATTATACATGTCAAAAATTATTTACTTTCAACTGTGATATAAATAGAACATAATTTCCCAATGTATTTGTATACAAATGGTTGTTTTCCATATAAACAGAGCAACATATATTTACCTCGCACGTGGAAAAACAGAGCAATCCAGATCACAATGATGATAATCGCCATGTCGGATGTCTTTAAAAATCGAGGATTTAAAGCACAACTCCAAACGAAACGTTGAATAGCAGTACAAAACATTAGATTTACTTCAGATATAAATAATCTACATGCAATGGAATCCCCTTCTACTTTCGGTTTTGAAGTTAACACATGAACACAAAAATCCACGTGACAATGAATCAGAATCAGTTTGTAATGCAGTCGTTATAGGTATGTATTGTAACAGAAACAGAGTACTGTCTGATGTATAATTGTTCCACCTCTTCAGATGTACATAATGTGTCCTTTGTTTGGTTTTCTAGAAGACAATGCTCGTCAAAAAATATCAATCCAATATTGTCAACGGAAATATTTTGTTGTAACGGAACCTATTAAGATTTGAAGTGTGCGTTTTTCTCCGCGTCAATACTTAAGACATACAGTTATCCAGATTAGCGGAACTTGGTTACCCAAATGTCCGTGCTTATCTAAAGATAGATACTATGTCTGATGTCCCATGGACAACCAGCAATGAAAGCACAAATACTAATTGAAGAAACTCGTCATCGTGCCGCAGATATAAAAAAAAAAGACAAACGCCATTGGTAACCTCTTAACATATGATTTATTCATAAACACTACTTAAAATACCAAAATGTTAAGATTTATATTTAGCATTAAATGTTCTATCATTTATTAATAAATTGTCAGTTGTTACGGGAAAAGGTTTGAACGAGGAGAAAGCAATGTCGATGGAGACGGTATTTTTTGATATGACAATTCATTTAAAAACCTGCGGATGAGCAATTAAACTCCTTTAACAGACCCCTCTCCTTTATAAACCAACACTGAAGTTAAAGTATTTTAAAATTCTTCACCCAAGTTTAAAAACCAATCTCCGAATACAGAAAATACAAACAGGAAAGCATTGCACTGTACTTTTGACTTTCAATCTGGTGTGACGATAGTTTTGTGTTACAAATGCCAAAATAATCTTGAATTTAATGGAGGTGTACAATTTGGAAATAAATGACTGGCGTCATGAGAAAAGGACCCTTACGGTAAAAATTTCACATTTTTAGTTTTTCCTAGAATTTTATAATGTATCATTTTCTGTTCACAAAAATACCAAATTTATGCTGATATCACGTTATTTAACGTTTTAATGACAATTTTTGTGACACATCTGTAAAAATATTAGAAATGTCAACGTAACGAAATTGTACCGTCATACGTCAAATATTATGCTGATTATATTGCGTGTCCATGAATTCAATTCCGATTACTGTCGTATATTAATTTCAATCACAAATATTTGATCTTATATTGTGGGGAAAAAGAAACATTATATAGAAATGGTAATATTTTAATTTCTAACGACCTGAACACCGGTGAATTCGCACGGAAAGACGCAGCATCAATTTTACCATTCCAGATTAAGGTCACATTTACGCAATCATTTTACTTATGCCTATGTGTTTAGAACTCACTTTCAACACAAATATGCATAAATGAATGAATAAATTTAAGGTTAAATAGTAAATGAATAAATATAGTTCAGTGACATTACTTGTCGGCGAGAATCCATTCCTCAGGCAGAGCGAGACAGGTCCGGATCTAGAAATTTGTCAAAGGGGGAGGGGTGAAGAGGAAATGCAGGGGTGGATCCAGGAATTGCTGTTACGAGGGGCGCCACTTTATGAGGCAGGAGTTTTGGGGGCCGCCTTGAGGCCCCAAGAGGGTCCAGGCGGCGAAAGCTCCGGGATTTTACAGATTTTATAGGGCTTAAAATATGTCTCCTATTTAAGCCATTTTTACTATTTTTTATCATTATTAATTAGGTGAAATTAGTAAAATGACGCAAATTTTAAGGGTTTTTGGAAAAAATTAAGTTCTCCCAATGAAGTAATTCAAGAAAGCAAAAAGATTTTGTCATTCATTTCTCCGGGAGTGAAAGAAAATATTGCTTCTTTTATCGTTTAGTACATTTGTCTAAACAAGATATCACGATTTACCTTAAATTTGAAAATTTTAGGGGGGGGGGGGGGGGGGGGGCGCCGACTGCGCCCTTTAAATCCGCCACTGAAATGAGAGTTGTTATAACGTACGTTAACATAGTTAAACGACAACTTAACAGGAATGCTATCAATTTGTGTTTCTAAATTCAAATTTGGATTAATGGTATTGTATAATTATCAGACGTAGATCTATCACTTTTGATTTTAAAACGAATCCCGTTTTAAAATGCATTCCAATTTACTCCCAGTAATTCGTTATATTTTTAAAAAAAAATAAAATGAAATATAACAGATTCAAACTATATAAAAGATAATTTGAATTATCATCACCTGATAGAAATGTTGACGCACAATTGTATAAACAATTTCCATCGCCTAGGATTTTAATAACTCTATAGTCATTCTCTCTCTCCCCCCCCCCTCTCTCTCTCACTCACTGTCTCTCTTTTTAATTTAGCAAATCCAAAGGGGGGTTGCAATCCCCGTAACCCCCCCCCCCCCCCTCTAGATCCGCCACTGCGAGACATGGTACATCTTTCACTGAGTCTTTTACAAACGATCTTGCCTGTATGTATTTCTGTCTTATGAATTTGATTCATGATAATATAAGTTCCATTTTGTATTTAATCAGATATATAGCTATATCACCTTTAGCTAAAACCCGCGGTAGTCTCCTATTAAATATATCAACAGCTCTGTTTCGACACAATGTAATTAGCTTTTCGTCATACACGGTCGGAAATGAAAGTGAAAATTTCGAAATAGCACACTTTGAAATACCCGACAGATTACAAAAATGGGTGTATTCCAGTTCCACTACAGCAACGTTTTGTGAGCGATGACTACGCGCGTGCATTTCACTTTACACTGTTCTTACCAGGTTTGAAAGAAAACAGTTGTCTATCGCAAATGTAAACTATATTTTAACCAAATAAAGCATTAAAACTACTGCCGTTGAGAGATACCAATAAATGTACGAGCATCCAGTATCTGCTAGACTTTTTATGTGGTCAGGCAGATGAAATCTTTATATGGTAGGACCAAAATGCACAACAAAAGTAAGGCATAACGTAATAGTTTTTATTCTGGTCTAATAAAATAAAAGAATCAGACTTGATACAAAAGAGCGCTATCCAACACAAAATGTGTTTATCAATTAATTACAGAGAAAGTATATACATGTATTATTTAACCTGCACAACTATCGCGAATGGATATGACATCTGTATGATGTGCCATGAATAAAACAGTGTTAGGGCGATGGAACGGCATTTGAACCACCGACGCCGATCTTATAGTCTTCATGAATAAGGTAGTGATTTTACTATTTTTACCGCCCCGTACATACATACCCCGAAAAAGTGATTTTTTCTTGGTGTTGTGAACTAGAGGGTCCCTCTTGTCTAGAATTTTGGGGAGAAATTCAAGGTTTAATGAACCTGAGACCGTTGTTTTGAGCAAGAGGCATCGGACGGCGTGTACGTATACGTGCTATTCTCTCTAGTGAGGTTTACACATTCATAGTAAACTGCGAGTCGAGATGCAGAAATATTTCTATATCTAGAACTTCATACCCATGGAATTATATCTTAAATTGAAAACACAAATGCATTCCGTTATTTTGCAATAGATCGTTTGTAATACTTAGAAACCGTTTTCCCAAGTCAAAAAAAGTAGTCATGTGAATAAAAAAAAATCAAACTGAAATACAGCAGTCATATATGGTGTGGTAATTTGAATGTGTTTTGAATCGCGTGAAGAAGTTTTTACTTTTGTTTATGACTGTACCTTGAGAAATTTTGTTTCTCCTCCTTTGAGACAGTGACCAACACGCGGCATCAAGTAGATTTACATTTTAGACAAACATTAGATCTGAGACGGGCGATTTTAATGTAAGGAAAACATAAATTGTTGACAGCCCCACCTTACTACTTGTTGTTTTGTTTGCATCTTAATTTGCACTAAATATATAGATGCAATGTTTCACAATATGGCAACGTAACCACCGGACATGCAATAGTAAAATGAAATACATGTAGCGGTTGTGTGTGAAAATTCGCTGTTCACGCGTCGCATTTATTCAGTTTGTGTGCGTGAAATAGTAAAAGTTTACATAGACATGCATGCACCGGGGCATCCGCAAGTATTTGACATTGGGGAGGCGAACTGGATCGAAAACTAGCATGTTTTGGCTTAAATTCAAAATCCCACCTGAATCTTGATATAATTCTTTTCCTATTTTGCCAATATCTTCAGGACACCATAGCAACTGTTTAAATATATCATTTAAATAATTATTCTTTTTAAAATTTGTAGAACTTTACCAATAAACATGAATTTAGCTACAGTTCCGCATCTAACATGAATTATGACAGATCTACCATTGCTCCCCTCACAGACAGAATTGTATCTTGTGAAAAATCATATCTTTTTCGAGGATGCTGGCAAAAGAAGTGCATGAGATTTGGGCTGTATATTTGACATAGGGTACTGCAGGGAGTGGCAATCCGTATTCACTGTATTGGAAAATCACGTGCGGAAACGAAATGGCGAGTCCATTGTTGTCCTGTGACTTGGAAGTTCATTCTTCACATGCTTCATACAAATATCATGCACAACGAAAAAATCTTATACATAATGCTAGTACGTACTCTTACAAGTACAATATGCAAGAGCCCTACGATCCTTATGCATTGTCCCCCTTGTTTTCAGAACGTTCATTTCCCGCTATTTTTACATGCATAGTTATTTTTACATTAAACAAAATCTATTTAGTGACTTCCATGGCCGTGAATTAACCTTCAATTTGGAGGAGGCAGGAAATTCGGCGGGGGTCTGGGGGCCGCCCAGGCCCCCAGACGCTGAGCACATTTTGTGCACACTGAACACGTTTCGTGCAAAATCCTTGATTCTAGGGCCTTCTAAGATGTTACTTGACTAACTCATTCTAAAAGAAAGATTTGGAATGCTTTTTAAGGGAGGTATCATGTTCTTAGTTATTGGAAACAACATAAATTCTAATGAACTTTAAAAATTTTTTTTGGCTCAAAAGTTGGAGGAGGCAGCTGCCTCCTCCGCTTCCATGTAATTTACGGCCCTGGACTTCCCCTTTTCCCCCGGGATTTTGACCTTTAATTTTGGTGGCTTGTCGATAATATTAGCCAACTTCTCCGTAAGCCCCCCCCCCCCCCCCCCCCCCCCCCTGCGCTTTGTACTACGTGACTTTATGGTAAATCGTAAGCACTTTTTCTTATTATAAGCTGAAATCAAATTATTTGATATTCGTTATCGTTACATGTAATATATATAGATACTATTTACTACTTTAAATGGCGATATTAAATATACAATACTACACCTCTTGGGTTCTAGACATAAAACTTCCACTAAATAATTAGTAACTGTGTTATCATTATTTGACCTGAAATGTTTGTCTCAATTTGAATTAAAATGGTGGCTTATCAGAAATCTAATTTTACAACTCCATATAACATATCAGTATGTTTCGGAAAATAAATTGTTTCTTCCGATGAGTTCTTACGTGTGTGTACGGTACAAGTATACAGGATTGTGCATATATCTGTAAATGTGAGATAAATTAAATACTGTATGGATATAAATACATGTATATATTTAATCTAAAATTAAAGGTGCATCAAAACTAAGAACAATATGTACTACGATAATTAACAAATATCGGTACGATTCAGCATGGAAACCCGTACGTATTAACAAACACAGGTATTTGTACCCGTTCAGTACAATTAATGACATGTTATATCTAACTAGAATTCTTTTCGGACATATACAGAGTCTATGTTGGAACTGCCATGTGATTATTTATATAATTAATGCATCCAGAATGTAAACAAATACAACCAACAAACATATTATTTTTTTTACGTTGCCGCGATTTTGACGTTTCAAGTTCACGAACTTTGACGTCGTTTTCTGTGAATTGTGACGTCGAAAGATAAGGGCCCTTTTCTCATGACGCCAGTCAAATAAAAAATTCAGAGAATGGGGTTTGAGAAAAACAAAGAGTTCAAATGTTTAGCGCGAGATCAATGTTTGACAAGAAAACCATATTCACATATTTTTCACCAACACAACCCTCCCTCTCAACACTAAATGCGATGAATGTTGAAACTAATTGTGGAATGTGAAGATAACAAACAATTATCAATTTCGTAAATCCCGTAAGCAATGCAAAAAAGAGAGTTGAACAAAGACGGACACCTAGACACATCAGGGGTGGGATCTCGTGCGTAGGATGAGCAAACATCGCCTCTCGACCGATGTTTCATAAATCATGTCTGTGGTCTAATGTTTGATTGAATGCTAGATATGCCCTGTCTGTCATGTAATGCTTAATTATAAGTTAGATCCACCCTGTGTGTGATTTAACGTTTAATTGCTAGCTAAATCCACCGTGTGTGTGGTCTAATGTTTAATTGTTAGCTAAATCCACCGTGTGTGTGGTCTAATGTTTAATTGTTAGTTAAATCCACCGTGTGTGTGTGTGTGGTCTAATGTTTAATTGTTAGTTAAATCCACCCTGTGGGTGGTCTAATGTTTAATTGTTAGCTAAATCCACCGTGTGTGTGGTCTAATGTTTGATTGTTAGCTAAATCCACCGTGTGTGTGGTCTGATGTTTAATTGTTAGTTAAATCCACCCTGTGTGTGGTCTAATGTTTAATTGTTAGCTAAATCCACCGTGTGTGTGGTCTGATGTTTGATTGTTAGCTAAATCCACCGTGCGTGTGGTCTAATGTTTAATTGTTAGCTAAATTCACCGTGTGTGTGGTCTAATGTTTAATTGTTAGCTAAATCCACCGTGTGTGTGGTCTAATGTTTAATTGTTAGCTAAATCCACCGTGTGTGTGGTCTAATGTTTAATTATTAGTTAGATCCACCCTGTGTGTGGTCTTATGTTTAATTGTTAGCTAAATCCACCGTGTGTGTGATCTAATGTCTAATTATTAGCTAAATCCACTCTGTGTGTGGTCTGATGTTTAATTGTTAGCTAAATTCACCCTGTGTGTGATCTAATGTTTAATTGTTAGCTAAATCCACTCTGTGGGTGGTCTAATGTTTAATTATTAGCTAAATCCACCGTGTGTGTGGTCTAATGTTTGATTGTTAGCTAAATCCACCGTGTGTGTGGTCTGATGTCTAATTGTTAGTTAGATCCACCCTGTGTGTGGTCTAATGTTTAATTGTTAGCTAAATCCACCGTGTGTGTGATGTAATGTTTAATTGTTAGCTAAATCCACCGTGTGTGTGGTCTAATGTTTAATTGTTAGCTAAATCCACTGTGTGTGTTGTCTAATGTTTAATTATTAGTTAGATCCACCCTGTGTGTGGTCTTATGTTTAATTGTTAGCTAAATCCACCGTGTGTGTGATCTAATGTCTAATTATTAGCTAAATCCACTCTGTGTGTGGTCTAATGTTTAATTGTTAGCTAAATCCACCGTGTGTGTGATGTAATGTTTAATTGTTAGCTAAATCCACTCTGTGTGTGGTCTAATGTTTAATTGTTAGTTAAATCCACTCTGTGTGTGGTCTAATGTTTAATTGTTAGCTAAATCCACTCTGTGTGTGGTCTAATGTTTAATTGTTAGCTAAATCCACCATGTGTGTGGTATAATGTTGAATTATTAGCTAAATCCACTCTGTGTGTGGTCTAATGTTTAATTGTTAGCTAAATCCACCGTGTGTGTGATCTAATGTTTAATTGTTAGCTAAATCCACTCTAAGTGTGGTCTAATGTTTAATTGTTAGTTAAATCCACTCTGTGTGTGGTCTAATGTTTAATTGTTAGCTAAATCCACTCTGTGTGTGGTCTAATGTTTAATTGTTAGCTAAATCCACCATGTGTGTGGTCTAATGTTTAATTGTTAGCTAAATCCATCCTGTGTGTGGTGTAATGTTTAATTGTTAGTTAAATCCACCGTGTGTGTGGTCTAATGTTTAATTATTAGTTAGATCCACCCTATGTGTGGTCTAATGTTTAATTGTCAGGTAATTCCACCGTGTTTGTGATGTAATGTTTAATTGTTAGCTAAATCCACCGTGTGTGTGGTCTAATGTTTAATTATTAGTTAGATCCACCCTAAGTGTGGTCTAATGTTTAATTGTCAGGTAATTCCACCGTGTTTGTGATGTAATGTTTAATTGTTAGCTAAATCCACCGTGTGTGTGGTCTAATGTTTAATTGTTAGCTAAATCCACCATGTGTGTGGTCTAATGTTTAATTGTTAGCTAAATCCACCGTGTGTGTGGTCTAATGTTTAATTGTTAGCTAAATCCACCGTGTGTGTGGTCTAATGTTTAATTATTAGTTAGATCCACCCTATGTGTGGTCTAATGTTTAATTGTCAGGTAATTCCACCGTGTTTGTGATGTAATGTTTAATTGTTAGCTAAATCCACCGTGTGTGTGGTCTAATGTTTAATTGTTAGCTAAATCCACCGTGTGTGTGGTCTAATGTTTAATTATTAGTTAGATCCACCCTATGTGTGGTCTAATGTTTAATTGTCAGGTAATTCCACCGTGTTTGTGATGTAATGTTTAATTATCAGCTAAATCCACCCTGTGTGTGGTGTAATGTTTAATTATCAGCTTAATCCACCCTGTGTGTGGTCTAATGTTTAATTGTTCGCTAGAGTCATCCTGTGTGTGGTATAATGTTTAGTTGTAAGTTAGATCCGCCCTGTTAGTGGTCTAATGTTTAGTTGTAAATAAGGTCCGCCCGCTTAGTGGTCTAATATTTAGTTGTAAGCTGGACCTGCCTTGTCTTTTTTCTAATGTTTGATTGCAAGTTAGATCCGCCATGTATGTTGGCTAAGACCCGCACTGTTTGAAGTCTAATGTTTAATTATATGTTAGATCCACCTCATATGTTGTGTTATATTTAATTGTAAGTTTGATCCGCCCTGTCTGTGATTTACTGTTTATGATCTAACGTATCTATATGAAATGTGCATTTGAAAATATCACTGTTTTATTGAATCTAAACGACCCGTGTCTTTTAGGCAACGGCGAAGAAATGATCAGGGCTGTTTTCCTAATTGTAGATAATTGTTCCTTATGTGTCCATTGTGTGTAATACAAATCATGTGCTATCTATATGAAAAACACCATCATAGTGGATGTAAAGCTTTTATTGTAATAAAATCATAATTCTAGCGTCTCTCCGAAACTATACCACACATACAAAATGCTATTATAAAAAAAAACTTATCATAAATCCTAACATCTCTCAGAACTTATTTCACAAATACAAAATTATATTGCCAAAAACAAATAATTCTAATTTTCTCAGAAATTGTATCCCAAATACAAACTTTTATTGTAAGAAACTTATCATAATTACTAACGTCTATCAGAACTGATATCACACATATACAATTTTATTGCAACATATTTATAATTCTGATGTTTCTCAGAACCAATATCACAAATACAAAACTTCAATGTAATAAACTTATAGTTTTGATTTTTATCACACATACAAAATTTTATTGTAACAAACTTATTATATATTCTACCGTCTCTCAAATATCATATCAAAAATACAAATATTATAGTAAAAAAATTATGATATTTTCCTAGAAACTATATCACACATACACAATTTTATTGTAAGAAACTTGTAATTCTAAGGTTTCTCATAGGTTATATCACAAATGCAAAATTTTATGTAACAAACCCATAATTCTAACACCTTTCAGAAATTATATCACACAATACAACATTTTATTTTCACACATTTATAATTCTAACGTTTCTCAAATTATATCACAGAATCAAATTTTATTATATATATGAGAGCCGTTAGAATTATAAGTTTGTTATAATAAAATGTATTTGTAAAATAAGTTCTGAGAGACGTTAGAATATATGATATCCACGAGGGTCTCTACAGCCCAGCAGCTAAGTGCTTCGTTACTAGCTTGAAAATACGGATGTAAATTTAATTGCTGTTACAAAATTTAGAAATTCATTTCAAAATTAAGGATTATGTCCCTCACGCATAGCTCTTATCCTTAGACGAATTTGACTCCACAATTTTGGCACACTGTTTTCCCCTAAATAACTCTAAAACTTCATAGTTATTTCGGATTTCAAACATTTCGGTTGAGCATCAATGAAGAGACATTATTTGTCGAAATGCGCATCTAGTGCATCAAAATTGGTACCGTATGTCTGTTACATTATAACAAACTTTTTATAAATTATAACGTCTTTCATAACTTATATTACACATACTTATAGTAGTTATGATATTGATCACTGTTCGTTATCATCACCTTGCATACAATTTACTATAACAAACCTATAATTCTACCATCTCTCAGAAATTATATAACCAATACAAATATCATTTTAACAAAATTATGATTCTAATGTCTCTCTGAAATTATGTATCACAAAATGTTATTGTAAAATTCTTATCATATATTACAACGTCTCTCAGAACTTCTATCACAAATACAACGACATCGCACACTCACACACACACACCCACACCCACACACACACACACACACTCATCTCTATACACGTTCTATTTTACATTAAGATATGAAAGGTAAAGATAACGAACAATGATTAGTCTCATAACTCCTATAAGGAATACAGAACTATGGGTCTACCAGAGGTAGGAATAGGTGCCTAGTAGGAGTGAGGATCATGTGACGACTGCTAACATCCGCCGTGAGCTCCATATTTTAATCAGGAATATATATTAGATATATAGCTTTATGATAGTTGGTTGTTTATATATTGTTTAACGTTCAGCTCGAGAATTCACCATTGCTAGTGAAGGTGTGCTAATTTGACACAGTAAACTTTTAAGCAGGGGGGGGGGGTATCCTGACATGCTCGCTGAGATACGGGGACTTGATTCTGTAATATCACCTATGGACAGATTTCGACACCTGTCCATTGCAAGTGTTTAAATTTCATTCAATAGATAACGTAGGAATCCTTCATTATTTCTTTTCTGGTGCCTGTAGTTCTACACATTGATAACAGTATACTTGAGCATCACAGTGACACAGAAGTGAGAAAATATACCCAGTAGGTAGGAAACGAGATGACCACCTCCATTTCCTTCGGGCTGGGATCCTGTTTTTGCTGTTCCTGTGGAATATAATAGTAGTGTATATACAGTTCAATAACGAGATACTATATGTGTTTATATAGTAGAAGGCATAAGTAATATATATACCGTGAACTTGAACGTTCGTTAAACACACACACACACATACACACACACACACACACACACACACACACACACACACACACACACACACACACACATATATATATATATATATATATATATATATATATATTCATCAAAGTGGAATTTTGCGTATGTCGAGTTATTAACTTAATGTGAATTTCAGTGGTTGATAATGAAACAAAATATAAACATCTAAACCACAATATAACAAAACAAGCAGCAATATATATATCAACAAAATAAACCAAAAAAAAAAAAAAAAAAAAGAACAACAACAACAGGAGAACTAAAAAGACAGTGGAATAAAATAAAAGAAATAGATAAAATAAAGGCAAACACAATAGAACAAACCTAAACATCAATAAAAGAAAACTAAAAATCACACAACAAAG
Organism: Ostrea edulis; assembly: GCF_947568905.1. NCBI lineage: Eukaryota > Metazoa > Mollusca > Bivalvia > Ostreida > Ostreidae > Ostrea > Ostrea edulis. The sequence continues at coordinate 8,275,659 of NC_079171.1, read as the reverse complement.
TAAATGATCGTAAAATGTTTCTTTTTCAACATTTCGTACCCTGTATAGTATTATCCACGTGAAGATCAACTTCAATACTCTGACCATCCATAGTACATAGGAAACCCGATCCTGGTTTGTATTCCCTAATGAAACCATGTATACCATTGGGGTGTCCTGAAATGGAATTCACGCTCTAAGTACCCCTCGCTACCCGTTACTCACGCTGACAACCGTCCATATGAGACAAACCGTCGCTAGTGAAGATAGCGAGGAATGTCCACGGCACAAAGTTATACCATTCAATCAAGTTATAGGTGAATACACAGTTACTGAAAGGTTGCTAAACGTTTTCAGAAACACGACGAAACGGTTAAAGAAATATGACTAAACGGTTTTAAGAAGGTGACTATAAAGTTACAGGAAGGTGACTGAACGGTTACAGAAAGGTAAATAAATTGTTACAGAAAGATGAATATACGGTTATAGGAAGGTAACGGAATGGTTACAGAAAGATGACTATACGGTTGCAGAAAGATGATTAAACGGTTACAGGAATATGACTGAATGGTTACAGGAAGGTGACAATAAGGTTACAGGAAGGTGACTGAACAGTTACAGAAATGTCACTAAACGTTTTCAGAAATATGACTAAAAGGTTATAGAAAGGTAAATAAATTGTTACAGAAAGATGAATATACGGTTACAGGAAGATGACTGAACGGTTACAGGAAGATGACTATACGGTTACAGAAATATGACTAAACGGTTACAGGAAGGTGACTATACGGTTCCAAAAATATTACTAAACGGTTACAGAAAGGTGACTATATGGTGACAGGAATATGACATAAGGTTACAGGAAGGTGACTGAACGGTTACAGGAATATGACTAAACAGTTCCAGAAAGATGACTAAACGGTTACGGGAAGGTGATTGAACGATTACAGGAATGTGACTATACGGTTACAGGAAGGTGACTATACGGTTACAGGAATGTGATTATACAGTTCCAGAAAAATGACTAAACGGTTACGGGAAGGTGATTGAACGGTTACAGGAAGGTGACTATACGGTTACAAAGATATGACTAACGGTTACAGAAAGATGACTGAATGGTAAAGTATCACCATTATTATCAGTATCATCATGGTATAATTAACATTATAGTATTGTCATTATTTCATTATAATATATCATATGTATATCGTAATCATATTATCATTTTAACATTGTCATCATAATATCGTCATTATTACATTATCATTATATCATTATGATATTAAAATCATAATCGTTTTATAAGCATATCATAATCATTAGATATAGTAATCATATGACTTTCAACTAGTTTAATAAAGAGGCATTAAGTTACATCTGACTTGGCAGTAGCAATTTCATAATAAAACAATGACTTCATTCTGACCTGATTACACTTTGATAATGAGACATATATATTATTACTACAGTAACTTCATCCGAAGAATCGGATCACGTCTCGTTGACAGGAACGGATCATCATATCACAAGAGACGCGAAGCGTCGAGTTTGATCTGATGATCCACACCTGTCAATGAGACGTGATCGAACTCTTCGGATCAAGTTACTGTAGTAATGATAGATTTATTATACAACCCATTATGCATTTTAAATCCACATTTATAAGATAACAAATGTAATCAAACTTATCCAAAATACAGACATACAGTGAAATTATATTTTGTGCACGAAGTTTTGTTTGTGAGGCGGTCAATATTTTTAACACAAAAAACACGTAACGGTGATGCATTGTGACGTCATTGTGACGTTATCAGTTTCAGATGATACTGATACGATATCAGAAAACCACAGTGTGGTGATCTGGAAAACAGGATCACACTCTGTGAAATTCAAAGAACGATACATTGATGGGTATATAATAAAATTACTTAGATCTGTCTTGATGATGACATTGACCTACTTCTGAGTTGATGCTGCCCGATCTTTAATGAGATGATGACCTACTTCTGACTTGATGTCAGTTTAAAAATGAGACAGTGACCTACGTCTGACTAATTGATGGATGATGTCAGTGGCCTACATTTGTCTTGATGATGACAGTGACCTATTTTTGACTTAATGTTGTCAGATTTTTAGTGAGATAATAACCTAATTCTGATTGGATGATGACAGTGAACTATTTCTGACTTGATGAGTTTCATAATGAGACATTGACCTACTTCTGATTTGATAACAGATTTGATGAGACAATGACCTACTTCTGATTTGATAGCAGAGTTTGAGAAGACAGTCACCTACTTCTGATTTGATAATATAGTTTGGTGAGATAGTGACCTACTTCTGATTTGATAACATAATTTGGTGAGATAGTGACCTACTTCTGATTTAATAACATAGTTTGGTGAGATAGTGACCTATTTCTGATTTGATAACAGAGTTTGATGAGGCAGTGACCTACTTCTGATTTGATAACAGAGTTTGATAAGACAGTCACCTACTTATGATTTGATACCAGAGTTTGATGAGGCAGTGACCTACTTCTGATTTGATAACAAAGTTTGATAAGATAGTGACCTATTTCTGATTTGATAACAGAGTTTGATGAGGCAGTGACCTACTTCTGATTTGATAACAGAGTTTGATGAGGCAGTGTCCAACTTCGGATTTGATAAGAGAGTTGATGAGACAGTGACCTACTTCTGATTTGATAACAAAGTTTGAAGAGACGGTGACTTACTTCTGATTTGATAACACACTTTTAATAGGCAGTGACTTAAATCTGACTTAATAATGCTGCTTACTTTAATACCCGGATAATGACTTATAATTGACTTCACTAGTTTGATCAATCTGACTTTTTGGTGATATTTAGCTGCATGACTTACCTTTGTATTGCGGATGGCATTGATTCCGATTTAGACAAGTAATTAAATGGTTGCCCGCACTGTTATCGACGATGCTGATCCCTTTTGACATATTGAAGAGGATGTGTTTACATTCGATGTTTACATGTGTGCCATTGTGGGTTCCATATGCAGTAAATCCCGACACTTGAAATAACAAATAGATTCATTATCAATATGTATCATTAAATTCTCATTATTATAGTATTAACATTATATTATCATAAATTTAATATAATAATTTTACTACATGATAGGTGAAGATGACGAATAGTGATTAATCTGATAACTCCTATAAGCAATACAAAATAGATAGTTAGGCAAACACGCACCCATTAACACATCAGGGGTGGGATCAGGCGCCTTGGAGAAGTAAGCATTCCCTGTTGACCGGTCACACCCGCCCCGAGCCGTGTATCTTAATAAGGTAAACGGAGTTATCCATATTCAAAATCAATGTACCAAGCAAGGCCTAATAATCGGTATGAAAAAAGTCAGAGAAAATATGACCCAATGATAAGCTGCATCGGCAAGCTAGGTCGTTATAACGTCCAAGTATCTCTATCGAATGTATCATAATATTACCACCATTGGTATTATCGTCCATATCATCGTTATAATCCCTTATAATACTATCTTTGTGTTCATATCATTCTTATATCATCATAGAGTTATTATAATTATGAGATTGATCACTGTTCATTATCTTCACCTTTCTTATTAATACCATTATCATTGTGTCATTATCAATATATGATCAAAAAACCCGCATCATATCATAATCATTATGTTATCATCATCATAGCACTTTCATTATTATATCACCATTGCATTTAGAGAAGATTTTGAACAAGTGATTATGGCATGTGGAATTTATGAAATTAGTTACTGGATTTCGTATTTCTTGAGCCTTGATTCTATTCATCACACATCTATCATTAAGCGCACATTCTAATTTACTGTCTATTTCACAACAGAAATTTGGTCTTTCAATTCGCTTGTAAGGGCGTTGCTACGTCACGATATGAATAAACTGGAAAATTATTTCATTGCATAATTTCAAATATTTCGGTTGAGCATCACTGAAGAAACATTACTTATCGAAATGCGCATCTGGTGTATCAAAATTGGTACTGTATAAGTTTTAAATTATGACCCCTGGGTCGAGGCCTCAACTGGTGGACTGTTAGTCCCCAAGGATTTCTACAGTCCAGTAGCTAAGTGCTTCGTTACTAACTTGAAAATACGGATGTATATTTAATTGCTGTGTTGAATTTAGAAATTAATTTCCAAATTAAGGATTATCTCCCCCATGCATAGCTCTTATTCTTAAACGAATATGACTCCACTTTTTTGGCACTCTGTTTTCCCCTAAAATAGCTCTAGCAAGTTTATTGTTATTTGAATTTCAAACATTTCGGCTGAGCATCACTGAAAAGACATTATTTGTCAAAATGCTCATCTGGTGCATCAAAATTGGTACCGTATAAACTTTACATAATTATGAACCTGTGCTACGAGTTCATATCGTTATGAACCTGGGAACAGTACTGTTGTATGACAAATAGTATTATGATATGATTACAATTACCATTGTCATATTTTCATTACAATATTTTCATGTCATTGCCTTCATTATGATATTACCATTAAAGTAATACGAACTCATCACTGTAGTAGCATGTTTATATCATTGTAATTTTCTGTATTGTCATTACCTTATACAATTATCAATAATATCGTAATTAGCAACCAGTGTATACTCTTATTATTATTCTTATCAGTATTGTTTATCGCCATCGGCATCTTGATTCTGTTCGTAAGAGACCACTGAACGGGGCGGTCCGTCACCTTTCACGAGAAGATAGATCTTCATATTCCAGTAAGAATATGTACGTTTATATACTTAGTATCTGATAATTCAGTATCCAATCGTTAGAATCATGTAGATATTATACTTACGGCATGGGTACAAACGAAGGCTTTCCGAAAACTGCGTTCCGTTGTCACACGTGTAATTTATCCACTGTAATTTTCCAGCATGCCATGAATGATCAAACGTGAAGTTATATTCGAGTACTCCATTAATTCTATCATGCCTTCCAGAATGACAATGTACGTCACCTTTCAACATCTTTGAACATTGGACAAATAAGTCTTCAGATGTTTCATTTGTGACTGTAGCATTGTGGATGTCACATCTTAAGGCAACACGCACTGGCTTACTGTCCTTATGGCAGAAACCTTTATTCAACTCTTCTAGGTTTACGACTTCAGAAATGATCCCTGCGTTAAAAATTGAATAATAAACAATTTGTGTTTTCAATTATATTCTCTAACGTATTTTATGTTTTGTCAAAAATGTCCCAGTAATACTTTGTAATTTTAGCTTCCAGATATTTTGGATGGTAAGAAAACCATGCAAGTTTTAAAAGGAGTTTTGAATCGTGGTAGGCTGCTGACAATTTAAATTGATGTCACAGGGGTTTCAACAGTATCGAATGAAGTCAACATATCACAAATTCTATAGTCGTTCTAATGATCTAGTTTGTCAATGTAATCTATCATTTGGTTAACTTCCGTCTGACATGTTTCATACCGATTGTTATGCTGTTCATGGTGCACGTATCTTGACTACGGATTACTCTGTTTACCTGATAAAGGCATATGGCTCAGGGTGGATGTGTCAGGTCGACAGGGGACGCTTACTCCTTCTAGGCACCTGATCCCACCTCTGGTATATCCAGGGACCCGTATTTCCCGACATTCCTATTTTGTGTTCCTTATGTGAGTTATGAAATATAGCTCTATTCGTTATCATCGCCTATCACTTACAATATAACCCATACTTTGACAGAGGTCATTCTGCTGTAGTTACCACAAGGCATCATAACAGGGAAAGTATATCTGAACAATTCAATGGATCACTGGGTGATTTCCTCGTAATGTATCCATACATGTGCCCGGTTCTATTTGATTCATTTCACCTGTCTTGATGCATAACACTGCCTGACGTGTTTTATAACACTTAAACCGTTATTTACATACTGATTTTGGCCTCATCAAGGGGCAGATTAATAGGGGACGCGTACTCTTCTTAGGTACCTGCTCACATATCTGGCATGTCGAGGGCTTTGTTTTTGTCCTAATCTTCTTTGTATTCTTAAAAAAAACCACACGATATTGGTCACTGTATTTGATTCAAGATATCATATTCCTTATTGGCTTCCTAAAATTCTTCAATGCATTACTCAATAATTCATTTACAGTGTTTTGATAAATGGAATCGTTTTAATCATAAATACAAAGTCGAATTTTTTAAACTTGAAACATTTAACATCTATGTCGATGAACAAGTGAGAAAGCTGAACCATGTTAAACTGAGCAGATCGGAAAAAAATAACTGTAAGGAAGACAATATCATAATATTTATATTCAAAAATACACTAGCTGACGCTAATACACGGCAAACATTGGGATGTGTCCCGCATTCAGAATTTTAACACTTGTGTTAGGGATGCGACCAATGAAAGGTTAAGATAACGAACAGTGATCAATCTCACAACTAATATAAGCAATGCAAAATAGAGTAGGGTAATCACGGACCCCTGGACACACCACAGATGGGATCGGGTGTGTAAGAGGAGTAAGCACTCCCTGTCGACCTGCCACATCTGCCTTGAGGTCTATATATTGATCAGGTAAACGGAATTATTCGTTGTCAAGACCAATAAGCCAAGTATTGTCTAACAACTGATGTATAACACGTCATACAGCATTATGTATAACTACAGGTCAGATAAATCAAATAGAACTGATTGGAGAACTGGGCACATATAAAGCTATATCTCTTTGATTGGTATCGCGTTTTCCTGTTGTATCATTTTGAAGCTACAATTTGTATTTAGTTCTTATAACGGATACTCCGATTTACAATGTTCAAAGCTTTTATGACATATGTGAAAGTAGATCAGTTTAAGTGACAGTCGTAGCATGTTTCAAAGGAGGGATACTCAATCGGAGAAGTTAAAAGTTGACTTATCAAATATTATCAACTAACATTAACAATGTTTGCCCCATTTTCAAAATCCAAATGGACGGGGAGGGTGGGGGTAAGGGAAATGTCAAGACTAAATTAACTCAAACCGCCAAACTTTCGATTACTATGTAGCATAGGTTCCATTGAAAATTACAAACGTACATTCTTAATATTCACTAATAATAGTGAGGGAGCAGTAGTCCCCCCCCCCAACATGTAACTATTTGTATATGAAAATAACAGATTTTCATCATTGTTAAATAAATGAGATATGGGAATCCTGTCCTCTAACTCTACCTGTCTGAGCTTGAATGAAGACAAAATGTAATAGTGTATGTACTGAACTAAATACTAATGTATGATACATTAATGAATGAAACGAAAGCTTAAAAACGATGCATGTTCGGCGGGGTAGCATGTCGACCCCGACTAAAATCATAACAATGATCAACCACAACTAGAATTATCACACAGAAACCACGTGTTTAAAGACGAGCGTACAATGTCCAGTGTGAAAAACATACAATAGCAAATATTCTATATCATTTTGATATTAATAATATATAAGTACACTTATAATAAAGCTGTACAAGATCTCTACATATAATGAGACTGACGATAAACCTGTACCAGATCTCTACAGATAGTAACACTGACAATAAAGCTGTACCAGATCTCTACAGATAGTAGCAATTACGATAAAACTGTACCAGATCTCTACAAATAGTGTCACTGACGATAAAGCTGTACCAGATCTCTACAGATAGTGACACTGATAATAAAGCTGTACCAGATCTCTACAGATAGTGACACTGATGATAAAGCTGTACCAGATCTCTACAGATAGTAGAAATTACGATAAAACTGTACCAGATCTCTATTATACAACCTGTACAAGATCTCTACAGATAGTGACACTGATGATAAAGCTGTACCAGATATCTACAGATAGTGACACTGATGATAAACCTGTACCAGATCTCTACAGATAGTGACACTGATGATAAAGCTGTCCCAGATTTCTACAGATAGTGACACTGATGATAAACCTGTACCAGATTTCTACAGATAGTGACACTGATGATAAAGCTGTACCAGATTTCTACAGATAGTAGCAATTACGATAAAACTGTACCAGATCTCTATCATACACATAGTGACACTGATGATAAAGCTGTACCAGATCTCTACAGATAGTAGAAATTACGATAAAACTGTACCAGATCTCTATTATACAACCTGTACAAGATCTCTACAGATAGTGACACTGATGGTAAAGCTGTACCATATCTCTACAGATAGTGCCACTGACGATAAACCTGTACCATATCTCTACAGATAGTGCCACTGACGATAAACCTGTACCATATCTCTACAGATAGTGACACTGATGATAAACCTGTACCAGATCTCTACAGATAGTAACACTGATGATGACATGGTACATATTTTCATTCCCGACACAAGTTTAAAAGTCAAAACACGGAGATTACAATCAGGACATAGTACTGAACGTCAGTGTGACGTCATATTACCAACTCTCAGTGTGACAGCAGTCATACTATCGACTCTCAGTGTGACGTCATTTTAATGACTCTCAATGTGACATCATACTAACGGCTCTCATTGTGAGGTTATACCAACGGCTCTCAGTGTGACGTCATACTTTCAACTCTCAGTGTGACGTAGTCATAGTATCGACTATCAGTGTGATATAGTCATACTACCTACTCTCAGTGTGACGCCATACTACCTACTCTCAGTGTGACGTCATACTACATACTCTCAGTGTGACGACAGTTTCTGCAATCACAGATGCCAAAAGAATCCTAAAATTGAGGAAAATGTATAATATAAGGGGAAAAGAATGAGGGAATGATATTTAAAAAGAGGCCCGTGGGCCACATCGCTCACCTGAGTCACCTTGGCCCATATCTGAAGACTTTCCATATATATTTGCATGTAAAACCTTAGACCCTAGTGTGGCCCCAACCTACCCCTTGAGGTCATGATTTTTATAAACTTGAATCTGCACTATGCCAGAAATCTTTCATGTAAATATCAACTTCTTTCGCCCAATGGTTCTTTACAAGAAAATTTTTGAACACTTTCCCTATATATTTCTATCTATTTACATTTGCAACTGTTTTCTCCTACATAACACTATTATGAGCAATACGTATTTATTTCTGGATAAATCTACTATGGGGTCAACAGAGCTGTGCGTATGAACATTTGTTAAAAGTAGGTAACAGGTACTACTTTTACTAAGGCAATACACATCTAGCAATCGCTCTCACTTACTACAGAAATCTTTCAATAGATGAAATCAACACCACAAATTGTATTTACGGTTTTATTTGTATTCCAAGCAGTGGACTTTCATCAATAATTGATAAAAGCATAACTGTAAACAATGTCTTTAGTTACTAGCCTACTAGGCCTAATGTATGTCTAAAATTTCGTCTGCTACAACTTCACCTTGGTCATCGGTGATGCGGAATTGTACCTACTGCTAGACGATGACATTAGGCTTTAGCAAAAAGGTCGTTCACAGGATGTATGGCCGATAAGTCGTCAAAGTGCATTAAAACCTACACACCACACTGCTTCCGTGCCACAGCAGCCATAGTGCTTGATGTCGGTTTCCAAGTTTATGTCGGAACATCGAAGCGAGGCGTCGTTAAAAACCTATTACAAAAAATTATCGAGTCAAAAGAAGCGTTCAGTGAGCTCATGTTTATCAACAATTACATATCCAAATCCAAACCGTCCCTTACCTTCGTGCAGTTCCACATTCTCTGCGATGTTCAGTTCTTTCCGGAGATTCATCGATCATCTGAGCTGCGTCCTCTGTCGAGCTGTCCTGTCTATAAATAATGTGCCTACACCTGACGACTGCCGCCCTGTTCTTCATGTTCCTCCATCTCAGTCTTCTGTTAACTCCGTAATATCCACAGAATATCTTTCAAAGTCGGTCCTCAGCGTCTTCACTTTTCAAAAGTCAAAGCGCATCACAACTCTAAGTGTAACACTGCGCATCCCCGTTTAAATCATAATTCCCCCACCCTCTAAAATTAGACACATGGAAGAGTTTTCCATTATATACTCCCGAGTTAATGTATAAGTATATGTTGATATACTTGCTTTCTAGCGTCTTAATAATTAAAACAGTTCTTCAGTTTATAGAACTTTGTTTTGTGTTGTCGTCATTTTGAACATCTATGACGCTTCGTTGTGGACGTCAACAATTTGAAATGTATGGAAACGTGTTGTTAAGATAATTCAGCAATGTTACCGACCAAATATGTAAATATAAGTAATAAGGTATCATTTTAAAATGTTTATCGGGATATAAATACGGGTTGGTACATGATCAAATTTTCCATAAAACCCTTCGGGCTTTATGGAATTTGATCACGTGACCAACCCGTATTTATATCCCGATACATATTTTTAAATGATACCTTATTTCTTAAGTAAAACTTTGATCCCTTATTGTTATCCCAACCTAAGCCCGGGAACCATGATTTGAACAAACTTGAATTAGCACTGTGTCAGAAAGCTTTCATGCAAATCTCAGCTTTCCTTGCTTAGTGGTTCTTGATAAGACTTTTAAAGAGCGTCCCTCTATATTTGTATATACAACGGTGATCCCTTATTGTGGCCACACCATACCGGAGGATCGATTTGAACAAATTTAAATCTGCTCTATATTAGGAAGCTTTCATGTAAATATCAGCTTTTTCTGGCTCTGTGGTTCTTGACAAGATTTTTAAAAAGATTGTCCCTCTATAGTTGTATGTAAAACTTTGATCCCCTATCGTGGCCCCATCCAACCACCGGGGCCCATACTTTGAACAAACTTGATTTTGTATTATGCTTTCATGTAAATCTAAGGTTTTCTAACTCATTGGTTCTTGAGAATAATATGCTTAAAGATTGTTCCTATATATTTCTATCTAAAACTTTGATCCCTTATTGTGGCCCAACTTAACCCCGGGAGCATGTTTTGAACAAACTTGAATCAACACTGTGTTAGAGAGTTTTCATGTAAATCGCAGCTCTTCTGGCTCATTGGTTCTTGAGAAGATTTTTTAAAAGATTTTCTCCATATTTGTATGCAAAACATTGACCCCCCTCCCCTTGCGGCTCCATCCTAACCCCGGGGCCATGATTTGAACAAACGTAAATATGCACTATGTTAGGAATCTTTCATGTAAATATCAGCTTTTGTAACTCAGTGCTTCTTGAGAACATTTTTTTAAAGATTTTCCCTATATTTGTATCAAAATTTTGATCCCCTTTCTGACTCCATTAAACCCCAGGTGGCCTTGACTTTGATAAATTGAAATATGCACTATGTCAAAAAGCTTTCATTAAATATCAGCTTTACTGGCTCAGCGATTCTTGAAAACAAGATTTTTAACGATCTTTCCTATATATTTGTATGTAAAACATTGATCCCTTATTATGGTCCCATCACCCCCCCCCCCCTACGGGGGAGGGGGGGGGGCATGATTTGAACAAACTTAAACCTGCACTATGTTAGGAAGCTTTCATGTAATATCAGCTTTTCTGGCTCAGTTGTTCTTGAAAATAATATTTTTAAATGATCCCACCCTCATTTTTGCATGTTTGTGGTTATCTCCCCTTTTAAAAGGACATTACCCATCATTTGAAAAAAAAACAACTTAAATGCCCTTCACCAAAGGATGCTTTTGGCTAAGTTTGGTTGAAATTGGTCCAGTGGTTCTGGAGAAGAAGTTGAAAATATGAAAATTTTACAGACGGACAGACGGACGGACGGACAGGCGACGGACAACGGGCGATCAGAAAAGCTCACTTGAGCTTTCAGCTAATAAGATGAAGTTATTCAAGATAATATAAAGCGAAACGGACAATTTCAGCATACACCATAAATATGAGCTATTGATAGAAATAAATAATTTTATTCCCCGGTAAATAAATTCACAGAGCCAACAGAACGGGAACAGAGACACATTGCATTTAGATAATCATTTACATAAAATAAATTAATCAAGCAGTAATACCCCCGTGATGGTAGTAAGTTTGTCACCATAAACTATATTTAATGAAAATTGTTCTGCATTACATATTTCAGTAATAATAATAGTATTTAATTATTTCAAACATTTTCTTCAACTTCAAAACAGGAACATGAATATATAATTTTGATGATTAAATAATTATTGTCTTGCAAAACAAGAACTTTATATTTGTTTGCACTAAAAGTGATTATCTTACCTAGACTTGTTAGGTGTTTCTTCTTTGTGTACAAAATAATTGTGTTAATTAGTCATCTATTTATTCGCGTGTCATTGAGAGAGTTTTAAAGGGAATTAGTTTGACATCACTTTTACGGCTAATGCCCCTTAAAGTGCATATCAAAATATTATGCCTCTGGTAATCTAGGGGTTTAAAGTATAAACAATCTGGAAGCTCGTATCTAAAGTATTCGTCAATAGTAACGATCAGTCAGGTTTGAGATAAAGGTAGTTCGTGTATTTTCCCACATTTTCACGATATTGTATACAAATAATACACACGCTTAGACTGTTCCGCGATATATTACAATAGTGTTAAATTCTAAAAATATACTGGTTCTCATTTCAAATGTGCTAAGTAGGTCAAAATGACACGCTCTTCTACTGTTTACAAGACAGAGCACCGGTTTTAAATAATGTTTGATTTTAAAACAGCGGACAAAATCAGTTTATCTAATATCGTATTACAGGTGAGTCATCGTTTAAAGCACTACATCATAATGCGTTCGTGTACACCAAGTCAGTGTAAATTGTATAGATGAAGTAATTGTGTGAGAATCTTGGAGACCGCTTCTCATGAAATCTGTTTTACAAACAACAGGGTCAGGACACTGCCAAGGATCAGGCGAATAAGATGCACGGGGTTGTGATTTGTTAAGTCTACCGGAATGTTATAATACAAGAGAAGCTCGGAACACAGAGATTTTAAGTCTTCTTTTTATAATTGAATCATTTATTTGAAAGTATACATAATGTCAGTTGGGATAAAATATCCTCGGAATAGTCCGCATAATTGTCATCAACGGTACCATGGGCCTACTGGATTGAATAATATTTTATCATCATTATCATTCTATGTAAGAAATGTACATAATTTATATAGAATACATAATATCACTATATGTATAATAATATATATCAAAAATTGTTTACAACTATTTTTTTCAAAATGATAGAAATAACACATTCAACGTTGAAATGGAATATAATAGCATACACATTGGCGAAGGAATAAAGTATACACAATGTATTTCAAAGAAATTTTAAAAGTCAGCATTTCGCAAATTCCTTGGTCAATATAATTATTTGATTAAAAAAAAAGATACAATCTTCCGTAAAAAGAAAATGCTGTCTCGTGAATTATTTACCTAGTATTAAGCCGTTCTACATATCAATTTTCGTTACAGATTACAGCGTTAAATATCTGATCAAGAGTTCACGGCGGAGTTATCTTCTGCCCCCACCTTTAATACAGGTGTCAGTATTAGTACTCTTGGTAAGAATTGTGCAATCGGAACTGCTCGATACATTGCAACGTAGTGCAAGATGCCGTGACGTCATAAAACTTTAACAATGCATCAATTTCTCTCATCGACTGCGCAAGACATTCAAGGAGTTCCGGTTGGGAATTCTGAGACTGATCCCTGTTCGTATAACTAATGTAACTACACTGCATTGACATGAATTTAAATCTACATAAATATCGAAATGGACATTTATTGTCAGCAGAAAGCACGTCTTTCGTCTCAGGAGTTATTTATGTCCAATCAAAAATGATATCGAAACCAATCATGCTTGTGTAAATAGTTCCATATCGAGTGATTAAGTGACTTAATCAGTAGCTGAATTGAAAACCAAGTAGCTGTACATTTCTGAGTCATAGTATAATCGAAAAAAGTTCTTGTTTTCCTGCGTGTTGCAAGTCTAGAAATTGTATTGTATTGTTTATTGGCTTTAAGCCTTACGGCTCATCAGCATAATACATATTCAATTACAAAGTATAAATAAAAAAGATGTATACAGTATGAAAAGTGGAGTGGTTATTAGAGGATGGACATACATGAAGAGAGTTATAAGACAAGTTTACATAAAAAAGAAACCAACAAAAACCAGCATATACATTAGACGATAGTTTGGCTAGATCGTAAGCGTAAAGCACCTTTTAAAAATTTACCCAGATTACAGATTTGTTTTCTATTATGAATTAACATCAATTGTACCAGTTTAAACATAGAAGCATGCGACCAATAATATTTTTTATATATGCAGATCTGAGGTTTTTGTACAAAGGACATATTAAAATAAAATGATATTCGTCCTCAACTTCGTTCAAATTACAAAATTCTTGTCTTGCTGTGCCATTGTATCTACCTTGTTCAATTCTAAGCTGGTGAGCAGACAATCTAAATTTTGCTAAAAGATTAATAAGATTTTCCGGAATAGATTTTGTCAAGTAAAATTGAATGGTAACATTATCAATAAGGTGTCTATACAGAATACATTTGGGTGAATTAACAAAAAATTCATCTCGTGACTGCATGAAGTTGTCAGTTAAACGCTGTTTGAGACATTCTAGAAATAAAACTTCATTATTAACATAGTGGTTAAACCATACATCACCAAATCCTTTCGATAATAATAAATGCTTAACTTGGCAGCGCCAATTACAGTTCTTGTGATTGCAAATCAACATGTCATCATATATAGATTGAAGGATACAATTGTCGGTTTTGATAACTTTCAACCAATATTTGATAATTTTTATCATACGTAAATTATACATTGGCACACGACCAAGTTCCCCGTAAACCATATAATTTGGAGTGCACTTCTTTACATGTAAAATTCGCTTACAAAAGTCCACATGTACCTTTTCAACATCGTTACCTGGGTTAAAACCCCAAATTTCACTACCATAATTCAAAACACTTGAAACATAAGTATCAAATACATGAAGTTTTGTTACAATATTCAGTGACAGATTATCACAAATTCGAAGAATATGGTACCTATATTTTCTACCCTGCTCGGCGATAATACACTGAGACTTTAAAAATTTACCATTAAAATTTAAAGTAAGACCAAGATAATTAAAACTGTCAACAACTTCTAGTTCACTACCATTGTAAAACCGTTTGCTGGCGGCATTTATTTTCCCTCCGTTACGAAAGACAAGAACTTTTGTTTTTTGAATGTTAACTTTTAGGTCCCATTCGTTACAATAAACTGATAAAGTATTTAACATGTTTTGTAATCCTGTGGCTGATTCAGAAAAAAGTACAGTATCATCAGCGTACATTAGCAAAAACAGTGATATATCTTTAAAGTCAATTCCATCACATAAGCTATTAATAAATGCATTCTCAAAATCATTCACATAGAGAGAGAACAAAAAGGGGGACAACCCCTCACCTTGCATTAATCCGTTTGTACATGAGAAGAAGTTCGATAATTCGGATTGAAATCTAACACAGGATTTTAAGTTACTATATAGTGATTTGATGATTGTAAGTAATTTACCAGTGATGCCACAGCGTGATAATTTAAAAAATAACTTGTTTCGGTTGACATTATCGAAAGCCTTTTCATAATCAACAAAACAGCAAATTAACTTATTTTTGCGTGATAACGTTCTACTAATGACACTTTGCAATGCAAATATAGCGTCTGTAGTGCCAAAACCTGGTTTGAAACCAAACTGAGCATCTGACACAGAATTATTCCCGTAAGACCATTTTAACAACCTATCATTTAAAACAGAAGTAAATATTTTTGCTATATTATTTAGAAATAAACGCACCCGCTTTTCTATTTCAAAAACAAATCTCTCGAAATTTAAAGTTACCTTGAAACAACCACGAGATCTCGTCCTTTATTGCTGAAGTCAGATTGTGTGTCAAGCTATAAAGGCACACACACACACACAACCCTGGATCCGCCACCGAAAAACGCCGTATAGAATATTAGATATGTTACGAGGTCAAAATCTAAACGCCTTGACAGGTCATTGTAAAAGGCAGTTCGAACTTAATTTATCAGTATCGTCATCTGAACAAGAATTAAAAACGTACCTTGTAGTAGAGTGCACAACTGGAAAACTACGGCTACTTTGAAATCCATCTGTTGTTTACTAGTTCACATAAACAGTGATCAAACCAAAACCAAAAATATATCCATATTCATACACGAAATCCCACTCATGCTTCTATTTTCTGTCCTACATACTCTACGTCGACCGTCGTTAGTATGGACATATAAAATTTACCTGTAAACTCCACCCCTACTAACGTTATTGTTATTTAAATTTACACCACGTGGGTTTTTTGACCATTAAAAGGTTAGAGGTGAGGTCAAATTCCGCAGTGAAGGAAACCGGAAATAAATCTGCCAAAGCTATAGTCATTTTCTATATACTGTAATAGACATGTATCATCAATGCAAATTAGAAAATTCAATTAAGTACTGCCATACCAGCAATGATTGTGAAATAGTGAAAAGCTCAGGAAGTTAAAGTCATTTAAAGATTTAGATTGTAGTTTAACTGCCAGATATTTAGTCTTATTGTCGTGTCATGAGGGGGGGGGGGGTCTTTCTTCTTTTGTTGGGGGGGGGGGGGGCAACGGTAATAATTCCATTGTTTATAACATATGCAAATAAAGAAATTGGAGAGACTGCTTTCTTCCATTTTTCATTTATAGTGGTATTTTGGGTAAAGACAGAACTGCAAACATATATACATGTATTCATGGAGAATTTGTATAAAAATTTATCTTTGGTAGTAAGTTTCTAACACCTCCCCCCTCCGAATTAAGAAATCATGAATTTTTTTCGAACTTAGGAGAAAAGTTCCCCCTCCCCGATTTAGGATTTTGTAGAGTGGGCAAGTCACAGGACAAAACAATTTTTTTTCTCTTGTCAAGGATTTTTAACAAATCAAGTTATCTTCAGCATTGGTTACAAAAAGAGAATATTTTGCATTGAAAATAGAATTGGTGAAGAAAATGTGCGATTTCTCCCTTATAGTATAATTGCGACTCATATAAACTGCACAAAATAATATATCACATTATAAGTTAATCATCAATGTCACAGAAAAAATGAAATTGATGTTATTGTTAGATTCTATTACTACACTTCTATAGCATGCTATTTTTAGATTTATTCCTCTTTAAAGATATCTCATAAATTTTATAAGATATCTTATTAAACTTACAAGATATCTTCTAAAGTTTATGAAATATATTAATTGTATCCTTTATAATTGGATATCTGATAAAAGATGATAAAATATGTTATATATTTTATAAGTTATCTTCTAAAACATATATCTTATGTCTTTTAAGATATCTCAAACTTAATAAGATATTTTATAAGATATCTCAAAAACAAAATTTTATAAGACATCTTGTTAACTTTATAATGTATCATACGAATTTACTTTTATAAGATATATATCATAAAACATATAAGATATCTTGCATGTATAAGATATATCAAAGTTTGAGCTATATTTTTTTTTAATTGTTTATGAGATATCTTATAAGATATGTAAGATAACTTATAAAGCTTGCGAGAAATCTTATAAAACATTTAAGATATTTTATGTTTTATAAGATATCTGTTAAACATTATATCATTTGATATACAAGATATCTTATAAAGCTTAGGAGATATCTTTCATAATTTATAATATATATCTAAAATATTTTATAAACTATATATTATATGAGATATATATCTTATAAGATTTATTAGATATCTTATCAGAAATAGAAGATATTTCATAAATTATATATGAAATCCTTAAAAGAATATCCAGTAGATACATTGTATAAATATGGTGTGCCATACACCTCACTTAGGAAGAAGCTAGATTAGCAGGATTTATACAATTATATAAATATATACATATTTTCTATATATCTTAAGAAATATCTGTGAAAAGCCTAATATGCATTTTCATAAATTTAGAACTTAACGTACTAATTTTACTCTTTATGCTAAAGCAATTCATCAGCAAATGTGAATTATTACTACGGGTGTGCTCTGCAATGCATGCAAGCAGGTAGTTATAGTTATACAGTATCAAAGTTGGTTAAGAAGTGCTATGTACAAGTTAGTACTCATACATGGAAATTCAATGGTTGAAAATTTTCCACATTTATTGAAATATACATAGTTTTCTTATCTATATGTATTGATCAGAAAGTAAGATAATGTGTCACCACTGTATCTTGAAAAGTTTTTTTTAAAGTCTTAAATATTAAAGAAATTAAACCTTTAGAGTGAAAAACTTTTACAATATGTCAATATATACATAAAATCAGATGCTGAAATTTTATAAAATTTAATTCAATATCAGTATACATGTATATAACAATTTTTTAAAAATTCTTGGAAGTCATTTTTATAACTTTAGTCTGTGACATGCACTTTAGAGCACCCCATATTACAGGATTTGAAGGTAGATCCTTAATGTAAACTGATGAATTCATTTAGGAATGTGCATTGCATACCAGCTATTTCCTCAAAATGAATCTCTGAAAGAAAAAAAAAAATTCACAATGATCAATATAAGCTATCTAAATTTTATTTTCCAGTATGAAATATGAATACTGATTGATTGTCTTAATTACTCCTTCTAGATATATATTCTGTTTCAATTTAGTATCAATAGCATTAAAGACAAGAGGCCCATGGACCACATTGCTCACATGAGTTTCCCATATTTAAAGATTGTTCTTGTATATTTGCATGTAAAGCTTTGATCCCTATTGTGGCCCCAACTTACCTCCGTAACTATGATTATTACAAAATTGAATCTGCACTATGTCAGGAAGCTTTCATGTGAATGTAAATTTCGTTATCCCAATGGCTTCTTGAGAAAAAGATTTTCCCTATATATTTGTATGTTAAACTTTGATCCCCTATTGTGGCCACACCCTTCCCCTGAGGGGGGGGGGATACTTTTAACAAACTTAAATCTGCACTATGTCAGCAAGCTTTGACATAAAAATAAGACTTTCTGGCCCAGTGATTCTTTAAAAAAAATCAAAAGATTTTCCTTATATATTTGTATGTGAAATTTTGATCCCCTATTGTGGCCCCATCCTACCCCTGGGAGCTATGATTTTAACAAATTTGAATCTGCACTATGTCAGGGAGCTTTCATGTAAATATAAATTTTTGTCTTACTTTCTGGTCCATTGGTTCTTGAGAAGATGCTATATTTTCCCTATATATTTGTATGTAAAACTTTGATCCCCAATTGTTGCCCCATCCTACCCCCGGGGGCCATGATGTTATCAAACTTGAATCTGCACTATGTCAGGAAGCTTTCTTGTAAATTTGTGCTTTCCTGGCCCAGTGGTTCTTGAGAAGATTTTTAAAAGATTTTCCCTATACCTTTGCATGTAAAACTTTGATCCCCTATTGTGGCCCCATCCTATCCCTAGGGGGGTCATGATTTTAATAAACCTGAATGTACAATATACCAGGAAGCTTGCTTGTAAATTTCAGCTCTTCTGGCCCTGTGGTTCTTGAGAAGACTTTTAATGAATCCACCCTATTTTGTTATTATCTCCCCTGTGAAGGGTGGCAAGTTAGGCTGAAATTAACACTATGGTTCTGGAGAAGAAGTTGAAAAGGTTGTACAGATGGACTGATGACAACAAAAAGTGATCAGAATTGCTCTTTCAAGCTTTCAGCTCATGTGAGCTAAAATCAATTTGGAATTTTTCTTTGCTATGTGATTTATCTCTACCTACACTGCATATACACTATGCCTATTTTACCAGAAAGAAAAATTTTAATTATAACTTTACATATATATTTTATGATTTTTTTCAAAATAGATATTTAATATAATTAACATTTTATAGAAGAGAAACAAAAATACCATAACCACAATTTGAAACTAAAGATTGTTTATTAGGAAATACAAATGTCTCCCTGAGCTCCCCAAATTGGAAGTTCTCCAAATGAAACTGCCCCTTATTGTACTGTATGGTATTGAGGAGAAAGCATATGCAGAAGCATATAAGCATTTATGAACTCCGATAAGCCATACAGAAGTGTTCACAAATTATTTTATACTCTCCACCCCAAGATTTTAAGAAAACAATTGGATCTTCCTATCCCTACAATATATGCCTATCTGCAAATGGCATTGAAGTATTGTGAAAAGTTTAAGTCTAACTCTGATAATCCATATCAGAGGAGAAGCATTCACAAACTATTTAAACATCTTCCACCCCTCTTAGATCCACTATAACTTTTAGGAAAATAATTGGATCCTCCTGTCCCAACAATATGCACATCTCCATATGGCATTGAAGCATTGTACAAAGTTTCAAGTCTAGCGGATAAGCCATATAGGAGGAGAAGCGTTCACAAGAATTTGTGACAGACAGATGGACAGACAGAAAATACAAAAACAATGTCTCGATCCCCCTGGAAGAGGGGAGACATAATAAACTAACTGTAACATCATGCTTCAAAATACTAACGATTTATACTAAGACATTGAATACTTACAATTTACACATGCAAGACACAGTACTATTTGATGGGCAGCAATTAAAACATGGCTTATAAAAGGAAAAACAGCATGCACTTATTTAGTATGTAACAAAAAATGTAATATTATGAAATTATACGATTTGTCAGTAATTAAGATTCAGTATTCCATGACACAGTGTGTGTCATCTGCAAGTGTACTATATACTCAACCAAGACAGGCAAAAGTGATAAGCATAAGCAATAATGTATCTCTTCAAGAAAATATTTCTAAGATATGCTACATGTATAATTATTAGCTTAATTCTTATAATCTTAAATTTTTTGACTTGTATCTGATGAAAGTTTTGAGGTAGAAATTGTGTTTGTGCCTTTGTATGCATGTACACAATTTGTAATTGTAGTTGTACCCCTAAGTAGATTTTACATAATAAAACACTGAACACATATACATGTACTTCATAAGTTCTGTTACATGTACATATACAACCATGCATAAAAAGATGTTTAAATACTATAACATTTTTTTAAGAAACAAAATTATCTGCATGCAGTGTATAGCTTGGTTAAAAATTTAAGGACAGATAAAATGATCTTGCTTTGTAGACAGAATAATCTCCTTTAAAATCTTGAAAACATAATCATTACATTCAATTATAGGAAGATGTGATACCTTGACAAATCTAGGATTCCTTTGAGGTTCTCAAAATACATTTGTTCAAAGGGTGGTGAATCACTCAAAGTCCCCAAAAAGTACACTGAAAGCAGACACATGCACAAATATGTATTATGATTTGAAATTTAGGCTAAAAATATAAATTGCTGTGCAAGTCAAAATAATGGCAAAAGAAAAAAATCCCACTTCTCTATGATACACTTCCTTGTATTGAGGTGTACCGAAGACGAGTCGAATATACCAGTCTAATTTCAATTCAGATTGGAACATATAATTCGTAACTTTTTTCTTTAACTGTAAACAATTAAGTTTTAATATTCTGATCACAATCTCCATTTAAACAAATTAATTGTGTCTTATTGAACTTATTTTCACTTGTCAATGAAACTTTTAGATTTAGTTTGATTAAATTCTGAAATTTATGGATCAGAAGTTAATTGCACATGGTATTTGATCAACTTCGGATATGTACATTTTGCTTACTCACCACATCCCCCCCTTTCCCGCTTTCAAAACTGTGTATCAGTCAAGCTGAAAGCCTACATCAAATGGGAGGCGAATTTTATTTATATGTGGTAATTTCCACAGGAGCCTAAGATACCATTTCTAATAAAAGAGTTCGGTTATACAATCTGTTTCGTTTCGTTTCGGTGGGTTTCGTTTCGGTAGATTTCGTTTCGTTTCGCACTTTACAGGTACCCACCTACATCTACATGTATATATTTAGGCATCGTCGGAAACCCACGCTTAATTACGTTTCGTTCCTTTCTCCATCACCCGTGGGTTCATTCATTCCTACTCGCTGTATGTCTGTCTGTCTGTCTGTATGTATGCTGAACTTAAGGAACATTTTCATCTTGACTTTATAGAGAGCTATGTAAATACATGTAGGTATACATATATATAAAGATATATATAGGCTTGTAGGGAGGGCTGACAGCGGATACTCGTCAGGGACGTAGCGACAGAGGGGGGGGGGGTGATCCCCTCTCCACTTTTTAAAATTTTTCCTTTCTTTTTTTACATGTTAAAACTCTTTTTGGTCCGGCTGCCCCCCCCCCCCCCCCCCCCCCCCCCCCCAACCAATCGTTTTTGGCTGGCCCCCAGCTTCTCCCTTTCAAAAACGAGGCCACGCGCTTGCTCGTGCCCCTTAATACTTTCAAATGTAGGGGTGGGGACAAGAGTATGTATTTGAGACTGTGTGTGCCCCCTCCTTACACTTCTGGGACCCCAAACGAGATCCTCATCTTTATAATAAATGTTGTTTGATAACATCCTCCCCTTAATTCTAGTGCAAGAAATTTCTGTTCAAAAATTGTTATTTGCTATAAAGAAAGGTAATACCATAAAATTGGTATAAAATTCGGATATCCAGATTTGCGTTGAAAAATTTAAATAGGCTCCGATTGGCGCATAATTGCATTATTGTCGTCCCATACAAAAATTGATTTCCTTATTGATTGTGTTATGTCCCGTTATACAAAAAATGTTCATTTAATAAACTTTTGCCCGGAGATGGGGGGGGGGGGGGGGGGGGGGGGACTTGAGGCCTACTTCAAACTTTTAAGACTGAGCAGGGTGTAGGGATTCCTACCATTTTTAGCTTGTTATTTCAGGGGTTGGGGTGATTATGTAGGTTACCGTCGCCATCTTCATGACGTTTATATGGAAAATTTTGGAATTGAATCCTATTTTAGCATGTGCCCCAATCTAAGTTTTGTGCTCCCCTAACAACACTTTACGATGTTTGACTACGGCAATGGGTTGTCTTATAGCTAATAACAAATTCGTCCAAAAAAAATTACTAATTTGTCCGAACAAATAGCTAATTCGTCCGAATGAATTACTAATTTGTCCGAACAAATAGCTAATTCGTCCGAACAGATTCCTAATTTGTCCCAACGATTTTCCATTTCGTCCGAACAAATAGCTATTTCGTCCGAACGAATGATATATTTATATATGGCCTTTCTACTTCGCCGTAGGTTCACACTTGAATGATTTTGGTCGGAAATTGATTGTCTGATTTATAATCAGGCCTTGTCGATTTTGGCGGTTTCTAGTAATTTCCATAAAATAATGCCTAACATGAATAAATCTTAACTCTATTAATTAAAATTTTTGGTGATGGTCAACATGTCGGACTATCGGACCGTCGGAATATTGAACCGTCGGACTACCGGACCGTCGGACTATCGGACCGTCGGAATACTGGGCTTGAACCTATCAATGTGGTTCGCGTATGCCATAACTCTGGCCTTTATCCCTTTAAATGGCCTATCGTTTTACTTTCAAACTTTATTCATAACAACAGGTTGGGAACACTTCCCCTATAACGATATATTGAAAATAATGGCAAATCCTGTGCAACGTTGAATAAGAGCGACACACACTAAACATGAAGCGAATTGTTTCTATGAAATTGACAACATAGTGAAGAAAGTTCATATCAAAGTTGCTGCGTAGGAGAGAAGTCTGAAATCCAATACCCATCGTGAGCGTTTTGGTTTTGATTAATATATTTGCAGAAGTATCACACATTTTAGCACTTTTTCTTCTTTTCACGTGAAACACGAAGAGATGTTTTCCACGGGTGTTTTTCTCGGTTGTACGGGATATATTTACTCTCCCTAGAGAGGGAAAATCGCGTTTTAGCGATAATATATCGCTATATAGGGGAAGTGTTCCCTACCTGAACAAGGAAACACGAAAATGAGTAAATACATATCATTTGAATTGTTGAGACTGGAAAACAAGTGTATATGCACTTACATGAATTCTTCTCTCATCATTACAAGAGTCTGTTGACAAGAGCTGACGAACAGAAGAAGAAAAATCAACTGGGATACTTACAATTAACATAGGGGGACAGTTGAGCAATAATGCAGAAAGTTAAAACATGAAAAATAACAATGCATGAATGGCACGAAATTCAAGCGATAGAAATATATGACGATATAGCTAATATCAATATACTTCTAACTTAAATGTATGACGATGTAGCTAATATTAATATACTTCTAACTTAAAGAACTGCAAATCATTCGCAAACTGGTTGACTTAGCCTCATCTGGAATATATGGGACCATGGGCGGATCCAGATGAAGGTCCGGAATCCCCCTCTTGTCAAAACCATTTGCTTAAAATGAAAGTACTGACAGTACTGATAATCGCTGGACTTGATTTGTAATGCTGCTGTTTAAAAGGTTAAAATAACGCATTATGATAGTGGACTCTCTGCTAGAAAACCAAAAGTAATGCTAGAACCTACTCCACCTTTTAAAAAATATTGAATCCGCTAAGGACATAATGTTTGGGGGTAAATGCGTGTTTCAAATATTGAAAGAATATTAACGTCTTAAATAATAGTTGAAAGTTTCTTCTAAAGGCGTGTGGTAGACGTAGAATAAATATATTTGCATTATAAGTTCTTATATTTACATTTACTAAATGGTGTGGATTTCTAGTATTGTAGGGGTGTAGGTCTTCATTGTGAGGGTGGCGATACATTGTTAGTATTTCTAGTAGTGTACGGGTGTAGGTCTTCATTGTGAGGGAACAATGGATTATAAGTATTTCTAGTATTGTACGGGTGTAGGTATACATTGTGAGGGGGACAATGTATTATAAGTATTTATTGTATTGTACGGGTGTAGGTCTACATTGTGAGGGGGACGATATATTGTTAGTATTTCTTATAGTGTACGGGTGTAGGTCTTCATTCTGAGGGGGACGATATATTGTTATTATTTCTAGTATTGTACGGGTATAGATCTTCATCTTGAGGGGTGGGCAAGGGATTGTAAGTATTTCTAGTATTGTACGGGTGGAGGTCTTCATTGTGAGGGGGACAATGAATTGTAACTATCTCTAGTAGTGTACGGATGTAGGTCTTGATTGTGAGGGGGGCGATATATTGTTATTATATCTAGAATTGCAAGGGTGTAGATTTTTATTGGGAGGGGGACGATACATTGTAGGTATTTCTAGTATTGTACGGGTGTAGGTCTTCGTTGTGAGGGGGGGGGGGGGATTGTAAGTAGTTCTAGTAGTGTAGGGATGGAGGTCTTCATTGTGAGGGGGACTATGGATTGTATGTATTTCTAGTATTGTACGGATGTAAATATTCATTGTAAGGGGGACAATAGATTGTAAATATCTTCAGTAGTGTACGGGTGTAAGTCTTCATTCTGAGGGGGGGGGGATTGTGGCATTTCTAGTAGTGTACGGATGAAAGTCTTCATTGTGAGGGGAACGATCGATTTTAAGTATTTGTAGCATTGTACTGGTGTAAGACTTCATTGTGAGTGAGTCAATATATTGTAAGTGTTTATTGTATTGTATTGTACGGGTGTAGGTCTGAATTGTGAGCAGGACTATGGATTGTAAATATCTCTAGTATTGTACGGGTGTATGTATTCATTGTGAGAGGAGCGATATATTGTATTCTAGTATTGTACGGGTGTAGGGCTTCATTTTGATGGGGAGAGGCAATAAATTGTTGGTATTTCTAGAATTGCACGGATGTAGATATCCATCATGAGGGTTTCTAGTATAGTACAGGTGTAGGTCTTCATTCTGAAGGGGAGCAAGGGATTGTAAGTATTCTCAGCATTGTACGGACGGGTGTAGGTCTTTATTGTGAGGGGACAATAAATTGTAAGTTTATTTAGTATTGTACGGATGTAAGTATTCATTGTAAGGGGGACAATTGATTGTAACTATCTCCAGTATTGTACATGTGTAGGTCTTCATTGTGAAGGAGGCGTTAGATTGATAGTATTGTTAGTATTGTACGGGTGTAGGTTTTCATTATGAGGGGTGGGGAAGGGGTTGTAAGTTTTTGTAGTAGTGTACGGGTATAGTTTTTCGCTCTGAGGGAGGGGGCAAAGGATTGTAAGTATTTCTAGTATTGTTCGGGTGTAGGTATCCATTGTAAGGGGGACAAAGTATTATAAGTATTTATTGTATTATACGGGTGTAGGTCTTCATTGTGAGGGGGGCAATGTATTATAAGTATTTATTGTATTATACGGGTGTAGGTCTTCATTGTGAGGGGGGGGGGGGCGATATATTATAAGTATTTATTGTATTGTACGGGTGTAGGTCTTCATTTGAGGGGGACAATGAATTGTAAGTATCTCTAGTAGTGAACGGATGTAAGTCTTTATTGTGAGGGGGGCGATAGATTGTTATTTTTTCTAGAATTGCAAGGGTGTAGATTTTCATTGGGAGGGGGACGATACATTGTAGGCATTCATAGTATTGTACGGGTGTAGGTCTTCATTCTGAGTGGAGGGATTGTAAGTAGTTGTAGTAGTGTAGGGATGGAGGTCTTCACTGTGAGGGGGACTGTGGATTGTATGTATTTTTTAGTATTGCACGGATGTAAATATTTATTGTAAGAGGGACAACAGATTGTAAATATATGCAGCATTGTACGAGTGTAGGTCTTCCTTGTGAGGAGGCGATGTATTGTAAGTATTTCTAGTATTGTACGGTTTAGGTTTTCATTGTGAGGGTGCAAGGGATTGTAAGTATTTCTAGTAGTGCACGGGTGTAGGTCTTCATTGTAAAGGGGGATATTCTTAGGGGACAAGGGATTGTAAGTATTTTTAGTAATGTACATGTGTAGGTCTTCATTGTGAGGGGGCGATATTCTTAGGGAACAAGGGATTGTAAGTATATCTGGTAGTGCACGGGTGGAGGTATTCATTGTAAGGGGGACAATATACTCTAAATATCTCTAGTATTGTACGGGTGTAGATCTTCATTCTGGGGGGGACGTTGAATTGTCAGTATTTCTAGTATTGCACGGGGTGTAGGTCATCATTGTAAGGGGGAGGATAGACTCTAAATATCTCTAGTATTGTACGCATGCAGGTCTTCATTGTGAAGGAGCAATGGATTATGAATATTTCTAGTATTGTACGGTTGTGGGTCTTCATTCTGAGGGGGACGATATGTTATTAGTATTTCTAGTATAGTACAGTCGTTCCTTTTTAGGGGGGGGGGGGGGGGGGGAAAGGATTGTAAGTATTTCTAGTAGTGTACAAGTGTAAGTCTTCATTGTGAGGGGGACGATAAATTGTAAGTATTTTTAGTAGTGTACGGTTGTAGGTCTTCATCGTGAGGGGGACTATGAATTGTAAGTATTTCTGGTAGTGCACGGGTGTAGGTATTCATTGTAAAGGGGGCGATATACTCTAAATATATCTAGTATTGTAAGGGTGTAGTCATTCATTTTTCATATTTTACGGGTGTAAGTATTCATTGTGAGGGGGACGATATATTGTAAGTATTTATTGTATTGTACGGGTGTAGGTATTCATTGTGAGGGGGACGATATATTGTAAGTATTTATTGTATTGTACGGGTGTAGGTATTCATTGTAAGGGGGACGGAAGACTGTAAATATCTCATGTATTGTACCGGTTTAGGTTTTCATTGTGAGGGTGCAAGGGATTGTAAGTATTTTTAGTAGTGTACGGGTGTAGGTCTTCATTCTTAGTGGGGGGGGGGGGGGGGGGGGGGGCTTGTAAGTATTTCTAGTAGTGTAGGGAGGGGGGTCTTCATTGTAAGGGGGG
The DNA here is from genome assembly GCF_947568905.1 of Ostrea edulis. NCBI lineage: Eukaryota > Metazoa > Mollusca > Bivalvia > Ostreida > Ostreidae > Ostrea > Ostrea edulis. The sequence goes on along the minus strand of NC_079171.1, from coordinate 8,247,889 downwards.
CAATCGACTCTAAATGTATCTAGTATTGTACGGGTGTAGGTCTTCATTGTGAGATGGACAATATATTGTTAGTTTTTCTAGTATTGCACGGGTGTAGGTCATCATTGTGAGGGGGAGGATATACTCTAAATATATCTAGTATTGTATGCATGGAGGTCTTCATTTTGAGGGGACAATGGATTGTAAATATTTCTAGTATTGTACGGTTGTTGGTCTTCATTCTGAGGGGGGCGATAGATTATTAGTATTTCTAGTATAGTATGGGTGTTCGTTTTTAGGGGGGGATAAAGAATTGTAAGTATTTCTAGTAGTGTACGGGTGTAGGTCTTCATTGTGAAGGGGACGAAAAATTGTAAGTACTTCTAGTATTATACGGGTGTAGGTCTTCAATATGAGTGGGTATTGTAAGTATTTTTAATAGTGTACGGGTGTAGATCTTCATTGTGAGGGGGACTAAGGATTGTAAGTATTTCTAGTATTGTACGGGTTTAAGTATTCATTGCAAGGGGGACGATATACTCTAAAGATATCTAGTATTGTAAGAGTGTATGTATTCATTCTGACGGGGACGATGGATTGTAAGCATTTTTAGTATTTTAGGGGTGTAAGTCTTCATTGTGAGGCGGACGATATATTGTAAGTATTTATTGTATTGTACGGGTGTAGGTCTTCATTGTAAGGGAGACGAAAGACTGTAAATATCTCTAGTATTGTAGGGGTGTAGGTCTTCGCTGTGAGGGGGACGATATATTGTTAATATTTCTAGTATTATACGGTGTAGGATTTCATTGTGAGGGTGCAAGGGATTGTAAGTATTTTTAGTAGTGCACGGGTGTGGGTATTCAATCTTAGTGGGGGGGGGGGTTGTAAGTATATCTAGTAGTGTAGGGAGGGAGGTCTTCATTGTAAGGGGGACAATCGACTCTAAATATCTCTAGTAATGTACGGGTGTAGGTCTTCATTGTGAGGGGGCGATATTCTTAGGGGGCAAGGGATTGTAAGTATTTCTAGTAGTGCAAGGGTGTAGGTCTTCATTCTTAGTGGGGGAAGGTATTGTAAGCATTTCTAGTAGTGTAGGGAGGGAGGTATTCATTGTAAGGGGGGCAATCGACTCTAAATATCTCTAGTATTGTACGCATGGAGGTCTTCATTTTGAGGATCGAGACAATGGATTGTAATATTTCTATTATTGTACGTTTGTGGGTCTTCATTCTGAGGGGGACGATACATTATTAGTATTTTTAGTATAGTACAGGTGTTCCTTTTTATCGGGGAGGGGGAGGATTGTAAGTATTTCTAGTTGTGTACGGGTGTAGGTCTTCATTGTGAAGGGGACGATATATTGTAAGTAATTCGAGTATTATACGGGTGTAGGTCTTCATTATGAGTGGGTATTGTAAGTATTTTAGTAGTGTACGGGTGTAGATTTTCATTATGAGGGGGACTAACGATTGTAAGTATTTCTAGTATTGTACGGGTGAAGGTATTCATTGTAAGGGAGACGATATACTCTAAAAATACATAGTATTGCAAGGGTGTATGCATTCATTCTGACGGGGACGATGGATTGTAAGCATTTTTAGTATTTTACGGGTGTAAGTCTTCATTGCGACGGGGACGATATATTGTAAGTATTTATTGTATTGTACGGGTGTATATCTTCATTGTGAAGGAACAATGGATTGTAAGTATTTCTAGTGTTGTCTGGGTGTAGGTCTTCATTGTGAGGGGGTAATGGATTGTAATTGTCTCGGTGTCAACCCATTCATTATTTTATACGTCAACTTATCTTGTTGTTATCATTTGTCCACATTTTCTAACCCCCTACTTGAATATAAACGGCAAAATATAATCAATACTACGTTCCTGGTTTGTCTTACACAAAAATATCAAATAAGATATAATTTTACAATGAAGTAAGACTATGCTTGAATTTCTTATAACGTTGTTCTTTCTGACGTGTGATATTTCACCGAAAAAATTTCCTGAAGAACTTGATTCTATGCCTCTCCAGTTTTTGAGAAATAATTTGATTGATTAATTATTGTTTTACACCGTTTTGGCAATAGTTCAGCCATTTTACGGCGGGAAATCAGGGATTCGGTGACCCGGTATCCGAAATCTTCGTGGCCGTACTCCTGGGTATCGATAAGCTGGTCACAGGTAGCCCGGGTCGCTGGGCCGCTAGAGGCCCCCGGACACACTGTATTTGTGGAGAGCAATGCTTCATCATATTACTAGCGTTTATAAACTTTAAAATACACGAACTCTACTCGTTGATACCTTCATGTTGATATTTTACGCTATACCCTTCGGGAAATTATTTTATTTGCACTCAACGACCCCGGACAACACCCCGGGCCGAGTTCTACTCACCGAAATCTTCAATTTAACATTTTACACGAAACCCTTTTGCCAACTGTTTGGTTTTTTTGTTGTTGCTTTTTTTGCACTTAATTACTCCAGACTATGAGGCCGAAATGAAAGAGCTGTATCTAATAGTAGAAAAATAAAATTCATCAAAAATGTTTCTAATTTTTTCTTTAATTATTGGGGAGTGGAGTTCATGCATCATATATATCTATATGTAACGTTTACACCCAACAGAAAATTAAAATCCTGTATAAATGAAATTCAAAACATTTATGCAATATATTTGGAGGCGGATTTTAAATTCCCATTTGATAAAATGTATACAACAACTCTACCATCGATGTGTAAAGGAGACCACTGCTGTTGGAAGGACATTTCATTGTCAATATTTGTTTTTTATGGCTAATACCCAGGGTCCATGAACAAACTAGTTTACTACTAGAGATTTTTATTCAATTTTTGAACGTGGATGTGTACATATCTGTGTATGTTGCAGGTGGCATTAAAATCTATACGCCGTTCCTCATAATCTCACTCATTATGTTTTTACACAAAAGTAAAAAACATTACTACTTACTACCGGTCGACAGGGGATGTTTACTTTAATGTGTCCAGGGGTCCGTGTTTGCCCAGCTATCTATTTTGTATTCCTTATGAGAGTTATGAGATTGATCACTGTTCGTTATCTTCACCTTTGATATGGATGGCCCAACAATGTAGGGGATCACTGTTCCCAAATGTTTTATCAAAGTTCCAGTCGGAACCCACGTTTTTGTTGTACTGTGTGTTAATCATCTCTAAAAACCTGGATGGGAACGGAAAGGCACCGATTAATGAACCTTTGCAATTCTCCACAGCGTAATCCATACATACACATCACTGGAATTCCCAAGGAGATGAAAACCCCAAGATAGAAGCAGTTTTTTGTATTGAGTTTTCAACCCCCCGCCCCCATCGTTTGCCATCCATCCATTGACGTCCTTGAACTCCATCATCACCTCCTACAGAATATGGAGGTTCTAAAGTAGGCCAGCGTGACTTTTTCTCCTCAAGGTCATGAGGATGTCACCCTTGCCCACCTCTATCGTTAAGGGATGATCCCCCATTGTTCTTTAGTCAATAGGTCTAATGTTTACCCACCTTATGTGTCGGCTATGATACTGATGTCAGAAAAAAATCAATTGCTTAGCGACAATTTTAATCGTTGTTCTTGGCACATTGATTTTGCCTGCGGATAACTCCGTTTATCCGATCAGGATATAGGGCTCACGGCAGATGTGACCAGTCGATGGAGGATGCTTGTTTCTCCTAGGCACCTGATCCCACTTCTGGCCTGGAGGTTATAATTTTTTTTATCGTATTCATACTCAAACTCGGCTATTTTTGTTTTGGGTATAACTCTGAACAAGCTTTGAAACATACTCGAAAAATCTTGAGCATGTACTTCATTTGAGTGTGAGAAAGATTTTATAAAATTTTTGTAACCTTCACTTTTGAGTATATGTACGATTCACAGAACATAGTTTGAGTCTGAGTATGAGAATGTACTCAAAAAGTGTTATAACCTCCAGGCCAGGTGTTTCCAGGGGTCCGTGTTTGCCCAACTATATATTTTGCATTGCTTATAGGAGTTATGAGATTGAAAACTCTTCATTATCTTCGTCTTGCATATATATGTTCATTGAATTTTCCATTAGAATAAAGTGCGAAGACACCGATTAGCTATCAATTCCATAACTCCTATAAAAAATACAAAATTAGGAGTTAGCAAACATGGACCCTTGGATATAACAGAGGTGGGGTAAGATGCCCAGAGGAGAGCATGCCCTGTGTTGACCGTTCAAAACCGTCATGAGCCCCATACAATGATAGGGTAAACGGAACAATCCGTAGTCAAAATATTTGTGTAGAGAGAGACCCAACAATTAAATTGGTATGAAACTCGTCAGACATCCTTTTAGCCGATGTTAAGCTGAACTGTTAACCTATATCGTCATAACGACCATATGATTTGCGAAATGCTGACTTTAAACAAGATCGTAGATCAATATCCCTGTAATATCAATGTATTTTCAGAGGCTTGCCTCGATTTCAAAACTAACCATACGTTGAACAACTTTTTATGCATGGAAGAAATAGGAACACCATATGCAACGATCTTGTTCGTCAATACAACCTATCATTGGGTCAAATGCTGTCTGACGTCTTTCATACCGATTGTTAAACTGTTCTTGGCACATTGATTTTTACTGGATAACTCCGCTTATCTGAACAGGATATAGGGCTCACGGCGGGTGTGACCGGTCGACAGGGGATGCTTACTTCTCCTAGTCACCTGATCCAACTTTGGTGTCTCCAGGAGTTCCGTGTTTGCCCAACCATCTGTTTTGTATTGTCTTGTTTTGTAGGAGTTATGAGATTGATCACTGCTGGTTATCGTCATCTTTCATGCAGGTGATAATCGAATATTGCTACATAAATATGGGGAATTGACGATGTAGAAACTGATATCATCCCGTTTATCATAAAGTTGAGTTGTTAGTTTGCTATTAATATCTACTTTCACAACTTCTTTAAGGAATACAAAATAGAGAGTTTACCAAACACGGACCCTTTCACAAATCAGGGATGAGATCAGTTGCGTAGGAGGAGTAAGTATCCCATGTCGACCGGTCACACCCACCGTTAGCACAATACCTTGATCTAGTAAACGGAGTTATCCGTAGTTAAAATCAGTATGCCTAACAATCGGTGTGAAACACGTCAGACAACATTTGAGCCAATGGTAGCTTGTATTTGCAAACTATATCGTTATAACGACAATAGAATTTTCAAAATGTCGACTTTATATCAGTTAAAAATGTCAAGTTGACAGCTTATTGAAACTTAAATAAAGAAGAAGTCATATTTATGTTCAATATTGATTGGTATACAAACATTTAAAGCGTGCTTACTTATTATAGAAATATATTTTACGGCATGAAAATAAATCATAAAAAGGCTTAGAATTGATACTTTTTTCAAAAACACGGTATTGGTCAATTTCAACGGGCATGAATGAGTCTGAAATGCCACACCCTCTTCCCCAGATTACAATTAGTCAGACATCCACAGTGTGGAGGTTCTTTCCCTTCTCTAGAGTAGAGTCAGTCAGTCATACACGGTGTGCTGTTTGATGTTAACTGGCTTGAATACCACTAGAGAATATCTTTTAGAGGGCTTTGTTTTTGTCCTAATCTTCTTTATATTCTTAAAAAAAAACCCACGAGATTGGTCACTGTATTTTATTCAAGATATCATATTCCTTATTGGCTTCCTAAAATTCTTCAATGCATTACTTAATAATTCATGTACAGTGTTGTGATAAATGGAATCGTTTTAATCATAAATACAAAGTCGAATTTTTAAACTTGAAACATTTAACATCTATGTCGATGAACAAGTGAGAAAGCTGAACCATGTTAAACTGAGCAGACCGGAAAAAAATAACTGTAAGGAAGACAATATCATAATATTTATATTAAAAAATACACTAGCTGACTCTAATACACGGCAATCATTGGGATGTTTCCCGCATTCAGAATTTTAACACTTGTGTTAGGAATACGACCAATGAAAGGTTAAGATAACGAACAGTGATCAACCTCACAACTAATATAAGCAATGCAAAATAGAGTAGGGTAATCACGGACCCCCGGACACACCACAGGTGGGATCGGGTGTGTAAGAGGAGTAAACACCCCTGTCGACCTGTCACATCTGCCTTGAGGCCTATATATTGATCAGGTAAACGGAATTATTCGTTGTCAAAACCAATAAGCCAAGCATTGTCTAACAACTGATGTATAACACGTCATACAGCATTATGTATAACTACAGGTCAGATAAATCAAATAGAACTGATTGGAGAACTGGGCACATATAAAGCTATATCTCTTTGATTGGTATCACGTTTTCCTGTTGTATCATTTTGAAGCTACACTTTGTATTTTAGTTCTTATAACGGATACTCCGATTTACAATGTTCAAAGCTTGTATGACATATGTTAAAGTAGATCACTTTAAGTGACAGTCGTAGCATGTTTCAAAGGAGGGATACTCAATCGGAGAAGTTAAAAGTTGACTTATCAAATATTATCAACTAACATTAACAATGTTTGCCCCATTTTCAAAATCCAAAAGGCCGGGGAGGGTGGGGGTAAGGGAAATGTCAAGACTAAATTAACTCAAAGGCCAAACTTTCGATTACTATGTACCATAGGTTCAATTGAAAATTACAAGCGTACATTCTTAATATTCACTAATAATAATGGTGGAGCAGTAGTCCCACCCCCTCCCCAACATATCACTATTTGTATATGAAAATAACAGATTTTCATCATTGTTAAATAAATGAGAGATGGGAATCCTGTCCTCTAAATCTACCTGTCTGAGCTTGAATGAAGACAAAATGTAATAGTATATGTACTGAACTAAATACTAATGTATGATACATTAATGAATGAAACGAAAGCTTAAAAACGATGCATGTTCGGCAGGGTAGCATGTCGACCCCGACTAAAATCATAACAATGATCAACCACAACTAGAATTATCACACAGAAACCACGTGTTTAAAGACGAGCGTACAATGTCCAGTGTGAAAAACATACAATAGCAAATATTCTATATCACTTATAATAAAGCTGTACCAGATCTCTACAGATAGTGCCACTGACGATAAAGCTGTACCAGATCTCTACAGATAGTAACACTGATGATAAACCTGTACCAGATCTCTACAGATAGTGACACTGACAATAAACCTGTACCATATCTCTACAGATAGTAGCAATTACGATAAAACTGTACCAGATCTCTACAAATAGTGACACTGATGATAAACCTGTACCATATCTCTACAGATAGTAGCACTGATGATGACATGGTACATATTTTCATTCCCGACACAAGTTTAAAAGTCAAAACACGGAGATTACAATCCGGACATAATACTGAACGTCAGTGTGACGTCATATTACCAACTCTCAGTGTGACAGCAGTCATACTATCGACTCTCAGTGTGACGTCATTCTAATGACTCTCAATGTGACATCATACTAACGGCTCTCATTGTGAGGTTATACCAACGGCTCTCAGTGTGACGTCATACTTTCGACTCTCAGTGTGACGTAGTCATAGTATCGACTATCAGTGTGATATAGTCATACTACCTACTCTCAGTGTGACGTCATACTACCTACTCTCAGTGTGACGACAGTTTCTGCAATCACATATGCCAAAATAATCTTAAAATTGAGGAAAATGTATAATATACGGGAAAAAGAATGAAGGAATGAGATTTAAAAAGAGGCCCGTGGGCCACATCGCTCACCTGAGTCACCTTGGCCCATATCTGAAGACTTTCCATACATATTTGCATGTAAAACCTTAGTCCCTATTGTGGCCCCAACCTACCCCTTGAGGCCATGATTTTTATAAACTTGAATATGCACTATGCCAGAAAGCTTTCATGTAAATGTCAACTTCTTTCGCCCAATGGTTCTTTACAAGAAAAGTTTTGAACACTTTCCCTATATATTTCTATATACTTACATTTGCAACTGTTTTCTCCTACATAACACTATTACGAGCAATACGTATTTATTTCTGGATAAATCTACTACAGGGTCAACAGAGGTCACGGCTGTGCGTATGAACATTTGTTAAAAGTAGGTAACGGGTACTACTTTTACTAAGGCAATATACATCTAGCAATCGCTTTCACTTACTACAGAAATCTTTCAATAGATGAAATCAACACCACAAAATGTATTTACGGTTTTATTTGTATTCCAAGCAGTGGACTTTCATCAATAATTGATAAAAGCATAACTGTAAACAATGTCTTTAGTTACTAGCCTACTAGGCCTAATGTATGTCTACAATTTCGTCTGCTACAACTTCACCTTGGTCATCGGTGATGCGGAATTGTACCTACTGCTAGACGAAGACATTAGGCTTTAACAAAAAGGTCGTTCACAGGATGTATGGCCGATAAGTCGTCAAAGTGCATTAAGACCTACACACCACACTGCTTCCGTGCCACAGCAGCCATAGTGCTTGATGTCGGTTTCCAAGTTTATGTCGGAACATCGAAGCGAGGCGTCGTTAAAAACCTATTACAAAAAATTATCGAGTCAAAAGAAGCGTTCAGTGAGCTCATGTTTATCAACAATTACATATCCAAATCCAAACCGTCCCTTACCTTCGTGCAGTTCCACATTCTCTGCGATGTTCAGTTCTTTCCGGATATTCATCGATCATCTGAGCTGCGTCCTCTGTCGAGCTGTCCTGTCTATAAATAATTTGCCTACACCTGACGACTGCCGTCCTGTTCTTCATGTTCCTCCATCTCAGTCTTCTGTTAACTCTGTAATATCCACAGAATATCTTTCAAAGTCGGTCCTCAACGTCTTCACTTTTCAAAAGTCAAAGCGCATCACAACTCTAAGTGTAACACTGCGCATCCCCGTTTAAATCATAATTCCCCCACCCCCTAAAATTACACACATGGAAGAGTTTTCCATTATATACTCCCGAGTTAATGTATAAGTATATGTTGATATACTTGCTTTCTAGCGTCTTAATAATTAAAACAGTTCTTCATTTTATCCATCCAACCAACGGGGCCCATACTTTGAACAAACTTGATTTTGCATTATGCTTTCATGTAAATCTAAGGTTTTCTAACTCATTGGTTCTTGAGAATAATATGCTTAAAGATTGTTCCTATATATTTCTATCTAAAACTTTGAGCCCTTATTGTGGTCCAACTTAACCCCGGGAACATGATTTGAACAAACTTGAATCAACACTGTGTTAGAGAGTTTTCATGTAAATCGCAGCTCTTCTGGCTCATTGGTTCTTGAGAAGATTTTTTAAAGATTTTCTCCATATTTGTATGCAAAACATTGACCCCCTCCCCTTGCGGCTCCATCCTAACCCCGGGGCCATGATTTGAACAAACGTAAATATGCACTATGTTAGGAATCTTTCATGTAAATATCAGCTTTTGTAACTCAGTGGTTCTTGAGAAGATTTTTTAAAGATTTTCCCTATATTTGTATCAAAACTTTGATCCCCTTTCTGACTCCATTAAACCCCAGGTGGCCTTGACTTTGATAAATTGAAATATGCACTATGTCAAAAAGCTTTCATTAAATATCAGCTTTCCTGGCTCAGCGATTCTTGAAAAGAAGATTTTTAACGATCTTTCCTATATATTTGTATGTAAAACATTGATCCCTTATTATGGCCCCATCACCCCCCCCCCCCCCCCCCTGGTGGCATGATTTGAACAAATTTAAACCTGCACTATATTAGGAAGCTTTCATGTAATATCAGATTTTCTGGCTCAGTGGTTCTTGAAAATAATATTTTTAAATGATCCCACTCTAATTTTTGCATGGTTGTGGTTATCTCCCCTTTCAAAAGGACATTACCCATCATTTGAAAAAAAAAAACAACTTAAATGCCCTTCACCAAAGGATGCTTTTGGCTAATTTTGGTTGAAATTGGTCCAGTGGTTCTGGAGAAGAAGTTGAAAATATGAAAATTTTACAGAAGGACAGACGGACGGACGGACAGGCGACGGACAACGGGCGATCAGAAAAGCTCACTTGAGCTTTCAGCTAAAAAGATGAAGTTATTCAAGATAATATAAAGCGAAACGGACAATTTCAGCATACACCATAAATATGAGCTATTGATAGAAATAAATAATTTTATTCCCCGGAAAATAAATTCACAGAGCCAACAGAACGGGAACAGAGACACATTGCATTTAGATAATCATTTACATAAAATAAATTAATCAAGCAGTAATACCCCCGTGATAGTAGTAAGTTTGTCACCATAAACTATATTTAATGAAAATTGTTCTGCATTACATAGTTCAGTAATAATACTAGTATTTAATTATTTCAAACATTTTCTTCAACTTCAAAACAGGAACATGAATATATAATTTTGATGATTAGATAATTATTGTCTTGCAAAACAAGAACTTTATATTTGTTTGCACTAAAAGTGATTATCTTACCTAGACTTGTTAGGTGTTTCTTCTTTGTGTACAAAATAATTGTGTTAATTAGTCATCTATTTATTCGCGTGTCATTGAGAGAGTTTTAAAGGGAATTAGTTTGACATCACTTTTACGGCTAATGCCCCTTAAAGTGCATATCAAAATAGTATGCCTCTAGTTACCTAGGGGTTTAAAGTATAGACAATCTGGAAGCTCGTATCTAAAGTATTCGTCAATAGTAACGATCAGTCAGGTTTGAGATAAAGGTAGTTCGTGTATTTTCCCACATTTTCACGATATTGTATACAAATAATACACACGCTAAGACTGTTCCGCGATATATTACAATAGTGTTAAATTCTAAAAATATACTGGTTCTCATTTCAAATGTGCTAAGTAGGTCAAAATGACACGCTCTTCTACTGTTTACAAGACAGAGCACCGGTTTTAAATAACGTTTGATTTTAAAACAGGAGGCAAAATCAGTTTTATCTAATATGGTATTACAGGTGAGTCATCGTTTAAAGCACTACATCATGATGCGTTCGTGTACACCAGGTCAGTGTAAATTGTATAGATGAAGTAATTGTGTGAGAATCTTGGGGACCGCTTCTCATGAAATCTGTTTTACAAACAACAGGGTCAGGACACTGCCAAGGATCAGGCGAATAGGATGCACGGGGTTGTGATTTGTTAAGTCTACCGGAATGTTATAATACAAGAGAAGCTCGGAACACAGGGATTTTAAGTCTTCTTTTTATAATTGAATCATTTATTTGAAAGTATACATAATGTCAGTTGGGATAAAATATCCTCGGAATAGTCCGCATAATTGTCATCAACGGTACCATGGGCCTACTGGATTGAATAATATTTTATCATCATTATCATTCTATGTAAGAAATGTACATAATTTATATAGAATACATAATATCACTATATGTATAATAATATATATCAAAAATTGTTTACAACTATTTTTCAAAATGATAGAAATAATACATCCAACGTTGAAATGGAATATTATTAGTTACAGAGTTAGTTAGTGACCTGATACGGAAAAATACATGGTGTGAAAAGAAAACCCGTATCGGGCGAGGCGAAGCCCGATACAGGTTTTCTTTTCATGTAATATATAAAATCTGACAACTTACTGTAATAACTAAAAGCCTACAATTTATTGTAATACATGCAATCCTACAACTTACTGTAATACACAAAATCCTACAACTTACTGTAATAATTAAAATCCTACAATTTATTGTAATACATAAATTCCGACAACTTACTGTAATAATTAAGACCCGAGAGTCATATTGTGAGCAAACGTGTGACATTACCTGGAATGTTATCACGACGTACTGTGCTGTATAGTCGATATGAATAATGGAAGAGTTTTTACCCATTGATAGCTTAAATATATCGATTTGGTAGAATAGGCTTTAAAACAGACACCTTGAAAATGTGTTCCCGTGACTTTTACTTAATTGTAATTGCATATACATCAACAATTATTCAGCTTCTTCGTCTTGAACTTCTCATATTTATGTAGCAGTATTCCATTATCAACTGCATATGAGGTTCATATATCTCAATTGATTCGATACACAGGAGCTTGTTTTGTGTAGGGTCAGTTATTAAATCGAGGCAGACAGGCTACTGACAAGCAACTTAATGTTACAGGGATTTAAACAGTCTCGTTTAAAGTCAGCAATTCGCGAAGTACATTGTCGTTATAACGATTTAGTTTGCCAATACAACCTATCATTGGGTCACATTCTGTCCGACGTGTTTCATACGGATTGTTAGATCAAGATATAAAATCCACGGCGGGTGTGACCGGTCAAGCGAGGATACTTCCTCCTCCCGGTCACCTGGTCCGACCTCTCGCATATCCAGGGGTCCGTGTTTGTCCAGATTTCTATTTTATATTACTTTTAAAGGTTTGGAAATTAATCACTGTTCGTTGTTTTCACCTTTCCTCACACAGCTACGGAAGAAAAAGATAACTGCACAATGTATCAATGTTTATTACACAAGGATTTATCAAAATAATTCCAATAATTGAAAAAGAAGAAAGACTACAAAGATGTGTGTCCATGGGTGGTACAATAAACCACTCAATAATTTAATTTTTGACAACTAAATAATGTATCAACAACACGATGTAATGTAAAACAAGTTTCTGTCAAGGTTAAGAAGGAAAACGTTATACCCATCTTCTAATAATCAAAATAAAACAAAAAAAATGCTGGGTTTGAATACAAACATTATATACTTGTTCTAATTTGAATCAACTACATAATGTAAATGTAAGATGGAATTATGTTAATAAGAAACAAGATTTTGCAAATTTTGAGCGTCATGTCATTATACCAGTAGTATAAGAAACACAGATATACAATTATTCAATGGGTTATTATCACAGTATAATTCACATCACACGTATCCTCTTTCTTTAATAGAGAAATCAAACGAATTTTTCGACCTATCAAAATTGCAATTACTTTATCAACACAATCACGAAATGTACAGCACTTTTGAGCTGTTCATAGTCAATATGCACGGAGTTGAATTTGAGGCACATTCTGTTAATCGCTAGCGCGATTTATAGAGAATTTGCCTAAAATCCAAATCTGTTCATATTGACTAAGAACAGTCCAAAAGTGCCCTTGAATGCTAGCGATTCCTAAAGAGTTTGACTGAAATCCAAATCCGATTGTTTTGACCATGAACAGTCCAAACGTGCTGTCCAATTCCTATATCTATATTTATTTTATGGACGATCGTTTCTTTACATTCAATCTATGTCATGAAATATTTCTCGGAGGAAGTTTCCTCATTGGAATAGCGTCCTAAAATGTGAACTTGTACGTCAAAATATAGTGCACATAGAATGAACAAAATTAATTGTTAATTCATCAAATGTAATGCGTATTTTAGGAAAATAATCTTTAAAAAAAAAACTTCACAAAAAAAAAGAACTTTAACATTTTATCCTGATTTTAAGTGATTCGGGGATGTTACAGAGGTTCTTTCTTCGGTCTGAATAGCGGAAAAGATTTGAAACTCGCAAATGTAATTTTGCACTTCTTATTTTTGACGCAAACAAGAGTATTTGAAACTGTTGTTGCTTAAAGCGAAATTCTTAGGCCCGCCTCTGTCGTGTCGTATTATGACATACATGAAAAAGTAGACATGCCATCACACATGCTTATCAGCATTGCACTTAGTTGAAACATTATATCTAATATGCACTGTATTGTGAAGCTAGGAAACCATATGATTGGGGTGATAATCCACGTAATTTCACAATCTTAGTAAAAGGTGTGACTTTTGCGAAATCTTCGCAACGCATGTAGCATGTTGAAAGTTATTACGCTCTCAAAGTCACGTGTTTTGAATTAGTTCACGATCCGTTCATGGTCAACATGAACGGAGTGTGTCGTGTGCTGAAATGGGCTGGTTCTTAGAGGAAATATTGAATTTGTAATACGAATATCAAATGGTTTCAGATTCGCATTCATTCTTTATCGCCATCACTTCATTCCTTATCCTTTTCCTATGTCAATGTTTGCACCCACTTCCTATGGCGGGACATTTCCCTGAATTTGGTCCTACTTTCGGATGACATCTGCATTTACTGCATACTCATTTATTTGGTATCCTTTTTGTTTTGTATTTCAGATTTAACTCTTGTGTGGTCGTTATTTGTTTGTGCTTTAGGACGGAAGGGCGTTTTGCTGACTGACCCTCTTTCGTGAGACTGACTCAAATGATTCTCAATTACGAATGAGTTTCAATTGTTTTTTCTGACTTTTCATAATATTCAACGATGCCAACAGCTTTGACTAACGAACAATCATTACCTATCAATTTCTTCTGTACTTTGATGTGTCTGACGTCAGGAGTAATATCATCTATGAAAATATCATGTTAGTTTGTATAATCACAATCCATAATAAAAAAAATCTTGAATCTTTTACGAAATTGTCAAAATGCTCTCTTTTTCCTTGCTTCCCTGGTTTGACCTTGCATGGTTAATTTTTCATAGAACTCACACACGTTTCCAACTTATGTACAATTGGTTCTCCATTGCTCCTGGCTGTTTATAAATAATCCACGGTGTATACGTGTTTTGCAGGATTGCATTGTTGTCAAAGAGCGATAACTTTGTCTTGAGGTAAGTCTTGACATTTTGAGAAGAACGTAAACAAAACAAAAATAAGAAATACACCTTGCCGCAAGTTACATCCCCTGTCCACCATCTTGCGGTGATTTTTTTTTATTTCCCTGTGTTGACCATTGTAATATTCTGATCATCTGCCATTATTTTTGTTCATCAGTGACCGGACGCGATAGCTAAGTGATGGAGCGCTCGCTTCATAACCGGGAGTAAAATGATTGCATGTTTCGCAAAAGGCTTGGAATTCAGAAGCGAGAATCACGCGTCCTTCGGATCAGACATTCGTAACTGGGAGCCCGTGTCGTGGCAGCCATTAGTACGCTAAATAAACCTCACTGCCACTATCCCGATATAAACTATTCAAAAATGTTAGTTTTTATAATTGTGTTAAACTTCCAAGTTCAGTTGAAATATTAATTGATAAGTGATCCAGGTTTGTAAAGAAGAAAACAAGAAACAAAACAGGAAATTATGGTGAAAAGACGGACGCTCATTAGTATGACAACTAAAAGGTAAAAAAAGAAGACGATATGGACCGTGAGTAAACATGAATCTTCAATGTTTCATAGAGAAAAATAATTCATATTTTATAAAACATAGCTTGGAATTGACGTTAAAACAAAGATAACGTTGTATGAAACATCAGAAACACCAGCCCACATATGATATCAGTATGGGACCACAGGATTCCTCTGTCAGTGATAAATATACAATGACCACTGAGCGTTACACACAATACGAGGCTCCCAGACCTGATCTCTCACCTGGGTATTAGTTAAAGGTACCGTTAGTCCCAAGGGCTACCGAATCTATATTTATTCATTCTCCCTTGATTTGGAACATCTGCCACTGGTATTGCAAGATTGACAATGCAGGATGTACTAGTTTTCGTATCAGCAAATTTAAATAAATCTTTTAAAATGATAAAGACAATACACAGTCATGACTATGATAACTTTAATCGATAACGCTTGGGTAATGACATTCACAATTGTGGCAAAGGAATATCTGCTCCTTTTGCATATATATTTGGTTTCAATCCCCTGCCAAATGTATAAAATCCTACAGCTTACTGTGATACATAAAATCCTACAACTTACTGTAATACATAAATTCTACAACTTACTGTAATACATAAAACCCTACAACTTACTGAAATACATAAAATCTTACAGCTTACTGAAATACATAAAATCTTACAGCTTACTGTAATACATAAAATCTTACAGCTTACTGTAAAACATAAAATCTAACAGCTTAGTGTAATACATACAATCTTACAGCTTACTGCCATAGATAAACCTCACCGTCACGGTCGGAATATAAACTATTCAAAAAAATATTAATTTTTGTAATTGTGTGAAACTTCCAAGTTCAGTTGAAATATTAATTGATAAATGACTCAGTCTGTAAAGAAAAAAAGTTTTAGTTTCACCCCTAAGGTCCGAGAAATACAGGACTTCTGAAATTGACGGTGTATGTGTTCCTTGTCTCAAACATTTTTTTATTGTAAATTTGAAAAGAATTGAAAGGGTAGTTATCAAACAAAACTGTTCAGATGTTGACAGACAACGATGAGCACAGACTGATGACACTAAGTCACCCGAGTCACTCAGGTGCTTTTTGAAATAAGAATGCATGAAATGCCTTAAGTGTACAACGTCCTTCATTCACAGATCGTTAGACCATACAGTCATCTTGCCCTCATCATCCTATTTGAGATCATCGAATTCTTCGTCCTCGTGCATTTGAAGCTCTTCTATGATTTTACCTAATTTAGAAAAATCACCTTTACCATGATAATCGAATCCATGTAAAGGAGTAAATTTTTTATACAGACGTTTTGCATTCTCCTCTCCCCATATGGGGATAACTCTTCCTTTCTTATCCTTATTAGTCTGACTGTCAACCAAAGCAATTTCCGTCAAGTAATCAACAATTTCCTCATCGAGATTTTTTGTTACTATCACAAGCAGTAATTGATTATGTTCTAAATATTCTTCAAAGTTCCCGAACACTGTTCTTCCAAGATGGGCAAACTCCTCGTAAGAATAAATATTTACGTTTGGTATGTAGCGTTTAAATCTGTCAATAAAGCGTCCTGTCAATTCATGATCAGACGTTGCATGTAGTACAACAACGCTCGCTGCAAAATAAGAGAAAAACATCTTGAAATTAAGAAACACAAAGAAACCATAGAAATATGATTTGCTTTTGTTTTTGTCGCATTCGGGAAACTTTCACATTTGAAGAACCTCAGATTTTAACTTACTCAAGGTGCTGGTGGGCTTAGCAGTGAGGGTTCTTTATCATGCCAACGTCTGCCACAATACAGGGTATATGATTCTAAGGTCATATCTGATTGATTGGTTGATTGATGTTTTTCGCCACACTCAACAATCTTTCAGTTATATGGTGGCACTTAATTTTTATTGATGGAAGAGATAACCCAGATACAATATACCTGGGAAGAGACCATCATTCTTCGGAAAGTAAACTGGGAAACTTTCTCACTTACCGGCGCGAGCAGGATTCGAACCCGCGTCGATAGAGGTGAGAGGCCGTGTGATTTTGAGCGCGATGCTCTAACCACTCAGCCTTGGAGGCTCCTATAGGTCCATGATTCTTTTAAATGCCCAACTCTTAATTTTGTATTCTTTATCAAAGTTATGAGATTGATTACTCCTCGCTATCTAAGAGCAATTCTAAGAACTATTTAAGAATGTTCACGACCATTTTGTTTGGCATGTTATTGTTTGACTTAGAAGTGATGAACATGCTTTCGCAGGAGGTAGCAAATGCTAATTATATCAAACACATATTTAAAACAGCTACATGTATATGTTGGGTTGTATCTACATCCTTCAAGTAATTACCTTATATTCTAAAATTTGTTAATTATGTAGTTTATGAAAATATACTTTCCAAACTGTTTTTCTGCCTGGACCAAACATTCAATTGAGTACGAGTTCCGCCCGTGTCATGGATCCGTCAAACCTAAGACGTTAGCATAAATAGCGATTGCTCCTTCGCCAAACGATGGGCATTTAAAATTGAAAATCATAAATTTATTTAATATGACCTTAAAATGTTTCGACAAGCGTTGTCATGTTAATGAACCATCATTGTTACTCCACTCAGCGTTAAGCAAAAATCTAGATTTGTTGTAGTTCACCTAGAGCCGGTGACGTGTCAATACGAATGAAAAATTCTCAAAGGGAAGAGAAATAAACAAAACAAACCTCTTCTTCTGAAATTTTGGCCTTGTAGTCCAGCTCCTGTCTGATCTGAACAGAAATGAAATGATAAATGAAAATGCATTTTGTCACAGCAAAGAAAAGGATGGCCAATAAATTTTAAGAATTGATTATATGTCAAATGGACCACCAACTAGGCTAAAACATAATCACTGCAAAATATTTCGTAAAGGCTAAACAACCCATACAATCATAAGGTCAAAAAATAGCAACGCATGTTCGTGACAGCAGTGTAAAATAAAGCAATTCAATGAACACTGTCTTTCTTTTCTACCGGTCGCGGTAGCCCAGTGGTAGATCGTTTGCCTTGTGACTGGGAGGTTGTAGGTTCAAGTTGTGCTGGTGTTATGGCTGCGTTAAACTTAAAACGTTAACATGGGCAGTGATTGCTCCTTCGCCAAACGATAAGCATTGATAATTTAGAATCAGGAATGTATCTAATCACCTTACAACGGGTCCCATGTTGTGACAAGCGTTGCCATGTTAAAGAACACCCACTGTTACACCACTGATATGTTTTGTATATGCTGTGACACAGTGTGTGTGAAGTGTCGTCTTCACAAATGTTGAAATGAAAGGTGGAGATAACGAACTGCGATAAATCTGATAACTACTATAAGCAATACAAAATAGATAGTTGGGCAAATACGGAACCCTGGACACACCCGAAATAATATCAAGTGCCTAGGAGTAAGCACCCCTGTTCACCGGTCACACCTGCCGTGATCCTATATATTATGTGGCGCAAATACTCGTAAATTGGTAAAGACTACCATTTCTTCGAAAATCCAAAAGATTAGTAAATTTGGGGATTAAATAAAGGGGAATCTAACGATGTCATCCGATGAAAACCTTGTTTGAAATTATTCCAGTATGTATGTTCCAAATACGGCGCTGATTCTTCAACCAGGTCATCTGTTTGGAAAAAAAATGAAGATAATGAACAGTGAGTAATCTTATGAATCCCATAGATAATACTGAATTGACACACGAATAAGCATCCTTTATTGACTGATCACAGCCGTACTAGGCTTTACATCTTAATGAGACAATATTCGAATGTATTGCAGATTGTATTAATAAATTAGCTCATTATAAATTCCATGGAATTTGCGAAATGCTGAGTTTAGACAAGACTTTTGACACTCTTGTAAGATAAACTTCTTTGTCAATCTGTCATGATTAAAAATCACCCTACACTTAACACGTCTCAATGTATCAAATTAGTTGAGGACATTAACAACCTTATCAACATTTTGTTCCTTCTTTAATTTCAACTGTAATTCCAATGTGCTTCCTTATTACCAATGGCGTTACCAACTTATATTCTTCGGTATAATGACATAACTTATATTCTTCGGTATAATGGCATAACTTATATTCTTTGATATAATGACATAACTTATTACGATATAATCCTGCCATGCATATCTATTGCTACCTATCATTTTCACTCATCATAAAGTCAAAAAATAACGACGCATGTTCGTGACTACAGTGTAGAATGAAACAATTCAATGAATATTTTCTTTTCTTTTCTACCGGTCGCGGTAGCCCAGAGGTAGATTGTTTGCTTTGAGAACGGGATGTCATGAGTACGAGTTGCGCTCGTGCCATGGATGTGTCAAACCTAAGACGTTAGCATAAGTAGTGATTGCTCCTTTGCCAAACGATGGACATTTAAAATTGAGAATCACGAATTTATTTAATATGACCTTAAACGGATCCCATTTTTCGACAAGCTTTGCCATCTTAAAGAACACTCACTGTTACAACACTGAGCGTTTAGCATATATCTCGATTTATGGTATTTCACCCAGAACTGATGACGTGTCAATACGAATGAAAAATTATCAAAGGGAAACAACAACTTTCGCGAACAAACACAATGAACCTCTTCTTCTAAAAATGGCATCTTGTACACAGGCTCCTGTCTGATCTGAACAGTAATAAAATGATAAATCAAAATGAATTTTGTCACGGCAAAGAACAGGATGGAAGATATATTTTAAGAACTGATTAGGATATATCACATGGACCACCAACTAAGCTAAAGCGGAATAATTCCAAAATCTTTCATAAAGGTTAAATAACCCACGCAAAAGAACATGCCAATGAAAAGGTGAAGAATACGGACAGTGATCAGTCTCACAACTCCTATGATTTAACTCAGTGACCTCATTGCATTTGAAGGACAAGAGCTTTACAAGGCTTATCACTTGAGTATTAGTTACGAATATCACTAGCTGCATAGACTATGGAACCTATTATGATATTCCTGTTCTGCATATATACCTATAAGCTGAAATTTAATACAGCAGTGCTTAAAAAATACTCTTAAAACAAAAATGTTCCCGAAAATGACCTCAATGATGAACGAATCCACAGGATATATGTTATCTATGACTGGTGAACATATCAAACAGTGATCAATATCGTAACTCCTATGAGTAATTCAAGATGTATAGTTGGACAAACACGGTTTCCTGGATCTACCAGAGATGGGATCAAGTGTAAGGTTCCCCTGTTGGCAGGCCACACCTGTCCTGAGCCCTATATCTTCATCATGTAAACGGAGCAATCCGTAGTCAAAAGCAGTGTCCCAAGAACGGTTGAACAATCGGTATGAACACGTCAGACAACAACTGACCAAACGATATATTGTATTAACAAACTAAATCGTTATAACGACCATATAATTTGCGAAATACTGACTTTAAACAAGACTTTTGAAACCCATGCACCATCAACTTGTTTGTCAGTAGCCTGTCTCAATTGAAAGACTGACCATATTCAGAACAAACTCTTGCGTATCGAATCCGTTGAGAGATAGAAACATCATATGCAGGTGATAATGGACTATTGCTAGATAAATAGGGGAAGTTGACGATGGAGAATCATCTACTTTGTCATACACCGAAGTGCAAAGTTCACCGTTGACATTTATGTGCAATACAATATGCTGTATGGAGTAGATACAGAGGAGACCGTTGTTTGTTTGTATATCTAATCTCGTTGACATATTCGAATTAAAGGTTACGGCACTATTATAGTTATGACGTCATCAATTTACTTTCATATAGATCAAACAAACAAAATAGACGACAACAGTGTAACATTCCATATTTGTTTGGATTGTAGTAGCTGCATGGTTTATTTCATGCACAAATAAAACTTATATACAAATTACATCTTGACTTGATATATATTTATTGATATACTTATTTCAATTATGACCGCACATTGTTTCGCGAATTTTATCTTAGTAAAGATTTTCATAACCTGCCTTAACATTCCCACGCAAGGATTTCCAACATCTGTTTGTTATGAACTTTAAAGAAACTCGTGCGTAGAATCAGATGGTGTTTAGCAGTATTGGTTTGGATGACTGATTGCAAGATATTTGTTTTCCAATTCTATTACAGACGCAGCTGTTTATGATGTCAAAAGTCTGGTTTTGAATTCATTATGAGTAGTGGTCGTTCATGATGGTGATTATTGGTTTATTTTATATTGTCCTGCTCAAGAATTTTTCACTGACATGGAGACGTCACCATTACTGTTTAAAGTCGTGTAAAGTGGAAAGTCAAACAATTTTTGGTATTGTTCCTTTGGGGAAAATATTTCCGATTTCAAATTCACTAAACTTGGGGGGGGGGGGTGGCTTAGAATCCACAATTGCTTTAAACTTCTTTTCAAATATGTTATGGAACAGTATGCGTGAAGTTTCTCCTTTACAAATGTTGAAATGAAAGGTGAAGATAACGAACAGTGATCACACTCATGACTACTATAAGAATTCAAAATAAATATTTGGGCAAACATGGACCCCTGGACACACCAGAGGCGGGGTAAGGTTCATAGGAGGAGTAAGCATCCTATGTTAGTCGGTCACACCTGCCATGAACCATATATATTTTTCGGTGCAAATAGTCGTAAATTGGTAAAGGATGCTTTTTGTTGGAAAATCCTAAAGATTAAGAAATTTGGGGATTAAATCAAGGAATATCTTACTATGTCGCCCGATCAAAACCTTGTTTGAAATTATTTCAGTATGCTTATCAGGTTCTACACTACACAATGCACTATCGTCAATACTTACCATGGCCATCCGTGAACTGCTGCTCTCCTCCAAAATACGGCGCTGAGTCTTCAACCAGGTCATCTGTTTGAAAAATGAAGATAATGAACAGGGAGTAATCTTATGATTCCCATAAAGAATACAGATTGGACAACCACGGACCCCGAAAACGCATCTCTTATTGTCTGATTACAGCCGCTCTGAGGTTTACATCTTAATGAGACAATATTCGAATTTATTGCAGATTGTATTAATAAATTAGCTCATTATAAATTCCATGGAATTTGCGAAATGCTGACTTTAGACAAGGCTTTTGGCACCCTTGTAAGACCGGTCGACAGGGGATGCTTACTTCTCCTGGGCACCTGATTCCACCTCTGGTATATTCAGGGATCCGTGTTTGCCCAACTCTCTATTTTGTACTGCTTATAAGGGTTATGTGATTGATCACTGATCGTTATCTTCACCTTCCATGCAAAGGGTGATGGAATAATGCTACGCAGATTTCTAAAGTTGCGTTGTTAGTTTACCGTTGACGTTTAAGTACAATAATATATCTAGATATGATGCAGATACAAAGGAATCCTTTATGTCTTTTTATCAACATGGGATATATGAAATTCACATACAAATGGATATGAGCATCGTTGATAGATGAAATGTCGTCAATATATCTAAATTCCTATTTGAAGATCTTATCAACATTTTGTTCTTTCTCATCTATAATCTAAATAAAATCTACCTAGTGAGAATACAACAACAAAAACAGGTCACTTAATAATGGATCACAATTTGTTCCCAGGGAAATCCCGACATAATGCTGCAAGAGCTGATCACCAAAGCCTATGGCAGATATAACCGATGAGGAACTCCAACATATGTTCAATGAAAGATGAAGATAACAAACAATGATCATTCTGATATATCCTATAACAAAACGTGAAACCTCATGACTCCAATAATGAGTCAGTCCTATATCTCTTATAAGCAATACAAAATAATGAGTTGAGCAAATACAGATCTCTGGATATACCATGGGTGGGATCAGGCCTACGAGGAGTAATCATCCCGTGTCAGCCGGTCACATCTGCCATGAACTCTATAGTTTGATCAGGTAAGCGGGGTTATTCGTAGTCAAAATCAGTCAAAATATCAGCTTTGGAATATCTGTACCGAATAAGAGTGATGTTGAACAAAGGTTAAATTGAATTATCTGATTATTATACACACATATATATATATATATATATATATATATATATATATATATTATATATCCAAATTGCGTTTTTAAAAAATCACAGTGTCCGGTATAAAATATTAAAAGAAATAGAATACACAGTACAAAAAAGGTAAAAATTTAACGCAAGCGCTTTCATTTATAATCCTCAGGCGTTACATTTTAAAATAGTTTTGAAATGGTCTGACGTCATAAAGGCGTCCTAACAATTCACGTACATAACGACGTCATAAACGAATGAAGGGAAACGGTTTTTAAGTTAAGCATATTATGACGTCATAGATAATAACAGTAAACATATTTCATAGTAAGATATTGAGAGCCGGTTTTAAAGTCTTAATAAATTGTCTTTCTTTTTCTCGTCGGGAATAGTAATTTCTGTATACAGTTTATAAAACGGAAATACACTGAATTTTTCGTGGTTACACACATCTATGTGTTCACTAACTTTAATTTTTCTGTATTCGGGGGCTGAAATGTGTTGTTTATGAACTCGTATACGAGTTCGCAGAGTAGTTCCAGTTTTACCGATATAATGTTTTCCACAGCCAGCACATGTTATAACATAAATTAAAATTCTGGTGGACCACGTCATATCTGAATTTACTGTAAATTCCTTGTTGTTAAATTTGAACGAATTTCCTTCTCTTAGGTATGGGCACGTTCCATATCGCCGATCGTCACATTTGGTAACGGTGAAATTTTTTTTGTTAGACTTTTCCTGAAAATTAGATTTACATAACAGTCTCCTAAGATTTTTCGGTTGTCTCTTGCTGTTGATAAAAGTATATTTCTTCATAATTTCCCCCATTTTTTCATCTGTTTTTAGTAGGTCGTTGAGTTGCCGAACGATAGGTGTAACATTAGAGTTCCTTGGGTTGTGTGTTGTAACAAACGGTAAAATGTGTGAATTTGTTGTGGGATTGATTTTGGATTTATTGATAAGATTTTCTCTATTGAGTTCTCTGGCTTTCTTGATTCCGTCGTTTATAAGTATGATTGGATAATTCTGTTTTTGTAAATAACTATTTAATTCCCCTAAACGTTGTTCTCTGGTAGGTTCTTCACTAACGATGGTACATATTCTTCTGGCGAGGTTGTAAGGTATGGCACGTTTTGTGTGTCTTGGATGCGAGGACGAAAAGTGTAAATACTAGTGAGTGTCCGTGTGTTTGTAAAAAAAATATCTGTAATTATTTTATCGTCCTTTTTGATAACAGAAACATCCAGGAATGGTATACAAGATGTACTGTAATCCATTGTGAATTTGAAATTGATATCCAATTCGTTTAGAATGTTCTTAAATTTATTCAAATCCGTAATGTCTTTGTTACAAATAATGAAGCAATCATCCAAGTATATTTTCCAGTTTTGTCTTATATATAGACCGAATTGTTCATCAAATGACTTTTTAACTTTTTGGTATAATAATTCCTCTAAATAGCCGAGTGTAGGTGTGGCATATGTTGGAGCCATTTTGGTTCCCATAGCGGTACCTTTATCTTGAAGATAGTGTTTGTTGTTGAATGTAAAAACATTGCTTTGTAGTACAAGTGATGTTGCCTCTAAAATAAAGTCACAAAACGAAGGCCAGAAGAAGAGCAATAGCAATATATGAATAGAGTTACTAAACGAATTGACTTAACACATCCTTACTGTCTGTTTCCGTTTCTGAACAGCTTGGTTTTTTTCTGAGATTGTCTCATATCTTCAAGAAGAAAGAAATACGACTTTTAAAAAAACATTACACATACATGTACACAAGGACAGAATAGAAGTCAGCCTGCCGAATGTCATACGATATGTCATGATTAAGATTATGTCTGATTTGTTTCATAGCAATTGAAACAAATATTTTCACACTGTTTTTACTACGAAGTACTCTTCTTACATAATGAAGATAGGAAAGTGTCGACCAGTCAATCTGCCGTTTTTGATCACTGTTCAATGATTGGTTGTCTACTGTTTAACCTCTCTCTCGAGAATCTTTAACTCTGATGGAGTCGTCACTATTGCCGATGAAGGGTATCGCTGTCCAAGTTCTAATCCGATTTCGATATCGTCGATATAGACAATATCAAATTAATATTAAGTTTGTATCGTCGTGTCTGCTTACGTTGTCCATTTCCTCGATATCGACATTCCCACAACGATATCGTAACGAAATCGACATTTTTTTTAAAATTTTAAATGCGTTTGAATTTTAGTCTTAGCATACACATCACAATGTCTGCCTACGGAGTCGATATCGACGATATCGATATTCTCACAACGATGTCATATCAGTGTCGATAATTTGTATTCTTACTGGGTTTGAATTAATAATTGTAGTATACACAACACAATGTCTACGTACGATTTTGATATTGTCGATATCGACATTTTCACAACGATATCGTATTGATTTATCGATATCGACAATATATATTTTAAATGTGTTTGAATTGATAGTCATAGTCCACACAGCATAATGTAAATTATACATTAAGCAAAACTATCGTGGTTCGATATCGCCACGATATCGTCGATATCGACGATATCGACAGAAAGATAACTTATGCCTATCTAGTCATAATAAAACCATTAGAAAAAACTACCATGATTCCATATCGACACGATGTCGTCGACAATATTGACAGAAGGAAAAAATGATTTCTATTTCAGTTTGAACACTACTTTTAAAATGATCTTGGTTCGACATTGACAGGAAGATAAATCAAACCTACTTTACTCCCCATATAACCATAACGGTCATGATTCGATATCGACATGACATAGTCAGAAATGATACTTATCGATATTTGTACGACATCATGTATGGTTTGTCGATATCGTCGATATCGTATCTACATCGTATCTTGGACATAACTCGTGAAGGGTTGCAAACATTAGGCAAATGTCCGGTGCTTCTGGCCATTGAGCAGGGGGGATATTGATCGTGTAGCACATGTTCTGAAAGGAGATTAATGTTTTCATCATCTCACGTAAAAGACGAGCCCCTTAAGCAATTTCTTAGTGCAAGCAAGGGGTATTGAGCACCTACTCTAATCGTATATATTAACCATTTCATCTGATTTGATAATATTCAAAAACTTCTACGTGGGAATAAAACAATATCTTACTGTGGCCTTTAATTCGATGTTTAGATATATCGACGACGCATTACCTATTAAGAATAATAATTTACATTCATATGTTGATTCGATATGTCCATGTGAACTTGAAATAAAATACACCACAGAGTCGCCCACTTCAGTTTCATACTTAGATATTTTATTGAAAGTAGACATCAACGGCAAACTAGCATCTCGAATTTATGACAAACGGGGTGATTTCAGCTTCTATATCGTCAACTTCCAATATTTATGTAGCAATATTCCATTATGACCTCCATTTGCTGTTTATATCCCTCAACAGATTCGATATGCATGAGCTTGATCTGTACATGATCAATTCTAAAATTGAGTAAGACTACTGACAAACAAGTTGATGGTAAAGTGGTTTCAACAGTCTCGTTTAAAGTCAGAATTTCGCAATTTATATGGTCGTTATAACGATCTAATTTGCCAATACCACCTATCGTGGGGTCAAATGCTATATGATATTTCATACCGATTGTTAGGCCGTTCTTGGCACACATATTTTGACTACTGAAAACTCCGTTTATCTGATCAAGATATAAGGTTCACGGTGTTTGTGACCGGCCGACAGGGGATGCTTAAATGTGCTTGATCAGGTAAACGGGATAATCCGAAGTCACAATACAGCCTTAACTATCAGTCTGAAACACGAGAGTTAGAATGTATTGACAAGCTATATCGTTTTAACGACCATAGTATTTTGAAAATACTGAATTTAAAGGAGAATTTTGAAATCCATGTGAAGTCAATAGTCTGCCTCGATTTAGAAACTTATTCATACAAAGAAGGTTTTATTTTACATATCGAATCGGTTAAGAGATATAAACGGCATATGCAGGTGATGATATTTGAAAATTTCATAGGAAGATAGGAAACAGTGATCAATTACAGAATTCCTTGAAAAAAAACTATAAATTTAGCTTGGGAAACACATATCCCTGGGTATGCATTAGAGGTGGGATCATATGCCTAAGAGGGGTACATTGTAAGGATCAACTGTTGATGGATCACACCCGCCATGAGACCTACATCTTGAGCCGGCGCCAGGATCATGTAACAAACTCAGACTTAAGTCAAAATTTCAATCACATGTAAAACATTCATTACTTTTAACTGAAACTCTTAATTTGCAGACACTAGAAATCCAATGAAACAATATTGAATAGCAATTTTATTATTTTTGAATGATCGACTTCTCAATCATTTCATTACAATATTAAGATTTTGACTTAAGCTTAAGATGTTTCATGATGTTTCATGATCCTGGGGCCAGGTACACGGGGTAATCCTTAGTCAAAATGAATGTGTAAAGAACGGCCTGCTAATTAGAAGGAAACATGGATTACATCATTCGACATAATGAAAGGTTGAATTTGCAATCCAGATCATCAAATCGACCATACAATTTGCAAAATATTAACTTTTAAGCGTAAATGTTGAAACCCACAAAACATTCAGCCCCCCCCCCCCCCCAAAATGACCGTTTACACTTGATGAACGGAATTGTTATCATTTGGAATTTGACAAAAATACAAATTTCCACACAATAGATGCTTTTATAGAACCGGTGTTCTGTTTGAAAAGATATATCGATATTCGTTATCTTCGCCTTTCATCAAGCAGATTTATAAATTTACAAAATTTGAAGTATTCCCAAGTCTTGACTACCGCGTATCATAAATTACAAAATTAGAATATACATCTAAGGCCCAGTATTTACATGTATACACAAATTAGACAATGTATTGAATGAAACAGAGAGGCTAAAATCGTGCATATTTAGAGCTCTTCAATTAGTAATTTCATTCACAACAAAATATACTCCTTTCCAAACCACTTCAAAATGCGAATCAATATTGAAAAGGTCAAGTGGATGGGTTTGGATAGCAAATGTATAATATCTTTGTACAAATGTTTATTATCTTCCCCTTTCATAAGTATTGAACGACTTCCTACATAGTACTAACATTATGCGTTGTGTGCAAAAAGCGTGTAAGCCAGCTTCCCTTTTTTATACATCCATTCTCAGTATAATCATGCTTCGAGTTTTTTTTAATTCGATGGGTAAGAGTTATTTGATATAATACTTATTTCAGAAGATTTAGTCTTATCCTCGGGAATTCAACAACATTGAGAAATATGCATATCCCATATAACTTTTTTTTTTATAAAACCGTTGAGCTATTTCAAATATAAATAGAAATATTCAAAGGTTTACTACAGAGGATGTTGACGAGGCATGAGTAGCAATATACCACCTGACTGATTCAAGCTACCTAATAAGATGTATGGTCGGTGAGTGAACAGGATTTAAAGGAAAATTGGGCAGGTAATATATTAAATCATTTAAAATATAATTCTCAAACAAGCTTTACTAGGAAATAAGAACTAAAACAGTAGTGTGTTTTGTGTGGACAGGGGGGTGTATTCCCAAATAAAGTCAAGTTATACAATATATACTACCTTTTTAGTGTAATTACATTTTAAAATTACGTTCACAAGTAAATTTAGGTTGTTTAAATTCTTTGTAAAGGGAACAATTGAAGAACAAAAGTAGTGTTTGGTGTTGACAGGGGGTGTGTGCCCATTGCAAGAAAACGTATACAATAGTGTCCCCAGAACTATGTTTACTATCTAAATTCCTTATAAAGTAGGTGCATCAAACCAGCTTCTAATTCCATTAGAAATACTATCAAAACAAGCAAATTTGGATTAATTAGCCATGAAACGTGCTAAACCGTATTTTTGTATCATAGCTACCCATGTTTTAAATCATAATGTATCGGTTATGCAAGAAAATTCGTTTGGATTACTTCCGGTTATGCATTACTAGAGAACAACACACCGCTTTGACAGGTAGGTAGATCTGCGTTTTTCATGTTTATGATAAATTAACTGCCGTTGACGAAAATCGGGGAATGTAGTCAGCTGTAGACATGATTAAAGCACACGGAAAAAAAAACACAATTACCCATATTGAAAGCGGCAAGACGACACAAGCTGATTTTCCGAGAGCAGAAGATTGAATTTTGAAGAGTTTTTACGACTCTCTATTGCCAGGGTCAATATCGGCTCAATCAGCAAACCGTTAGAAATAAGTTGACCACTCTGGGGACGGTGTGTGGATGTTGGAATTAAAATAATCTAGTATTTTAATGTTGGTGTTTTTATTTTACCAAAATTCCTATCCAAACGGGTGAAGTAATGCTTTAGGGGATAAGTCATAATCTAATGGGTTGCTTACGATTTAGAGGAAAACATTGTTTAATACACATCCAGCTGGTAGATACATACATGTACAGCAATTATGTAACGTAATTTAGAATAGTATATAAAACTTATACGGTACCAATTTTGATGCGCCAGATGCACATTTCGACATATGATGTCTCCTCAGTGATGCTCAACCGAAATGTTTGAAATCCAAAATAACAATGAAGTTTTAGAGCTATTATAGGAAAAACAGAGTTCCAAAAAAGTGGAATCAAATTCGTCTAAAAATAAAAGCTATACGTGAGGGAGATAATCCTTAATTTTGAAATGAATTGATAAATTTTTTAACAGCAAATAAATATACATCGGTATTTTCAAGCTAGTAATGAAGTACTTAGCTCCTGGGCTGTACAGACCCTCGGAGACTAGCAGTCCAGCAACAGAGGCCTCGACCCAGGAGTCATAGTGTAAAACTTATATGGTACCAATTTTGATGCACCAGGTGCGTATTTCGACAAAAAATGTCTCTTCAGTGATGCTCAACCGAAATGTTTGAAATCCGAAATAACAATGAAGTTTTAAAGGTGTTATAGGGAACAACAGTGTGCCAAAAAAGTGGAGTCAAATTCGTCTATGGATAAGAGCTATGCGTGGGGGGGGATGATCCTTAATTTTGAAAGGAATTTATAAATTTCACAATAGCAATTAAGTATGTACGATTCTGGATTTGTAATAATCAGTTAATGTATGAATTAGAATTTATTGAAATTTATTTCTTTTATTTGTAACGAAGGTATTTGAAGATATTAGTCGTGTTGGGGAGAGAAATATTGATAGCGTTTTTCATCTCTATTCTTTTTCATGCAAAAAAAAAATGTCTAAACTTTAGATATTTTTTTTTCAATGCACATGCATTGTACTCTTATATGTATATTCATGAATATATTCATCAAGATTAAAGAAAAAAAGATGCTCACTGATGGAAATTCACTGAAAAAAGCAGTCAGTCACAGGGCTGGCTACTTTTAAAAGTTACCAGCCCTGCTCAAAATCTGCCAGTCCGGATAAAAAATATTCATTATTATGAATGTACTATGAATAAAGCTTAATATTAATATTTCTAACACAGGCCCCTGGAAATCTTCACCCTTTACAAAGTATTTGAAACAATACCTAAGCATAATGCCATTACCCAAAGGATGTAATTTTTAAGTCTTGCATGCTTAAAAATTAAACTATTCATCTGTATAAATCCTCTTTTATAAGCCTGCTAACAATGTCATAATCATGTAATCATTCTGAACGTTCACAAAAATTTTGAAGATTGGAAAGTGGCAACAATGGTATCCAATATTAAAATTTGGAGGGGAATAAAACAAATCTGATAACATGTGATACAAATATTTAATAAACATCAAAATTTCATACTAAGAAATATGTCTCCAGCTCCACTCTGTGAGACATGCACTGGACGATGATGATGGACTGACTAATATTTCTGCGAAAATGTGCTATTACACCATTGAGATATCCTATATTCGCCGATGCACCATACCCAGCAAATGCAATAGTTTTCTTAAGAATATCTTCTACAGAAATGTTTTTAAAATGCAATGCCTGTTTAATTGCATTGTAAATTCCTTCTGAATTTGCTGTTTCAGATTCAACCAGCCCAAGAAAAAAGCAATATGGAACACCTCTGTGAGCAAAAATGAATGTACACTATGTCATTTTTAGACACTGAAATATCTGTGAACCCATCGGACATAATTGTGCAGAAGTTAACTTGAGCTAATTTTTCCTCTATCTTGTCCCTTTCAACCTCAGCTATGGAAACCATGGACTCCTTACAACCTTTGTGGTTCTTATAAGTACTACCGATATCAACACCTTTCTGTTCATCAAGTTCACATAACCACACATAATCTGTGATAGGTCTAGACTTTTTTGGCTATGGCATGTGCATTTCAAAAGAGTTTCTCAAGTTTTAAAATAGTAGCATTGTTTAATGAATGGAGCATTTTTTCTGCAGAGCTTTCGCCTAGTGGCTTGTTTCTAGAATCTGTAAATTCAGCAGCGTATTTGTGACCTTCTGACTTTTCATGCGTTGTAAGTGCGTCATGTCTAAGGTTTGTTGAACCTACCACTTGCATATCGCTTTATTCTGTCGGATGCGCTCTTATTAACTGCTAATGGTCCATACACCTCCCGATATAGTTTACAATACAGCTTCCCATGTGTTTCGTCACTGATCAGCCATCTAAACTCCACTTTCCATCCCAGAACAATCGTACGTCATCTTTTGTTTTGGTCGTATGCTTTTCTGGGGTTGATAACCCCAAAAACTTTAACATCATCTCGCGGATCTCGCACTCGCACGTTTGTAATAATGCCGAACGTAATTTGTACTGCGAACGCTGATTGGCTATAACATTCAGACAGACCAATAAACGAATAGATTACAATGCCTACGTCTTACATGTACCTTATTCACAACTATACCTAATCTAACAACGGATAACATATGTACATTTTTTGTGAATGAGGTAAAATAAAACAACTTAAAAATAGAAATTATCGGTTTAAAAATAGGAACTGGCTATTTAAATTAGTCCGATCACCGGACTGTCATCTAAAATTTTGTTCCCGTCCGCCTGAGAAACAGACCCTCTCGGGCGGTCGGGCGGGCTATAATTTCCAACCCATAATGATATAATAAGCTGTTTATCCAGAACCAAAGACGTGTCAATCATACATGGACCCAGGTAACTTGTAAACTGTATGTGTAGTAGGTGCAGAGAACTGAAGAAGATAGAGTGTACAATTCCAAGGTGTATATAAGCAGCTTATCTATGTTATGAGTCATGAATATGTAGAAAATCAATGGATGGTGTAAATGTCAAACACTTCTGCATGGCATTTAATTATCAAATCCTCAGTTAACGCTTCTGCTTTCTTGATGAAACTCATAACCGGAAACACTCCAAACGAATTTTCTTGTATAACCGCTAGACTATGATTTAGGACATATGTAGCCGTGTGTACACTATAGTTAACTGGTTGAGGACATTGAAAACACACACACACATCATTTGGTAAAATTTGATAGCAGCATTGTTAAGTTGTAAGGCTGCTACTATATGATAAAATACTTTCGTTACAAATGTATTTGTTTTCTCGATGTAAAATACACATCTTTTCACCAAACGCTGCAGTAAATAGTCAATGCGATCCTTGTAATGTTAAGTATCAACGGAAAGCACACATAACTGTTGCGCCTTTGTACAGGAAGTTCACACAGTCACGGATACTTCTGTTGATCTTCAGTGTTTATTCTTTATGCCATTCATATTGATATACACTACATAATACTACACACCCAAAATATCACCCACTTGTGATAAAAACACGCATGTGGAGACGACCAAAAATAAGAGGTGAACCACGCTACAGTGTATAGTTATCAAATACACCCATTTTCTGGTGTGACTAGTGCTCCGTGTTTCCCTACTGTCAATTTCATTTTGACAGGTTTCATAAAAATAAAATTCTTAAAGGATTTGTATTCCCGTGGGCATCCTGGTTAGGTCTTCGGTACCCTTTGTTTGTCGTTCGAAACGACTTAATGGGGCGGTATTCGGATGATACCGCAAAAACTCAGGCTCCGTTTCACAATAGGTGTGGCTAGGTAAAGCTTCCTCCCTGCTCAAAGGTCGTTATTGACGAGCACAGGTCTGCAGTTTCCAGCCCTTCACCGACAATGATGTCGTGGCCTGTTTTTGTTGTATTTTCACCAGATAGATTTTATTTAGATTATACATGAGAATTATTCTCGAGCGGGACTTCAATAAATATACAAAAAAAATGGAGGATTGATAAGATTGATCGATGGTCTTTATCATTACTTTTTCATCCGGGTATAATGAATAAAGTATGTACTTTATTTAGTAATAAAAATACAAACTACTTACATTTGTGATTCTGTGAAATAGGCAAGCGAAAAACAAATACTTGGCTATGAAACACGGTGCATGAACGGAAGGGTAATGACTCAATCTGAATTTAGAACCCGATGGAGATAAAAATTATATGACAGCACAATAACAGTATATCAAATATTTGCAAACTCCGTTATGTTTAATTTTAAAACAAATCGTTCACCGGCAAAAGCATTAACCCACCTCTGAAAGCGAAGTCTTTTATCACATTTTAGTGATTGCCTTTCCCTATACGGTAACGCAGGGGGTGGTAAATCGTTCGCTTCATAACCAGAAAGTCGTGAGTTTGAGTCCCAGTTATCCCGTGGCCGCATCAAACTTAAGGTTTATACATAAGGAATGGTTGCTCCTTCAGCAAACACTTGGTATTTGGTAGTAAAGATAAAGGGTCATTCGGATATGACCTTAATAACCGAGGTCCCTTATCATGACAGAAGTTGTCACAACAAGGAACCATCCCGTTACCACCTGATCTCTAACCAGTGGTCTAAAGTTGTGGTTCTTCACATGCAGCTGCTGATAGTTTATTGCAAAGAAAAAGCGAAGATGAAAGGTGAAGATAACGAACAGTGATCAATTTCATAACTCATAATAAAAATTTAAGATAAACATCATTGATGCATTTCATCAATTCTATACGGAATACAAAAGTCAGGGTAGGATTAGTATAGGCACATGGACACATAGGAGTGATCATCTTCTTTAGTCCGGTTACATCTGACGTGAGTCTCATTTTTGATGAGGTAAATGGAATAATCCTTGGTCAAAGTCTTTATGTAAAGAACGACTTAGCATTTGTTAAGAAGTACTTCGCACATCATTCAGCATAATTATAATGACGAAAGCATGATAATGACCTAATTGAAACCTGTAGAGCATTGACTTAGTTGTCAGTAGTCTGCTTTGATTCAAGCAATTGATTATGTGCAGACCATACTTTTGCGTATCATGTCAATTGACAGAGATAAACACCATAAGCCGAATTCATCTTGTAAATCAAAGTGAATAATTTGCCTTTGATATATATGTTTAATAGAATGTTCAAGTACATGGGGTATATAAAATTAACATTTAAATAAAGATAAGCATGGTTCAGAGATAAAAATGTCGTCAATATATCTAAAGGTCAAAATGACTACGGGTATATCCGTTTAACGTATCAAGATATATAGCATGCGGTGGGTGTGACAGTTGACAGTAGATGCTTACTCCTCCTTGGCACATGATCCCACATCAGGTGTATCAATGGGTCTGTGTTTATCCATCTCTCCATTTTGTATTGTTTATATGAGTTTACGAGATTAGTCAATGTTTGGTATCTTTACCATTCATAGAATCTTTTTTTCTGCATGTATAACCTTATATGAATACAAACCTGGTCAGCACATTTTGGTGCACATGAAAATTCCGACAATACAAACGGAATACGGCTGATGAACAACATTATAATATCATTTTTTTGTGTTTCTAATTTCTGATTCAAATTATGGGGATCCGGATTAGAATAGGATTTCAGTACATCTAACTTCTCTTAAGAGGTCGTTGTTGAAATATAACTTTATACCTGAAATTAATATTATTGTGTTTATATCTGTTTATGTAGCAGTACGGGTGTCATGTTAAGAAAAATAAATAATTATTCCATATCAATAATAAAGAAATGACTACGTACCTTTAGTCCCTATTTCCGACTGAAACAAAGCACACATTTTCTATGAAAGGGTTATTTTTGGCAGAATGATGTATCAAAAGACAAAATGTGTCACCTCAAGGTATTTTTATATCATATCGAGACACATTATTATTTAGAAAATTCTATGGTTGTTATAACGATTTAATTTGTCATTATAACCTATCATTTGGTTAAATATTGTCTGACGTGTTTCATAGCGATTGTTAGAACGTTTTAGCACACTTTTTTGATTATGGATAAATTCGGTTGCCTGATCAATATATAGGGGTCACAGTGGGTGTGAATGGTGGACAGGGAATGTTTACTACTCATAGGTCCCTAATACCACCTCTGGTGTGTCCAGGTGTCTGTGTTTGCCGAACTCTCTATTTCGAACCACTTACAGGAGCTATGACGTTGATTGCTATTCGTTACCTCCACCTTTCATTATTATTTGAGGGTGTTTTTTTCATTTCTTTTATTGATGTGTACTACACAAAACTCCCTCATGTAAATAATATACAAAGGTCATGGTGATATTTCCTCGTTTGTTCTCAGTAAACCGTTCCATATACATTCATTTATCTGGTCATTTATGTCAGTTGCACTCATCTATATGTAACGACTTGAGAGTTCTTTACAATAAAACACGAAATGTTGTTCTTCCTTTTCATTATCATGCCATGCGCTCAGAAAATCCAACAGAAGCAATATTCATGGAGGGAACCTAAATCGATTATCTTCAACGACTACGGTCAATGGTCAGTAAGAGTCCGCCGTGAAAGGTCGCGGTAATGTATGTCGTTAGAACATCATTACAAATCGTTTTTCTGTTAATAACTACAATAGGTAATTAAAGAGGGCACTTATGCACAGAGTTTGTCGTGGTTCTGTGATACTGCATCTGTTAGATAGAGAGGATATTTGTACAGAGTTTGTCGTGGTTCTGTGGTACTGCATCCGTTCGATACTTTGTCGTGATTCTGTGGCGGAATGGAAACGAATTTTTGGTGTCTATTTGTTTTGGTTTTTGTTAATGGAGTGATGTCGACACAGATGAATCAGGTACAGTCTAAGAAGTGTAGGTTCAATATCGATAACCGCCCCGATAAAACATCAGAAATATATGGGTTAAATATCTTATAAACTTACTGTATATAAGTTACTTAAACTTACTGTATATATATATATATATATATATATATATATATATATATATATATATATATATATATATGCAAAATGTGTTGATGATCAACAGGAGATGCTTACTCCTCCTAGGCATCTCATCCAACGTCTGGTATGTCCAGGGATGCGTGCTTGCCTAGTTCTCTTTTTGTACTGCTTTTATGAGACTGATCAATGTTCGTTATCTTCATCTGTCAATGACATAGTATCGATATACGTACCTACAAAAAGCATGATTCATAATAAACTTAAGGTATTCAATGTATAATGACCATGCATCATATCTAATAAATGGACGGTGGGAAATTCATAATAATGGTATCATTTTGAAGGGTTCATCAAATAAAAATAATCCACCATAGGCAATTTCAAAATTTTGTTTACTGCTTGATTTATTTCACCTAGAATTTAACATTGAAGTATATGGGAAATGCATGTTTTATTACAATGTTTTAAAAACAAATTATCTTTTCATACTTGGTAGAAAGTTGCATACACATTTTTTTTTATGAAAATATGAAACAAAATTAATCATTGACCACACACATGTTAAGAAAATTAGATGTTCTTATTCTTAGAAAGAAAAGACAACTCTTCCAAAAAGTCTTAAGTGCAAAAGAGCAGCTTCTAATTATTTACCAGTCATGTGAATTTCATCTGCTTCACTTTTATCATTATTTAACAATAAACTTTTATGTTAATCTAAATCTTTCAAAACTGTTCATTATCCTTTAATTACACATGGAATACCTTACTGTAATATATTTACACGTAAATAGATGGTTGTCTAAATATTTTGATGATAAAACTATAGCCTCTAGTTGCTTGATTGTATCACGTCAGATTAAAGGTTGGGAAACGGGTCAATGTAAAGACTCATGGAAGGGATACAAAATAAGGTTTTGGGCAATCATAGATCCTTGGATATACATGTAACAGAGGTGGTATCTGGTCAAGAAGAATACGTATACTATAGGTAAAATATGTGTTGATGTATAGACTTGGAGTTAAGATAAAATTGATTGTACATAGACAAACAGTGAGTGCCAGCTGACGTCTCAATATGAGTGAAAAAGAAAACATGGTAAACTGAAAGAAGAACCTGCATTCATAATATGAACTTATGTTCAGTTCATCGTGAAGAAACGCAGGTGACCCTCCAACTCCCGAGAGAAAGCCTGGAGAGGGGTGTGTTAAACGGTCAGCATTAAATGGATTCGCTTCTAAAATCACAATAGTACGAAAACACCCACGACAAGTTCGATAATGTTAGTGCAGAATATACTGAACAACCCTAAATCAATATTGCGGAAACATTTACCACATGATCAAGAAAAGCATGTACCATGAAATAAGAACGGCATTAGTCGGTTAAAGAGCTTTTAGTCGGTTAAAGAGCTCTTAGCTCATGTTTATTGTTTACCTGTATATAGTTTCCGACTTTAAATAAAAATTACTTTAAATAAAAATTACTTACTTACTTACTTATCCCTTTATAAAATAATTTGAAGCTCTTGCACTAGATAATCATTAAATTCCTTTCTTTAAAGGCATTATCGTTATCTTCATAAGTTGCAGATCTAAAACGAAAATGTCAAGGGGGAACCAACTATGTAAAAGTTGTTTTTTTTTCAAAATACCAAAACAAAACGGTGATGCAACCCACACAACCCCCTCTAGATCCGCGCCGCAGTTGATGTCCTACAGCGTACATCTCTCACATCGATATGACCAACATCAATGTTAGTATTAGTCATACAACAAATCCGAGTCTGTTGTTTTCATTCCCCGGTTGTTTGTTGGTGCCCATGTCTGAATAAGCGGAACAAACTTCATAAACTACACATACAAAACAGATTAATTTGAATTCATCTCCGAGTATTAACCGTGGTATATTCTGAGTGCTTTGTGAATACTACACTCTCTTCTCGATCAAAATTATTTGAATCATATATCCTTAATCTGATTATTTTTTTATATCATACAGTAAAACCCAGTGAAAGGGAATAATATTATAATGAATTCAGATTTACAGCGAAATTAATTTTATTTTCTGCTGTTATAAAACATACTATAAACGAATTACGTCACAATTCTTCGTTTTCAGCATTTTGCAATAAGCAGGTTTCACTGAATTTTACTTATTTGATCGCTACTGCCTGTCCGACACATGTACATGTAGATAAGCGTTAAAGGATAATTGCAGATATGTTATAAAGTTAATAAATTCATCAAATTATTTCGGGGGACATGTTTTCTGTGGAATCGAAGGATAAATTGACTTTCCGAAATAACAAATTATGTTTTGATTACCTTGACAACAATCTGAGTCTTTGTGTGGTACCTTCTCTTTTTAATTAAATTTTACTTTCGTTTTTATAAAGAGTATTAAAAGAAAATTCTGAAATAAAACGGGATCGTGGAACTTACCCCATTTGCCAAGGATTACTTTCTACGGGAATAGCAATTATATGTAATAATAACTGTGATTTTAATATCCATAATTACATATCTAATAACTCTGGTAATTCTCTCATATTGAATGACCAATGATTGTAAGAGAAATTAGCTCATTGGGTATACATAGACCCAGTAGTGATTGCCTTAAATTATTTGGAAATATATTACTTGCTGCAAAAGTTCAAATATCATCAGTGTTCATAAGTTATGGAAAATAACAATAGACGCACAGACGTATCTTGCTTAAAAACATGTTTTAGAAAACCGAGAGTTCCAAAACTTTTTTATCATAGTTTGTGTCATTTGAAATCAATATCATTCGATCCTGACCCCATTTTTTTAAATATTGCTTGCATGTGCAAACCGCCTTGAAATCTAAACTGACAAACCATGAATTTAAAATTCCAGCTAACTACACCAGATCTATTTCACTTT
The DNA here is from genome assembly GCF_947568905.1 of Ostrea edulis. Taxonomy (NCBI): domain Eukaryota; kingdom Metazoa; phylum Mollusca; class Bivalvia; order Ostreida; family Ostreidae; genus Ostrea; species Ostrea edulis. Next base: position 8,208,581 of record NC_079171.1, on the reverse strand, counting down.
CATTGTATTTTCCATATTTCAATTGCTTGAATCGATAATTTGTGTCATCATTTTTGTTATCGTAAGTGATGGTTGTTATGATGATATAATTTGCTTGGGGTCAAATGCTATCTGACATGTTGTATACCGATTATTAGGCTGCTCCTGACACACTTGCTGTGTTCAGGGATTACTCTGTTTTCCTGATGAAGACATGGGGTTCATGGTGGGTGTGACCGATCGACAGGGGATGCATACTCCTCCTATGCACCTAATGCCACTTCTAGTATATCCAGGGGTCGGTGTTTGCTCAGCTCCCTATTTTGCATAACTTATAAGAGTTCTCGCATTTATCATTGTTTGCTATCTTCATCTTTCATTATATAAGAATTGTTCCAGAGACATCCTTGCAGGTTGTTACAATCCTAGACCTGTTTCATACCGATTGTTCGGTCGTTCTTGGTACACCGATTTTGACTACGGATAACTCCGTTTAACTGGTCAAGATATAGGACTAAAGGCGGGTGTGACCGTTTGGTAGGAAATGCTTACTCCTTCTAGACACCTGATCCCACTTGTAGTATATTCAGGGATCCGTGTTTGCCCAAATCTCCATCTTGTATTGGTTATATGAGTTGTGAGATTGTTCACTGTTCGTTATCTTCACCATTCATATAGGAAATCAGAAGTTTTTATTTAAGAGTCGTGAAAAGATAGCTTCATGATTATCGTTTCTGTCATCTCAGAAATTATTTTATTATAAGATTCCAAGAATCAACAAATCAGCAAATTCAAAAAAGATTTTTTTTCAAAGCAAAAAAATGATTTAGAAATATATATACCCCAATCATTGAACACACAGGATATGCTTACTTATCCTAGGTACCTGATCCCACCTTTGGTGTGTCCAGGGGGTCATGAGATTGATCACGTTTCGTTATATTCATCTTTCATTTAGAATTCCAATAGATATAATGAAAAATATGGGTTATCTGCTAGTTACTGTCAGTCATAATAGGTTTGATTTCTTACGATACCGAACAGGCATTTCAAAAAATACCCAGTCATGTGAATATTGTCCTTTGACCCGAAAACCAATAGTAGTTATCTACATTTTAACGCCATCAAATTGTAAAATGTAATGTATGTCAAAGATATGGCTCTCACAATATGTAGTGGATAGTTTCACACTTGACCTTATGATTTCAAAATAAACGTTAAGTAGAACCAGCGTGCCATTTCTTTCACCATCAAGCAGTGTTCTGAAGATATTGAACAGAGAATATTTACTTTTTTTAGTTTGACCCTTGCTCGCTGACCAAGTGAGCCGGGAAACAAAAGTTATTGAATCTCTAGGGACAACCACCGCACCATGTTTTACAACTGTAAAAATATTTCTTTAAGGATTGATCGGATAAGACTTGGTCTATAAACCAATGGACTCACCGTTTACCTTATGACCTGAAAACCAAGAAGGGTCACCCCATATCGAGGGTCAATCACTGCACCATGTTTGTTCTGTCTAACAAATGTGTTTTTGATATTGAGCGGACAAGACTTGGCTGACATACTAACGGACAGCTGCAAAATAATATGTATTCTCTTTTTCAAAAAGTGACAACAAATTAAATCTGACAATATTTTTTCAGATAATGAAAGGCGAACCCGAGGTCACTTTGAAGATACTACGTCCAATGAAAGAAGTGGACTTCAAATCGATAACTGTCACAAGAACATTTGATATAAGAACGCTAAGTCTCACGTATATTGCTCACATAATAGGTCCAGAGGACACTGAAGGCGAATTCAATGGTACTTTGAAAAGAGGTATGGGTGAGGATAAATACTTTACATCAACTTTTAATCACGATGACTCTATTTCGCTAATTACCGCTAGTCAGCTGGTCTGTGGCGACTGATTTTCGTGACGGAGTTTATCTATACAAATACAAGAAAATGTTTTGAAGCAAGAACTATTCGCGAGGATGAAGTTATCGTAAATGTGTTCGCTAGTGAATAGAAGTAGGTTTAATGTGCATTTTTAAAAGATTTGTTTTCTATCCATGGAGTGGGTGGGAACTGGGTATATATATTTTTTCACTGTCGTTTTATTTTCGTCCAATTCGTCATCCGAAAGGAATGAATTCAAAACTAGGTTAACAAAATGCATGAATAGAAAGTTGGAAAATGACAATATATTGGATTAGCGTGGATCCTGGTTAAAACTGCTCCTTAGTAAACTTGTTTGTCGTAAGAGCTGACTGAATAGGGCGGACGTTCTTCGGATGATACCACAAAAACTGTGCCCAATGCCACAGCAGGTGTGGCACGATAAACAACCATCCCTGCTTAAATGTCATAATCACCGAGCATAGTTCTAAATTTTGCAAACCCTTCACTGGCTATGCCGACGTTCCCATACTTATATGAGTGGAGAATTATCGATAGGGGCCCAAAACAATAAACATTCAATGAAGCATTATCTTTGGATGAACATAACACGGTACTATTTATTTCTATACACAGTACATCATGTTTAAGGCCTTTACCTGCTTATATAAATGTCTATTTTAGCAATAAGCGAAACTTGCATATATCGCTAGGGTGAAAATGATGTAGCCGGTATAAAACCTTGTTACACTATAGACAACATAAACTAAACAATATGTTTGCAGTGAAAGATGTCGGCAATTACAAGGTCCTCCAAGCCACACTGACAATTCCTGCGTTAGAAAGACGTGGTGAAAACTATCCAGTCATCGTGCTGTCATCCAAATCTTCGTCCTCCACATACATAATGGGAATCAACACTTTATCCACCACCTATAAACAGAGGGTGATTCCTGGAGAAGGATGTCTCTACAGAATTTCTAGTACAGGCAATGCTGGTGCCATTTCTTATAACACAAAGGCAACATGTTATCGGAGAACTCAGAAGGTTTTCACCTACTTCAAGGCGGGATTTGAAAAGACAGAAAAGGGATTGACATTTCTTTTTGACGAAGAAGACGAGGAAATCAAATCAAAAGGATATCTTCATTCTACAAGCAGTGAAGAGGGGAAAGTGGCTTCTTGCTATATCGACTTTGCCCGGATGTTGGCTGATGGGGTAAAACTCGCTTCACTGCGGTATGAATTGTTGGTCGTGTCTGAGGATCAGGACGAGCTGGTAGCCTTTTCCGTTTGGAGCTTTGACATTATTTAATTAACATCAACAGTCGACCCTTTTTATACTTCTGAATATAAATATATGTATAGACATTTGATGAGCCACTGGGAAATCAGGTTTATTGAGGGTTTTTCCTGAGAAATTGAAATTTTGAAATTGCTTAATAGGTTTTATATCAATAAAAAGAATAATGAAGTATTTCAGTGAAATTCCTGATATCTATTGAGTAATGGCATTACAAAGTTGGCATCTTCATCCTGGAAATTGCATTATGTTTATATAATGTTACGGTACAGCTGTTATTTTTGTAATGTTTACTGATACTGTTATTTAGATTAAAAACATAAAACATTATAAGAATAAAAAAATATACTTCTAAATAATAATTAGAAATTAATTATACCGTTGGCAACAAATTGAAGAACTGTCACCTAGCGCTGTTGTCATATTTAAAGAACTTTAATTATTCAACCAATACTAATTTTCGGACAAAAGTGCAGAAAAGTAATAAAATAGAAAAAAAATGGTCACATATTCTTTCCCTGGGTAGTTCACTGATAAAACCAGACTGACTCATAGTGATTTTAACGCATCTCTACGACTTTCTTCACCACATACATTCTTGTCGAAATGTGCATCTGGTGCATCAAAATTGGTACCGTATAAGTTTAACATTATGACTCCTGGGTCGAAGCCTCTGCTGGTGGAATGTTAGTCCCCTAAGGTCTCTACAGTAGCTAAGTACTTCGTTAATAGCTTCAAAATACGGATGTATATTTACTCACTGGGATAAAATTTAGAAATTCATTTCAGAAATAAGGATGATATTTCCCTCATGCATAGCTCTGATCCTTTGACGAATTTGGCTCCTTTTTTTTTTTTTTTTTTGGTACTCTGGTTTTCCTTTTAGCTCTCACATTTTTTTTCTGTCATTTCGAATTTCCAAAATTTGGACTTGAGCATCACTGAACACATTATTTGTCGAAATCCGCATCTGATGCATCAATACTGGTACCGTATAACTTTTACATTTAAAAATGGTATCCCATAAGTGTAATTTAAATCCGGGAACACATATATATCCGATGCAAGACCATGACATGTTATCATGAATTACTGTCCGGTATTTTTCATACAATTTGTTTGACGGTTCTTTGCATACTAATTTTGACTATGGATTACTCCGTTTACCTGAACAAGATACGGAATTCATAACAGGTGTGAACGGTCGACAGGGGATGCTCCCCCCCCCCCCCCCCCAGGCAACTGATCCCACCTCTGGTATGTGTTTGCTCTTTCTCTAAATTTTCAATTCTATATGGGATTCATGAGATTGGTCAATGTGTGACATTTTCATTTGTTCATGAAACAATAAGATAATTTTATTTGATATCAAACAAAATGTAAGACCTCTGGGGACAACAAATTTGGTGGAAAAGGTGTATAAATGTACTCTTTAAGTATGTCATGCGCAGCTAAGATGAAAAATATCGTTAACGCGAAAACGCGAGTTGTCTGATAGAAAAAATAAACAGTAAAGTCCAATGGCAATTTAGAAGCTTTTTCGAAATACTAATGAGCAATTATGATATAGTTTTACATATATTGTTTACTTGAAATTTTTAAAGTACACAATCATAACAGGTAAATAGAATAAAGCAAAATTTAAAGTTTGTAAATGTAGAACTTGTATCTGCCGTTTTATATTCAATGAACTCCCAAACGCTATCATTTCCTATTTTAGACTTATTGTGAGTGTCTTATGTCTATCCACTGATGGATTAACACAGTTTTTATAATTATAATGTGGTCCTCAATAGGGACATGTTACTTACAAATGTATACCACTGCTTGATGATTGTGCAGTAAGACAAAATACGAGATTGGACATGAGCAAAGAGAGGTATCTCTGAGATGATGTTTACCTATGAGGTAACTCTACTCATCAACCCTCTGATAGAAATTGTGAAACACTTTATAAATAACATTCTTGTTTCTGCAAGACCATCAGAACTACTAGTGATCCTTCAGTGTGCTTTTGTGAGGGGGTGAGGTCCAGTCATTTTTTTTCAGTTTTGTTAATTGCCCAGGGTTTGTATCTTATTCCATTCTAATGCATGCATGTCGTCTACAGTATTGTAGCATGGTTAAAACGATCCATTTCAGTTGTTAATTAGATGTATAGAACATGAAGATAACGAACAACGATCAATCTCATAACTATCTCCACCAATTTAAGGTTAAATAAATCATTGATAATTATAAATATAACACCAATATATTTATATAAAGCACGTAAAGAAAGATTTGCTCTATAATTGATACATCATAGTAACATTGATATAGCTAAAATTTTATATTAACAATGAATTGTGTTTATTAAAAGTGTACGTTGTTACTCTCTCATACAAGTAATCTTAATTTAGTTTCAATCGTCCGTTTCGAGATAGGAGGTGATGGTTTGCTTCGTGTAGGGGGGGACTCTTCCATTCCAGATGAGGTTACCAAATCGCCACAGGTTTAAAAAAAACATAATATGTTATATCAAAGAAAAAAGCGCACAGTGTGTTAAAATGTTATCATTGATGTTAAACACCATGTGGAGGTGATTATGGAATATTGTCACGCAGATATTGGAAGTTGACGATGAATAAGTCGAAGTTGTCATAAAATTGTGATATTCCTTTACCCTTGACAGCAATGTTCAATGAAATAAAATGTCGATATATCTAAATGTCGAGTTGAATTCCACGGCAGGATATATTTTCGTATACAGAATGCATTCGAAGGAGTTTCTCTTACTAAGGAATGTAAAGGCAGACCAAGCACACGTTTTCACCGATTAGAATCCCAACATACTGTTGAAAGACATATTGGAACTATATTGTGGAATAATACGTCTAGCCTTTCGTCTTCGCATATTTCACTATTGTCGTGTAAGGTAAAGATAGGGATTTTTTTTAATTATTAACTGGAACAGGAGTGTATCTTGTTTATGAGACTTTCTTATTTCATCTTTACAAACTATGTAATAGTAGCAATGATTCGGATATGTTTAACACTAAATGGATAATAGATCATGGAAATGTCGTCTTGTAAAGAGAAATTGAAGGCAAATTGGAAATTAAATGCGTCATGAATTTTTTATTATTTGTAAATATTCCGAAACAGAGTGAACTGCAGGGATACACTACTGAGGAAGAAAACACTTCAATCAGGAAACTATACAGATCTTAATCTTCAAACATCATCTTAAGCTGGGTACTTAACTTTTTTCCTGACAGAGCTCGAGAGAAGTACATGTATATACTACAGGGGAAGGGGACACTTGTTACACTTCTACCAGTACATAGCAATCAGCGAATTGGTAATTTGATGCATACATACAAATGTAAACCAGGATATACCGTATATATACATATATAAACCTGAAAAAGGAAATCAGAGAACTGGTAGTTACACAAATGTAAAGAAGAGATTACATATCGAAATATAATCAAGGAAATGTGGATGTATTATTCGTTTGTGTAAAACGTGGCTGGTCACAAAGAGATCCATCTATACACCATTACATGTGTCAATGTCGTTTGAAAACATGTGTTTAATGAATAAATAAATAAATGTTTATTCGGTATATACATACATACAAACATACATACATAAATATCGAGGATATCCCATGGAACCTCGAAAGATTATTTACAATAGGGTCCGTTGATGCACGGATGTTTGCACTAGGTGTAATTTATGTGTGAATAAACCGGTGTACCAGGAGGAAACCCACATGTACGATCGGGCTACCGCCATACCCACTTACATACAACCCCTACCGATCACGGGGATCGAACTCCCGGGTCGCAGTCTTGAGAAATGAGAGTGATATATCTATACTACCGGACACCCCGGTGAAACAGAGACCGTTAATAATTTGAAACTGAAACCTTCATCACGGCAATGGTTGGTTCTTCCCAGTCATTTCATTCATTTCATCGACACGTGTACTAAACATCGCTCTCGAACAGTGATCACTCCCATAACTGCTATAAGTAATATAAAATAGAGAGGTAGGCAAACAACGATTCCTGGATACACCAGACGTGGAATATCAGGTGCCTAGAAGGAGTACGCAACCCCTGTCGATCGGTCACAACCGCCGTGAGTCCAATATCCCTATCAGGTAAACGTAGTTATCCGTAGTCAAAATCAGTATGCCCAAAAAAACGCCTTAACATTCAGTCTGAAACACATCAGACAGTATTTAACCCAATGAAAGGTTGTATGAACGAGCTAGATCGTTATAACGATCGTACAATTTGCGAAATGCTGATTTCAATCGAGACGGTTGAAACCCCTGTACTATCAACTTCTTTGTCAGTAGCTTGTCTCGATTCAAAAACTGACCATTCGCAGAGCAAGCTTTTGTGCATCGAATCAGTTGAGAGATATAAACAACACATCCATTTTCAGTAGTTCAGGTCTTAGTATATCATATACTAAATTTACATTAATGAAAGGTTGTAAAATTCGAATGTCTGTTAATATTTTTGCACTGTATAACCTTAACCAAAGTGGACGATGAATTATAATTATCAAAGAGGCATCGTTGAGTTGGATTGATGCTTTAAAGTTAAGTGTTTTGTTCAGAGTATTAAAGAATGTTAGTGGTCCTACCCAAATAGCAAAGTTAAAGGTCCATATCCCACTACAAAAAAAAACAGCTCTTGCTGTGGCCTTCAATTCGTCATTTAGATCTATCGACGTTTTGTTTATTAACAATAATAATTTTCATTCATATGTCGATTCGATATATCCATGTGAACTCGAAATAAAACACCACACAGAGTCGTGCATTTCTGATCCATACTTACATACATCAATAAAAATATATATTAACGGAAAAGAACTCAGCTTGATGACAAACGGAATTATTTCAGCTTCTCTATCGTCAACTTCCGGTGTTTATGTAGCAATATTCTATTATCACCTGCACAATTATGATGTTTATATCTTTCAACTTGATCTGCGGAAGGCTAGTTTTTAACTCGAGGCAGGCTACCGACAAACAAGTTGATGGTGCAGGAATTTGAACAGTTTCGTCTACAATTATTTTTTTGCAGATTCTATTGTCGTTATAACGATCCAGTTTGCCAATACAACCTATCATTGGGCCAAATGATGTCTGACCTGTTTCATACCCATTGTTATGCCGTTCTTGGCGTACTGACTACGGATAACTCAGTTTGCCTGATCAAAATGTTGGGCTCAAGACGTGTGGCCGGTTAACAGGGGGTGATCACTCCTCCTAGGCACCTGATCCCAGCTCTGGTATATCAAGGGGTTCGTGTATGCCCAACTTTCTATTTTGCATTGCTCCTGATAGCAAACTAAAGCAAACTAACAACTCAACTTTATCACAAACAGGAAGAAAAAAGCTTCTCCATCGTCAGGATTCCTAATTAGTGCAGTAATATTCCATTATAATCGACTTGTCGTGTTTGTATCTCCCAACTTATTCCATATGCAAGAACATGCTCTGCTTATGAATTTAGATTTTTAAACCTGGATATATGATTCGGGATGTCGCAAAGTAATGTTACGAGGCAGTTTAAAGTTCATATTAACACAGGAAATGTTATATGGGGACAATGTCAGCAAAGTAGTAGCGTTCGGGACATCCCACGCAATGGAAGACCTCATGTGACCTCACATCAGTAAGGTACGTTTATATGGTCATCACATTTGCGTAATTAATTGTAGTTGGCTTCTCTAACTGCTAGAATATTTGGGCATTAACGCAATATTCTCGTACTGGAAGGAATAAACTAGAAAATATATGTTACATGGTTGTTGTAAAGATCGTATTTGCAAATATCACTTTTCGTTAGGTCAAATAATGTCTGACGTGTTTCATAACAATTCTTAGACAATTTTGTACATCTTAAGTTTACCTACGGATTACATTGTTTCCCTAGTGAAGATAGAAGGCTGATGGCGGTTGTGACTGTTCAACAGGGGGTGATTATTTCTCGATGCCTTAGACACCTGTTACTACTTCTGGTAAGCCTAGAAGTCTGTCTTTGCCATTCATTTAACTTTGTATTCTATATTGGGTTCTTGAAATTGTTTGTTGTCACTTATCACATACATTTTACCATCCATTATATATTGGGAAAATAATGGAATAAGGAAGTTGAAACACTTGGAGTCATGAGCAAATTTATCTTACTTATTGAGCACCATACTTTTACGCAGCACCCTCTTCTTTGTCGCACATCAAACTCTAATACAACACCATTTTAGTTGTTCCAGATCGAATTCTCATGCAGCACCTTTTACTTGTAGCACTCAATGATATAGTGCAGTACCTTCTTGTTGAACACGCATATTCCTCCTTCAGATCATGCCATGATGTAACTTCATATTACTTACAGAACACATATAGTATGCTCTATTGCACAAGGTTATGGTAATAATTGAAACTGGTGGGAAATAATTGCAAAAGATCCTCAAAATTATAAACGGTAACCCCTAGAAACGAAAACTGATATCCTCTCTCAATTCAATTGAAATTTTATATGTGTAAAACTTTATTACTGACTTTTTATTTCAATAACAGTTGCTACTTAATAACTGAAAATTGTATAAATGATCCAAACAACATCATGTCATTCAAGGAAAGAGTTTTAATATCTTTTTATATCTCGGACACATAGGTCTCCATCTCCGCGATCCTTTCTTTTCACAAACAAACTCTAACTGTCCGTCACATGACGTGTCGCTCCATGTCCCATTCTTTGGCATCAACCTGATGTGTTTACTCCACACTCCTTCTGCCGGTTCAAACATCCCACAGCTTTCCAGTTGCCCGCCGTCAGGCTGGCCAGATTTCCAACTGGTGTAGTAAACTCTGCTTGCAGTAGAGGCAGAAAGAAACACCCCGTCTATGAGGAAGTCCGTTATACCAAGCCAGACCCTTTTATATCCTGTAAGAAAACATATTTAAATAGTAACAGCATTTAACGTATTGTAAGTTCCTACTTGTATATATGATGCTTTCAAGGGCAATTAAAATGTATTCAAGGGATATAATTCAACAACGATAATAGACATCCATACCAAACTAATTCACGTCTGGTGATATTGAAAAGAAACAACATCCCCTCTAGAGTATCTAGTCATTGGGAAAATGTTGGTTTTGAACTAGCCACGGGAAACCATAACAAGTTTGATCTCTCGTGATACTATGCAGATATTTTCTCCTTTTAGCAACTAGATATCATCAGTGGCATGCCTCCCCCCCCCCCCCCCATGGATCCGGGGTTTGCTCAACTCTTTATTTTGTATTCCTCGTATAGGAGTTTGCTCACGGTTCATTTTCTTCACCATCCTACGAACATGTCATTTGAGTCATGACCTTTGACCCGTGATATTAAAAGATATGGTTGTCATCTACTCTTTTGGGGAAAGCGGTGTACCAAGGTTAGTTTTTATCAAGCAAAGGGTTCGTAAGATACTGAGCAGAGTACACGTCCAGCGCAGCTTGACCCTTGACCTCATGATCTGAAACATATAACATGCCATCTACTCATTAAGAGCGCAATTTGGCAATTGTCAAGTAATAGTTTCTATGAATATTGAGCACACAAAACTTGGTTCACAGGTGGAAAAAATCGATGCAAAATAATGTGTTTCTCTCATTTTCAAAGAGTATATGTGCGGGGGTAATAAATAAAGATAGTTCTCCGATCTAACAGCTACTAGTAAATAGCGCGTTTACATCTCTCAAGTATGAGATTAAGCAAATTTAATGAACGCTTCACTTTCACCTCTAGTGCCGGACGACTGGCAAATGAACAAGCACCTGTCTATTGTAAACATACAATGTTTGACAGGTTACAGCTCAGTTGAGCTCAGAATCTAAGAAAAAGCGCACAGGCTCTATCACTGACTTGTGTACCATTTAAAGGTAACACTACCCCCCCCCCCTTCCCCTTAGTGAAATATATAATAATCCTGCATATCTTTGCTTAATTTTAATGTTAAATAGCTTCATGAAAAAGTGTTCTAAAAGCAAAAATGCCCCTGAAAGTATCCATACATATGGTGGTTTTTTTTATAATACAATATATGCATAGCAAAATAATATAACATTTGATTTGAAGCCGGTCAATAAGTCATGAATTTGAGCCCGTCTGTGATATGGCTGAGTCAGACGTAAATCAGCAGTCATACCACACAAGGTAACGCTAACGTACATCCAATGGATAAAAAAATGCAAATTTATTCGTCTCTGTCCCATTGCGTTTTTTGTCCATTTCAATTCTGGTCAACGGGTCACTTGTCTGGTCAAGTCAGGTCTATCATGCGGACAGTTTTGAGCATGTTCAAAACTTGAAACGGACACCTATGGAGTATGGTAGCTATGCGATGTTATGCGTTTTGATTGGAACTCATGTGTTTCTTTCCTGTACTTATCTAGTTTGAATCCGTTAATATCCGATGGACAGGAATCACAACCGGACTACTATTGAACATGTAGCTGGTCAACCGAAGCTTAATGGACATTAACCACATCTTTACAGACAAGAAATGCATGGAACTGACGAATATCGGTTGTCAATTGGAAGTCTGCATGATTGGTACAAGTCCGTTCTTCCATGCGTCCACCTTTTTTTAACCCGATACTTGTCTGTTATTTAAACGGTAATGCCCATCAATTGACCATAAATTCCCCAATACATGCCAAGGAATCGTGGGGTTGTTATGCATTTTATACACTTCATACACCGATTGTAGAAACCCCAATCAGCAACAGGGACAATTTTTATCAACGGATACAAATGTATCACATCGTGTCACAATGATTTTACTGCGCGTTGTATCCATGCGACGTCCGTTTGTGATACCCCGTAAGGTTTGACTGCTTCATAAGACGTAAACATGGGTCGTGTTTGTTTCTTCGCCAAATGATCATCAAATATGACCTTGAAATGGAAGTTCCATTTTGCTGCAGGTTTTGGGCGTTTAAGACCCCTCACTGATACAGCCGTGTGCGATAATTATAAGTCAAAATGGGTGGCACTTCACCTACAGCTGGTAAAGGGTTAAATATTCCTGCCAAGTGAATATGTTGTTTTACTTTCATTTGAATTACATAAAAGTCATATAAAGGTTTTAAACATCACAACTGTATGTCAACTTTGGTCCTGCCTTTTGGGGGCTTGACTGTCTACACAAGGAGTAATAAAATTACAATTTTGGCAGATATCTTACATTTCAAGGTCATATTTGCAAAGGTGCGACTGTAGGGAGGAAAAGTTTTGAAAATGGTCGAGCTATGCCCCTTAACCAAGGGGTGTTTTACCCAATTTGAAAACAATTGGAACAACATTTATGAAGGAGAAGTAAGAAATGCTCAATTGTAAATGGAGGGTATACAGGACACGAGGGTTGACGACAGATACAGACCAATAACATTACATCACCTCAGTGACTCAGGTAACCTAATATTCATCATATTTATGAAAGTAAGTGGGGTCATTTCCGGGTCCATACAATGAGAATCGTATATTAAACACAGATATATGATTGTAATTTATCAATCTAAGAAAGGTATATATAAATTATATGTCCAGCTATCAAACACGATCGATACACGAGTAAAGGAATATGTATTATACATATATAACTAGTACGCCACCGGAAGAGCATATCATAAACTATTATAATGCGTTTTTTATTTATGATGTACTTTTTCTAAAAAAAAAAAAAATATGCGACCTACTCGTTCAAAATTGACAGAAAAATGATTTACCTTGCAACAAGCTCCGCATATGTATCCATCTTTCCTCCCAGGATCCCCCGATTTCTAGGAGTGTGGAAGTCATGTTGTCGCAGTGTACCTTATAAATAAGGGTAAAGTTGCTCAAGTCATGTTAAAATATGTCATCATACTAGTAGCATAATCTTCAGTACGACTTCTTGTAGACAACAGGGGAAATATGTAGATTAGGGTACTGACTAGTAATTTCCATGACTTAATACTTTGATTTTGATTATGGGTGATCCCGTTTACATGTTCAAGATATAGGGCTCACGTCGGGTGTGAGCGGTCGATAGGATATACTTACTCCTCTTGGGCACTTAATCCGACGTTTGGTATATCAAGGGGTCCATGTCTGTCCAACTCTCTATTTTGCATTACTTATAGGAGTTAAGAGAATGGTCACTGTTCGTAAACTTCGCCACTCATCAACACAATGTTTCTTGCCGCGTCATATGAAGAAAATGGACCCAATGTGTAGTAAACAAATAATGGTACTTCCCCGAAACGTTAATATTATATTACTCACCTGAGCATCTTTAAAGGTGGAACTCTCCTTCGAGAACCAGTAGCAGTTGATTCCAAATGGAACCCAACCCTTGTCACAGACTAGTTGTAACAAAATATCTTATTAATGGAATCCAACCATTGTTATAGACTGGTAATAACAAAATATCTTTTTTACTGTTTTCCCTATAATAGCTCTAAAACTTCATTTTTATTTCGGTTTTCAAACATTTTGGTTGAGCATCACTGAAAAGGCATTATTTTTCGAAATGCGCACCTGGTGCATCAAAATTGGCACCGTATAAGTTTTACATTAATGGAACTGAGCCCTTGTCACATATTAGTTATAACAAAACATCTTATTAATGGAACCCTACCCTTGTCACAGACTAGTAATAACAAGCTATCTCATTAATATAACCAAACCCTTGTCACAGACTAGTAATAACAAGATATCTTATTAATAGAACCAAAAATTGTCACCAACTAATTATAACAAAATATCTTATTAATGGAACCCTACCCTTGTCACAGATTAGTTACAACAAAACATCTTATTAATTGAGCCCTACCCTTGTCACAGACTAGTTATAACAAAACATCTATTTAATGGAACCCTACCCTTGTCACAGACTAGTAATAACAGGCTATCTCATTAATATAACCAAACCCTTGTCACAGACTAGTAATAACAAGATATCTTATTAATAGAACCCAAAATTGTCACAAACTAATTATAACAAAATATCTTATTAATGGAACCCTACCCTTGTCACAGATTAGTTATAACAAAATATCTTATTAATGGAACCCTACCCTTGTCACAGACTAGTAATAACAAGCTATCTCATTAATATAACCAAACCCTTGTCACAGACTAGTAATAACAAGATATCTTATTAATAGAACCCAAAATTGTCACAAACTAATTATAACAAAACATCTTATTAATGGAACCCTACCCTTGTCACAGACTACTTATAACAAAACATCGTATTAATTGAGCCCTACCCTTGTCACAGACTAGCTATAACAAAACATGTCATTAATGGAACCCTTCCCTTATCACAGACTAGTTATAACAAAATATCTTATTAATGAACCCAACCCTTGTCACATATTAGTTATAACAACACATCGTATTAATGGAACCCTACCCTTGTCACAGACTAGTTATAACAAAACATATTATTAATGGAACCCAACCCTTGTCACAGATGAGTTATAACAAAATATCTTATTAATAGAACCCAGCCCTTATCACAGACCTGTTATAATAAAACATCGTATTAATGGAGCCCTACCCTTGTCACAGACTAGTTATAACAACACATCTTATTAATGGAACCCAGCCCTTGTCACAGACTAGTTATAACAAAACATCTTATTAATGGAACCCTACCCTTGTCACAGACTAGTTATAACAACACATCTTATTAATGGAACCCAGCCCTTGTCACAGACTAGTTATAACAAAACATCTTATTAATGGAACCCTACCCTTGTCACATACTAGTTATAACAAAACATGACATTAATAGAACCCAACCCTTCTCACAGACTACTTATAACAAAACATTTTATCAATGGAACCCTACCATTGTCACAGACCTGTTATGATAAAACATCGTATTAATGGAGCCCTACCCTTGTCACAGACTAGTTATAACAACACATCTTATTAATGGAACCCTACCCTTGTCACAGACTAGTTATAACAAAATATATTATCAATGAAATCGAAACCTTGTCACGAACTAGTTATAAAAAAATAAATCATTAATGGAATCCAACCCTTGTCACAAAATAGTTTTAACAAAATAGTTTATTAATGGACTGCACCCTTGTCACAGACTATTTGTAACAAAGTATCCGATTAATAGAATTCATACTTGTCACAGACTAGCTATAACAAAATATCTTATGGATGGAACCCAACCCGTGTCAGAAACTAGTTAAAACAAAACATACGAGCTATAACTGTGTTGGGATGCCATTGATTTTTTGAAGTTTTTTGTTCGCATCTTGAAACGGTGGTTATTTTGAAAATTTAAAAAAGTTGATTACACCCCTCCTTATGACCCCCTATCAGCTCACAAAGTTTGAAGTTTATCTCTTAAAGGACTTTCATTAGATCGCGAGGACAAATTTCTCACTAAAGAAGAGAAATAATAGGGAGAAGAAAAATAGATGCAATCTCGTTGCGAGCAACGAGAGGGTCTTCCGTCCAATTTTAGATGTGATGAGATAAGAATTCGACTGAGATTTTCGTTCATAAATAATGATACAAATATATTGTCTAGACGAACAATTTGGCTTCGGTAATATTTTACAAATATAGATCATCTAAGTTTTATAAATTAAAGACTTTCTGCCCCTCTCGGCCACTAATGAAATGGATCAGCCTTCCTTTAAGAAAAAAGTTGATAATATTATTTACTGCGATACAAATTCGACTGATCAGGCGATTCATGTCGTCCGGAGGCCTATTTTTGATATCATTCTAGATATATCTCGCAAAACTGAACAAATTTTCTTCTACATATCTTATCAAATTTTTCTTGAGAAAAAAGCTATTGGTTGAGATATTTATCAAACTGTTCAGGCGAGCCATGAGACCCGTTCGCCTTTTTCATGATGTTGTTCGAAAGATCTTGCAAAACTGAACAACTGTTGTTCTAGATGTCTTATTAAAAGTTTCTTGACAACAATGTTATATATTTTAACAATAATTCTGTTCAGGTGAGTCATGAGACCCGCAGGCCTATCTTTTAACATCGTTAGTTAACGCTTGCGAAACTGAACAACTTTTGTTCTACATGTCTTGTCAAAAGAAAAAAGTTATTGATGTTATTAATTGTGATACAAATTCGACTGTTCAGGCGAGCCATGACTCCCGGAGGCCTATTTTTTATATCATTAGAAAGATCTTGCAAAACTGAACAACTTTTATTCTACATGTCTTATCAAAAGTTTCGTGGGAAAAAGTTAATCATTGTAACAAAAATTCAATGGTTCAGGTGAGCCATGAGGCCTTTGGGCCCATGGGCCCATTTCCTGATATGACAGAGAAAGAAGAAGAAGAAGAAGAATAAGAAGAAAAGTGAGAAATCAACAATAAAATAATAGAAGGGTCTTCCGCTGAAGACGGTAGACCCTAATGCAAGGTGAAGATAGCGAACAGTGATCAATCTCATAACTCCTACAAGCAATACAAAATAGATAGTTGGGCAAACACGGACCCCTGGACACACCAGAGGTGGGATCAGGTGCCTAGGAGGAGTAAGCATCCCCTGTTGACCGGTCACACCCGCCGTGAGCCCCATATCCTGATCAGGTAAACGGAGTTATCCGCAGTCAAAATCAGTGTGCCAAGAACGGCTTAACAATCGGTATGAAACACGTCAGACAGCATTTGACCCAATGCGAGGTCGTATTGACGAACTAAATCGTTATAACGACCATAGAATTTGCGAAATGCTGACTTCAATCGAGACTGTTAAAGTTAAAAAAGAAAACAATAAAATTATAGGTCTTCCGTTGGAGACGATAATAAGAAACGAAGCAAAACAATATGTTTCCGACACTTTGTGTTCGGAGACATAATTCTTAATCGAATCAATTTTTACACCTAAATATCATGCAACATAATGTGTTTTATCTGTGTTCAAAATAATCCAGTATCGTTTACATCTGTTAGAAACTTTTGCGATGAAAGGAAAGTTATGATTAAAGAAAGTAGTAATGCCGTTACTTCCCCTGGGGGCAAGAGACAATGTTACAGTTGTACTGTATAAAATCGGAGCGTTCCGTCTTATATTTTAGGGACTTTGACAGATGATACAATACTATAAATTACTCATATATTACAAGATGTTTGGCAAATTTCAGATGTACAGTAAAACTCGAATATAGCGAACACGAATATGGCGAACATACGGCTATAGCGAAGTGAAATTGATTTCCCCGACAACTTCTTTATTATATTCTATATAAAAATCTGCATTTATAACGAACACGGATATAGCGAATTCACGGATATAACGAAGTAATTTCATATCCCCCTTTAATTAAAAATGAACGTAAAAATCACCTTTTATAACGAATTATTATTTTCATTTTAAACTCATGAATTCTAACAATCACTTATTACGAAATTTCTTTTTGTATTTTTTCAAAAGAGTTTGTTAACGCAAAACAATACTTACACATACATTTAGCAATTATATTGTCGGTGTTGTTTACTATTCTCGTTAATTAGATTTGAAGTTTGATTGCATTTATTTTATCATACACTCGTTTACTTGTGTAAAGCAACGTCAAGTAAATGAAAACTGCGATAGACTGTATGTATTGCACATAATTTTGTAGATAGTTTTCTTTCGACATGTTCTTGCGTGACTTAACACTCCCTAAAGATAAATTATCATAATTATATAAATCAGTGTGTATATATCTTGTACAAAAATATTTCTTCTCGAAAATACATAGGCTTAATTTTTCTTAGAGACAATACAAACTCAAGTATATCGATTGTTGCTTTCTTATGCAACTTATATACATGTAGAACAAATCAGTTTTATAACGAATTCATTATATTTTAATTATAAATTCGCTATAAGCGTATATCGAATTACGCTTATAGCGAATTTTTACAGAGTGTCCGCAGAAATTCGCTATATCAGAGTCTTACTGTACTTCTAATTTCAGACATGCATTTAATTTTCATTTTTTTATTTCACCTTAAAATAAACATCTACCGAACATGTAATATGTTAACAGTATTTTCGTGCATATTTACTATCACTAGCCCCACGGTCATGACACATTTTCATCCTTAGTCAAAATCTGAATTTTACGATGAAGTGATTGAAAATTCCATCATTATAAATGAAAATTATTTTTTAATATTGTTTCATTAAATTTACTAAGAGTAATGAACGTTTTACAGACGATTGCAATTTCGGCGTAAGTCTGAGTTTGTTTGTTTATCCCGGGCCTAGGCCTCCAAGCATTACAAATTCCTAATCCTCTTCTTATTGATGATACTGAGCAATGTTACATAAAATGTGCTCCGAAAATAAAGTTAGTACTAAAAACAATTCCACGTTATCCGATCGAAATCTTAATTCTATCGTCATCCCGTATGTATAGGTGTTGACACGGAATACTATCTGAGCATACTGACCTGAACAAATATCTGCAATCCAAGACATGCTAGCCATCGTAAAGTCCCCTTTACCAACTTTCAAAATTCTCTCAGACTTTTCGGAATCACTTACTGGAGATTTTATTTTATAACTTACTTGTATACCAGTGATCATACGCATGGACCATAAATTTCTTCCAGACGTGAGTAAGGCGGGAACTTCTGGCAAGGGGAGAGGTTCTGGTTGTGGTTTGGAATCGACTCCTCTTGTACTGGGTGGAAGTACGATTTGATACGGTAAGGGTAAGGCTTTGAAGAATCAAAACAGTCGCAAAACAAATCTTAAATAGAAAAACAAAATACTTAGATCCCTAAGCATTACTATATGTCCTTTAAACATATATAATTCGATAAATTGTTCATTCTTTTTTCGTTCCTTTGATAATTTCTCATCTCTGGCGTCAACACATCTAAGTGTAGTACAAAAATTGAACTGTGCATCGTACTCATGATCATTACAAATATTTTTCACTGCCCCGCTATTTCTTATTGCGACATGGAACCCAAATGTTTTCTTACTGCGACAATGACTGTAGCGACATGTCATCTCGGTGTTTTTATTCCCTGGCTAACACCTGTCGGGACACGGGACCTCAATATTTAAGGTTATGTCCGATAAACCCACCCCTTTCACGTGTCGAAAGATTGATAAAGAAGCTGTTAGTATGTAT
Organism: Ostrea edulis; assembly: GCF_947568905.1. Lineage (NCBI taxonomy): Eukaryota > Metazoa > Mollusca > Bivalvia > Ostreida > Ostreidae > Ostrea > Ostrea edulis. The sequence continues at coordinate 8,189,223 of NC_079171.1, read as the reverse complement.
ATTGGCGACTATAGTTGGAACCCACAACCTCCCCATCAAGAACTGAATGTTCCAACTACTGGGTCACCGATATCGATAAAACATGTCCGTGTTCTCCATCACATGAATTGTTACATTAGTGTTATGCAAATATGATATATTTACACTTGAAGCAGTGTAGATTTGAGAAAAAGAAATACGCCGATTTAGAAATATTATGAAACTTTATCACAAATAGTTGTTGACTTACGGTTAGTAGGGGCATGTTGAAGTCGTCTGTGATCTGTGAAGTGTCAACATCAAGAGGTCGCCTTGGCATTATTTATACTTAGTGACTGACGCTGATTGGTGGAGAAGTTCTCGCAATAACGTATTCATAACTCCTACTTAAAGTTGAGGACGAAAATCAATAACCATTGAAATTCGTCTTCATCTTACCCCTCCCAATGTTGCAGTTTTCAGATGTATTGCATTTGACACTTCAGCTGCAGCCACGGTCTGTTCTGGACCGAACAGTGTATGTGGACGGTCAACAGGAGATACTTTTCCCTCCAAATCATCTTATATCAACCTGTGTTTCCAAAGGTGTGTGTTTGCGCCGTTTTCGATTTTAGGGCTTTAAGCGATTGGTAAACGTTAGTTGTCTTCACCTCTCTTTATAATTGTGAATATTGATTTAATGGAGTGTAAAACAACAAATCACTATTTCACATATTAAATATGCACACTATACTTTCGTATTAAATATGTTTGAGATAGTAATGGATTTCTTCTACTTGATAAAGTTGAGTGTTCCAAAGTGCTTGCCACCCGCTCCTAGCAGATTGGGTTTAAGATGCTTATTTTACCAAGGGTAGTGGCGGACATGGATGTCAATAAATATTGAATTTTTCTAAGCTTTATACATAAATAAATACATGGATAGATATATTCACAAACAAATCACGGATTTTAGAATATGGTCATTAAGTCATCGGCTTACTGAAACAATTAAATTTCTCCAAAACTAAACTGAATTGGACGACTCATTTAGCTCCATAACTGTTTGTTTATCATTAGCAGTACTCTCTCTCTCTCTCTCTCTCTCTCTCTCTCTCTCTCTCTCTCTCTCTCTCTCTCTCTCTCTCAGTTTCTGGAATATCTCTAAATAAATAATTCCTTCATCTACCAGTAAATATAACAAACGCCATTTTTTGGTAGCAATTTAAAGTATCCCTTACAGCTGGTCGTCTTAGTGAATCGATTGGTCTCCAGTAAGTTATATCAATGTTTATCGGGATTTTAATGTAAGCATTTTTTTCATTTCATCTGAACCATTAGTCTCTAGCAGTGTACGGATCCTATATTGTAAGAAGAAAAAACGCCATTTGCTGATGTGTCACACAACCTTGCCGAAAGGCGACATCTGCTTATCTTAAGTTTGAAAGCTTTAAAGGTATGACACCATTCTCTTTATTGCTTCAAGAAAATCCACTGTCGATTTCTATTTTGATAAAGGAAATTGTAAATTCCTCTGATATAACCATCCTATTGTGACGAATTTAAGTGTATACATATTTATGGGTATGCTGTCATGTGTGAGGCATTAAACGACACTTGCTGCATCAACACTTCTCTTTCTAAATATTGTGCAAGTAAAAACAAAATTTACTTTTCAAAACTAGATCGACAAGTTATAGTATGGAATACGCGTTCTTGCCAAGATTTCTCAATAGAGTTTAAAACAAACAGTGGGGAAACAATTCCCTGCCATGAAGCTTACGTAGTTCAATCAGTTTTATGTTGGATATAATGAGTTTTATAAACGGGATAATTTGCACTGCATTTGGAATGAGTCTGAAATGAAATATTGCCTTCCAAAGAAAAAAATGCCCTTCATTTCCGTAGAAAATCTGGGTTTTTCGCTATATATATATAGGGGATGCTTACTCCCCCTAGGCAACTCATCGCACCTCTGGTGTGCCCAGGGGTCCGTGCTTGCCCAACTATCTATTTTGTATTGCTTATAGGAGTTATGAGATTACCTCATCAGGATATGGGGCTCACGGTGGGTGTGACCGGTCAACAGGGGATGCTTACTCCTCCTAGGCATCTGATCCCACCTCTGGTGTGTCCAGGGGTCCGTGTTTGCCCAACTATCTATTTTGTATTGCTTGTAGGAGTTATGAGATTGATCACTGTTCGTTGTCTTCACCTTGCATTGATTACTGTTCGTTATCTTCATCTTGCATACACACTCCAGAAAGTTTCTGAAAGCTGGAAGTTAGTTTCATTGAAGGATAAATCTTTTCCTGTACGTAATCGACGACAATGCAGGCAGCTTGAATGATTTCCGTTTATAAAACTCATTAAATGAAATATGAAAGGAATGAAGTACACTGGACTTGTATTACCCCTTCGGTTGAGCATCACTGAAGAGACATTAGTTGTCGAAATTTGCATCTAGTGCATCAAGATTGGTACCGTATAAGTTTTACATTATGACCCCTGGGTTAAGGCCTCTACTGGTGGACTGTTAGTCCTCGAGGGTCTCTACAGTCCAGTAGCTACGTACTTCGTTACTAGCTAGAAAATACGGATGCATATTAAATTGCTGTTATAAAATTTAAAAATTCATTTCAAAATTAAGAATTATCACCCCTACGCATAGCTCTTATCCTTAGTTGAATTTGACTCCACTTTTTGACACATTGATTTTCCCTATAAAAACTGCATTGTTATTTCGGATTTCAAACATTTCGGTTGATCATCACTGAAGAGACATTATTTATCGAAATGCGCATCTGGTGCATCAAAATTGGTTCCGTATAAGTTTTACATCAATATGACTAACGTGTCCATGCTGTTTTGGAGCAAGATCAAGGTCAAAGGGTCATAATTCATTGTTTGAGATGAATAATATTGTCACAAAAAAGCTATTTACAAAATATGAAAGATCTGTATTAAATATTTCGGGATATATTGATTTGGTCAGATTTTTAAAAAAAAATAGAATTGAAGGTCAAGGTCATCAGATCAAATACCGTATATACGAAATAGATCGGATATTTAAGAAGTAGTTCTCAGATATAACACATTCTTGGCGCTTGGATGAATAATAATTCAGGGAAAGTCATGTCGGGATGGGCAGATATCGAAATTATGGTCACTAAAATAAAGAAATCGGCATTAAAAAGACGCAGATATATCCATATGATACATGGTCATTGTAGGGGATAAAGATTGTTTGCTAAAAGTTTGTTTTTACAAAGTATCGTTTTCATCGGCAACCCCTTTCATCAGTACAAATATAAAGTATGCGATAATTGTAGAACAAAATATATCGAATTAAAAAATTGAAAAGAAAACCTTCCTTATAAAAGTTGATTTCCTGTTCAATTTCAATTCCAGGATGACAGGCATTCTGTGTATATTATTGACGAATAAATGTCATGAAACATAAGTATGAAACTCAGCCATGAAAATGGGATTAACTTCATTAAATCCGTATTCGCTGTACCGAGGTTTCGCTTCATTTGTCCACGACTATAGAAACCATACAGGAAAAGACTGCATGACATATAACAGTAAATTGATGTCATAAAAGAACCACCGTGTACATTTGTAAAGAGTGAGATACCGGACTCTTTCACATGGTTACCTTGATATGGAGGTGGCGAGAAATATATGCCATTGAGCTATTTTGTTTCAACGGGGATATTATCATCGCGGGAATGTTAAAGCACCTCATATTCCGATGACATAGATGACAGTCTTTGAAATGTTTCCTACGAAGGGAGGAAACTCCTAAAATTTCAAAACTAGTTTGTGTGTTCCCGTGAAAGCATCTGTATCATAACAATACAAAAATATGCGGTTCATTAGGACATCATTTCATGACTTTTAAGATATATCACGAGTGTACTTTTATAGACAATGAGTAAAATGATCTGATTACAATGTAGCAATAGTGATGCTATAATCCTTCCGCTTTGAGTGAGAAAATCATAAAACATCTAAACACCAAAACATTTTGGTGTTTTACTTTCTACACTAATTTTCTGGAGTTGCCTTTCACTAATTTTTCCTGACAGAAGATTCAAGAAGCCAGTGTCGGGCATATGAATCTCAATGAATGAAATCAATATACATTAATCCTATCAATAAAGTATCAGTGTTTCACATATGAATTATGAATATCCCATGCCATATACATGTATTCCCAACACCTAACATGTAGTTTACACTTCCACTCCACAGTTAATAAATTATTTACATGTGCATCGTCACCCGATATATCATTATGACATTGATCAGACACACATCACACGACCTTGTATTTATTCATATCTTCGTAACTGTGTGCTTTATATTCTGTATTATTATTATTATTTTCTTCATTTATAACGTGGAAAATTACATATAGTTTCTATGTGTTTTGTGACTTTTTATGTATGGATGGAACTTACATGGAAATAAAATCGTAATTGATTAAGTGTAATCTCAGTCATACCCTTCTTTAAATCATGACGTCACATTGTTTGCGGATTCATACCACATCAGTCACTAATTTTAAAACCTGACCTTACGTTCTTGTGAATGACCACATGGAGGGCGAAGAGAAATAATAGTGATCAATCTCGTAACTCATATTTGCAATACAAACTAGAAAGTTTGACGAACGCGGAGTCCTGTTCGCACCAGAGGTGGAATCAGGTGCCTAGAAAGAGTCGGCCGGTCACACCTACCGTGAGCCCTATATCTTCATCAGGTAAACGGGGGTTCCCGTAGTGCATATGTTACTTAATGCTGTTCAAATGACATTGAAGATGTTATCTACTGTTTATTTTGCATTGTACTGCAAGACAATTCCTCTCAACATTGCCTGCTTCATCTTCAATCGCCGACGATCACCAAAACGATGGTCTATAAGCGTAATAATACACCTCCCCCTCGACGTTTTATATCATCCAAAAGCGACGTTTTAAGGATTACATCTCTTTTCTACACAATACTTGAAGCAGAACATATCACAGAACATTGTTTGACTAAATTTATTTCTCTGAGTTTCTTTTCTTACATTACATTTTCCCCTTTGTTTGCCACGATACATTTTGAAAAAAAAAGAAGAAAACATCATTATGTGTTACAGCACAAAACAACATCCGCTATCCCTCTTTCCCAAGTGTATGTCCGTGCAGTCCTTGACCTTTCTTTAGTCTTGGTCACAGTATATACCGACATCTTTAGAATGAGAGCATTCGTCATCTCCCCAGGGTGCCCTTGGACAGTCCTCGATTGCTGTTTCATTTCCGAAACATCCCAACTTCGACATCCACACAGGACCCTCTCCTTCACCATATATATCAGTGTATACGGCCTCAACTCTTCCTGTTCTGATTATAAAACACATATCATGAGATAGATTACCTTAACTCTGCATCACATTGCAACCAATATAGATGTTTAATATTTACCTATTTACAACGTATTGCAACAGACAAACAAAGCTAGAAAAGTGGATTGGATATTGTTGTATATCTCAATCGTAAAACTTTCATTCAGAAGGAGATATCACCATTGCCGGTGAAGGGCTGCTAAATGTAGGTTGATACTCCGCTTTTGAGCGGAGAAGGGTGTTTATTGTGCCACACATGATGTGACACGATCCATCGGTATTATTTGCGGTTTTATTCGAGGGATTTGCCAATTATGACAAGCAAGGGGTACTGAGGAGCTGTTCTAGCTCGGATCGCAAGGGGAAGATCGATCGTTATTCCATATTTACAGGATCGTTAACCATAATTAGCTGATGTACTCACCCCGGATAACCAAGCAGGCGGCATATCACACTGACTTCTTCCAAACCAAAGTCATATTTACAAACTGTACCCCAGATACCAAACGCTTGTACTTCCACTCGTCCCATGTACTCAACTGATGTCCCCGCAAGTCTTACTTTCACATTTGGTTCTGCAAAATATGTCAATATATCACAACGATAAGCCGATTCAAAATACTATATATCAGATTTACTTTTCATTGAAATATTCTTGTCACCTGTCACTGACTAATTTTTCCATACCATGATATAGCATATTAATAACATTCCCACTTTATGACTTAACCGAATTGGATCCACACAAAGAAGCTAGCATGGCTGTGGAAAATATACAAAATCCGATTTCAAGACCACAACCTTAATTAGATGTCAAGACCACAACCTTAATTACAGATGATCAGTTTGGAAACTTTTAGAATATATGTTTGAACATCTTTAAAAGCCGCCCTGATCCTATTGAATATTGATATATTGAAATTTCCTATATATTTTAAAAGATTCACCCCCATGCTAATGCCATTTAAAAAGATATGTTGAACTTACACGACCCATTGATGTTTGCATTATCTAAAAGATTACAAACAGCATATATCATAAATCCTAAAAAGAATAAATACATTAAGGGTAGGGGAACAGGCATTCTTGGAGATACCAGAGGTGGAAGCAGGTGTCAAGGAAGAGTACGAATCCCTTATCAAACGGTCAGCCCTGTCGTGAACTCTTTAACATGATCAGGTAAACGGAGTGATCTGTGTGTAAAGAGTGACGTAAAATCGCCTTGAAACATGACAGACTGTATGTGACTTAATGACAGGCTGTATTTGTAAATTGGTGGATTTGAAAACTCCATGATTTCAAGTTATAATGTTGTGGGATGGGTTAAAAAATGAGGCACAAACTGACATTTTTTGTCATTTTTAAAGTAAGTTAAAATTATGTTTTCTGTTAATTTTAGGTTGTGTATATGTTAAAGTTCATAAATCCAAAATGCATTATAATCAATAAAGAACTGAAAAAAGGTTGCAGACTTTTTATCACAAGGTTTTCGCAAAGTTTTACAATAATGCTATAGTAAAACCACAGTGTCAAAACATCAGCTTTACTTTGCAAATGGTGTAAGAAACAATGATCAATAATTTCAGATTAATTTTGTATCAAGCACATATTTGATTTTTTTGGAGACAACGTTTCCCTTTTTTCTGAGGATGGCTTAATTTATATATATATATATATATATATATATATATATATATATATATATATATATATCTGAAATATTAACAAAAATGAAAATAAACTGCTTTCCATGTTCGAGAAGATTCCTTAAAAGAAGTACACACCATTTTTTCAAATATCAGGCTAAAGTCAAAACGACCCTTACTTTAACCCCCTTTGTATCCCTCATTCCGTTGCACTCCTGGTAATAACTGTATGCATCGATTATAAAGGAAACATTTGTTTTTGTTTTGTTCAAATAGAGTTGTTTAAGGCGATTAAAAATCAGTTTGCATGTATCAAAAATTATCTATTTTATTATCAGACATACTGAAGACATTCGTTTATAATTTCAGACATATGTTTCTACCAATTCTGTTTTTATGCATGCATAAACACATAAGTTCATTTGACTTACTTTTGTTGCACTTATTTACAATAGTGAAAAAGGATATGAATGGGGTTCTGGGAAACAAAGTGCGGTTTTTAGAGAAAATTATCAGGGCATATGAAGTTTTCATCAAATTTAGTGAGGATTTGTTTTTGTTTTTCGATCAAAATTTGTTGGGGAGGGGGTGTAAACTACTTAATGTTTTCTGTTCTTTTCCAATAAAGTTGTATTAATAGATAATAAAATCCTTTTTCGTACATTAAAATGCAATTTTTTTATGTCAGTCATACTGCAAACAAATACTTATGACTTCTGAATATATGTTTCCATCAGTTATGTTAATATATCTTCAGTTCAGTTACTTTTGTTGCACTCCAGACAAAATTTACATTCATAAATTACATGGGAATTTTTCAAGTTACTACTGAGTTATGAATCTTTTAATAACACTAACATTCTCATATTAGGGGATACCTTCCCCTCTTAGGCAACTGATCCCACCTCTGATGTATCCGGGGTTCCGTGTTTGCCCAACTATCTATTTTGTATTCCTTATAGGCGTTCTGAGATTGATCACTGTTCGTTATCTTCACCATTCATCAAAATAACTCCTCTTCGATTTTAAACACAAATTTCAATATTTTAAGAATAGACTATAAAAAATTGTTAAAATGTCTCTAAATGTCTCTAAAACAATTTCTAAACTTCTATGAAAAATGATCGTCAAAGTAGAGAATATGTTACTTAAATCCATATAAGAAACAGTTTTGGTCAATGATAAATATTCTAAAAGAAAACATACAAAATGTTCCCACAGTTAGACCTGGAAAATGTTCTACTTAATTATTATTGCAGTTGTTTCATTGTGTCAGGAGTGCAACACATTTATAGGCTGGTAAAATTGACAAGAAATCGTTCATGGTGATGTGCATTAAAAATTGTCTTCAAGACTTCATTCACTAATGCATATTGCATCTCTCAGAAATAAAACAACACGTGAAATGAAAAAAAAAGACGAAAACATTTCTAGCAATGTTTGTGGAATAAACATTTCTTTGTAATAAACCATTGGAAAAAAATCATAAAAGATAACCTTCAATAGTTTTTTATTTACTTGTACACATCTGCTAATGGTTTAAAAGGCATACGCTAATAATCAGAAGCATACAAATTATTATTTAAAGATAAATATCTAAACTATTGACACGTATCAATGAATGGTTGCATTCCTGACTTTGAAAAAAAAACAGTTCTGTGCGCAATTTTTTTTTGTTGTTGTATTTTTGTATTTTTTAAATCACGTTGTTATACTGCCTCTTGTAAAAACTAAAGACAAATATATTGGTATATGTAGTTTTCATTGGTGTCTGTCAAAATTCGACTCCAGACTATAAGGGGTATACTCATTAGATTTATTCCACAAAGTTTACATGGATATCAGCATTTATTTATTTCATTTATTTGATAGAAGATATGTTGTTTTAAAAGTTTACATTTCCTTTGTAAAAAAAAAATAAACCGTTCTTTGTGTTACACTCCTGACATGGTACTACACTTTTTGAGCTGATATTAAAACCATGTGTTAAGGTGTAAATGGTTCACCACTCTTGACATTTAAAAGTATACGCATTGGAAGAATTTTAAACAATAGTTTTATTTCCATATAAATCTGTGTTTATAGACATAAATTGCTAGTTTTAGCTACATTTTAGGACACCCATTCATTGGGTTTGTTTGTTGGGTTTTTTTTTTTGTGTGTTTTTTTTTTATTATATATCTCTTAGAATTATGGAACACAGATATACATATCATGACACAAGGTATGGAATCCGTAAAACAACCCCGACTGTGTGTAAAACAACCCCGACTGTGTGTAAAACAACCCCGACTGTGTGTAAAACAACCCCGACTGTGTGTAAAACAACCCCGACTGTGTGTAAAACAACCCCGACTGTGTGTAAAACAACCCGACTGTGTGTAAAACAACCCCGACTGTGTGTAAAACAACCCCGACTGTGTGTAAAACAACCCCGACTGTGTGTAAAACAACCCGACTGTGTGTAAAACAACCCGAATGTGTGTAAAACAACCCGACTGTGTGTAAAACAACCCGACTGTGTGTAAAACAACCCCAACTGTGTGTAAAACAACCCGACTGTGTGTAAAACAACCCGACTGTGTGTAAAACAACCCCGACTGTGTGTAAAACAACCCGACTGTGTGTAAAACAACCCCGACTGTGTGTAAAACAACCCCAACTGTGTAAAACAACCCCGACTGTGTGTAAAACAACCCCGATTGTGTGTAAAACATGCACGATTGGTCAAATATGTTCTGCCTTCTTTTTTTTAAATCACCCTGCAGTTCTTGTTTTCCATGCAAGGTGAGTATAACGAACAGTGATCAATCTCATAACTCCTACAAGCAATACAAAATAGAGAGTTGGGCATACATGGACCCCTGTAAAACATGGACCCCCTACTTTGGCTTCAATCAACCTATGTGTTTATTATTTGAATTGTCATATGATTGGAAAATGTGTGTACATTTAATATATCCTTTAGCTTGCATTCCTTGCGGGAGCTATGATTTTGATCACTTTTTTTACCTTCCATAATCCCATGTAAAACATTGATCCATTATTAAGCCAAAACCCAACCCCCATACTACAGATTAAAGGAATGTATTTGCATATTGATGCAAAAATCAGTGACTCTGTAGCTCTTATTTTACAGTATTTATTTCTATACATTCCCATTCAGAAAATTAACCCTGAAAGTCAAACAATTCTGGAGAAAAGTAGATTTTGAAACATTTTCGACAATAAACACAAAATGCAAGAGATATATTTTGATCAGAAAACTGCATAGAGTTTGACTCAAATTAGCTAAAAAGCGTCCCGAGTTAATCAGGGAAATTTTAAAGAACGGTACTATTTGACATCCTTCATGAGGCAAAAGGAAATATGTAGCACCCATTTTGGCATATAAGGAAGCATCATACTCAATGATTTACTTTCAAAATAAAATACTCTTTAAACCTGATGTAAGAATGGAAAATCGCTAACTCAGCCGATAAACCCGAAAATACACAGCGTTTTCTTTCTTGTTTATGGTTCCATAGTTTTCCATATATGTCTAACTTACTTATGTAACGTGGGATACAATATTCCAAGATTTTAATGGCAGTGTGATTTACCATCGGAAAGGCAAAGGACGGAAGCTTCATCAGGGGAATAGCAGTTGTCTTGTCCAAATGGCAGATGTCTGCAGTCTGCGAGCTCTGTCTCATTCCCTACGCAGTATACTTCATCCAACATACTTTTACCTTCTACGTAATCAAGTATGCCACCTCTGACAGCAACAGGTGTGGTACTAAACATTAGATAAAACAAAACGGTAAAATAAATAAGGTTTATTTGTGTTATTAGGACGCTAGGGAAATTGAGATGTGTGATCAATTAAACATAGTTAACTTATTAATAACTACCATTTCATTCACTTTTTTTTTAGATTTAATACGAAGTATTTTGGGCAAGTAAAACATACATTGTGAATTTCAGGACCCCCCCCCCCCTCGGGGGGTGGTCTTAGGCGATGGAAAAACTGCCGATTAGAAATAATCTCTACATGTTAAGTAACGCCAAATGCATAGTCAGGTTTAACAGGTACCTGTATGTTTCTCCCAAATTTGCAACTTTCATGATCCCGGGGTAGCGGTTCTGACTTCAGCATGGGGAGAAACTTGGTATATATCTTTTTATGTTCAAAACATTACATCAACAAATGATATTGATACAACATATATATAAAGTAACTATATATTTAAAAGGAGCAGGAAGCTATTTCCATGAATTGTAAATTTCCCGAGTTTGATTTCATGGCAGAAATACATTATCACTGACTATTGTCATCATCAAATAAGAGAAGTTTACGAGGAGGAAGTTCAAGGCATTCCGTTGGTAAGAAAATAAAGTTGTTGGTTTGCTGTAAAAACACTGTTCTGTGAAATATCATAGCATAAAAGAAATAGTTAGTACGCACGTGGTGTCATTGATTTCGAGTTCAATGGGGTTTATAGAACGTGTATATGAATAAAAATGAGTACTGGAGATAGATAAACCGCCGCCGATTTATGTCAATCTCGAGTTGAGGTATCGTTGTCTTCCAATAGCTTTGATATGCCAGAACGAAACATGAATGGATTGTTTTAGTCCTTGAGGATAGTGTTATTTTAAACTAAAACTCATGTGAATGATGAAAAGTGAGGATAACGAACAATGATCAATCTTAAATCATACTCGCAATACAAAATAGAGAGTTAAGCAAACACGGACCCTTTGATATACCAGAGGTGGGATCAGGTGCCTAGGAGTATCCCCTGTCCACCGGTCACACTCGCTGTGATGTATTGGCTTCTTACTTTGCTATGCGATCTACATTTGTTTGAGTTATCTTGTTGTCGTGTTATCGGATTTAGATATCCAGAAAACAGACCGTTCCATTTCGGTTTATACCACTAGATTGTTAGATATAGTGTATATACACATGTCTTCATCACGTTTGAGACAATGCAATTGCTTACCCAATGGGTGAAGATTACAAGCATTACCAATAAATCAACAACTATAACGAAATAAAAACCGAGACAGCATTCGACCTAATGATAGGTTGGATTTGGAACTTGGATCAGAGATTATCGGAAATCCTCAGGTTACACGAAAATATAGATATCCCTGATATATTAACTTATGGGAATATTTGTTTACTAGTTTACAGATGTCAACTATAGCCCTGGGTGCTAAGTATTTATTTGTACGATGTTAGTCTGGTTAATAAACGCCAAATTAGTGTTTAGAAAGATAAGATTTGCTGAAAGCTGACATGGTAAATAGACATCGTCACAGGAAAGAAACAAGAAAGTCCGCCATCTTTCTTTTCAAGTTTTAGTGTATTAAAGGAAACCGCTTAGCATAAGTTGGAATATCTTACGGAGGACACCAAAAGGACATACTTCTATGAACATTCCCTGAGTCTTACTGCTATTCACTTCAAATTAATGGTCACCAATATAAAACGGCTTCCTGTGTAATAATTCTGACCAGGGCGTAGTTTTGACATATCATGAATAAGTCTATTGGGATAGATAATTGCATTCTAAAGACATGACTTGGTTAATGAATGGATGGTGTGAGTCACATATTGACGAATAATATTTACTTTGTATGTCCAAGCATGTTGCAAACCACCCTGGCCTCCTTTTCTGTCCAATTGTCGTCACATACCGCTCCCCACGTCTTGTTTACGAGAATTTCAACTCTGCCAGCGGCTATTGTTGCGTTTTCACAGCCTATAGGTACTAAACGGACCGGGTACTTGGGACCCAGAACTGTTTGGAGAAAAAATACATTAAATGAAAATGTTCATACAACAAACACGGTGCATGTATACTCGAGATCTTAGTATCACTGAATGAAAGGGAATCTGAGTTTAGGTTTATGGTACCCACGCCTAGTACCATAGGTGAGAATTATTAGTAAATATCCTACGATAGTTTATACCAAATAACCTGCTTTCAAATAAACAATGAAACATAAACATTTGTCGCCTCTCTCTCTCTCAGACAGAAAAAATCTTACTTGTATAGTTCCTGTCTCATAGAGAGTTCATGTTTAATATATTACCTACATCCCCAGCGTCGATACTGGCAAGACTGGCCATAACCATAACACCCGCAATACAAATCTAATATGAAAAATACTCAATATAATGTAGGTTTACATGTGCTGATAAATAATATACGTTGAAGGTAAAGATCACGAACAGAATCAATCTCATAACTCCTATAAGTAATGCAAAAGAGAGAGTTAGGCAAACACGGACCTCTGGATATAACAGAGGTGGGGTCAGGCGCCTAAGAGAAGTAGGTATTCCCTGTTGACAGGTCACACCTGCCCTGAGCCCTATATCTTGATCAGGTAAACGGAGTTATCCGTAGTCAAAAATAGAGAACACGTACTCATCAGATTGGTACTATGGGAGGAGGGACATACTATTGCGTTGCATGCTTTAGGAGTTCTTTGTTGTTTTGCTGTATAGCTACATCTATGATAAGCAGTTATCTAAGTACATTATCAAAAAAACGAGGATTTAGTACAGGGATCAATCTCGTACCCTGTCTATTACAGGACATGCGCGAACTCTTGGAAGCAGGAATTCTACGATCAGGTATCCACCGTGAGCAATAATCGTCTGTAAAATTCAAGATTTCACTCCCATTTTCAAGCATGACAACAAATCATGTAAAAACGCACACTCGTCATGAACAGTTTGTTGTTCGAACGGATTAGTTCAGTATACCCAATACCTACGTGTATCTTCAATATGCCACTTACCTTTAAACAGAACATGGTGTCTTGGTATCCAGATACACAGCGCAGTGTGCTGTGCCTGTGTTTATTTATATGGTATACCTGGAATTGAAGAGCTTTGATTGGATGACACAATGAACATTTTATCGCATACAGCAGATACAATGTCCGCCTTTTCTAATCGAAAAATCACCAATGCAGAAATCATTTAATCTTAAAATACCTTATTCTTAATACGTACATTTGACGAAACATTTGACTAAACATTTATCTTTGTGCTGTTAAGATGCATATTCCATTCCCCTAAACTAATGGAAAATACACCAGATAAACAGTTGTAACTGAGTCAAATCAACACAAGAAAAATATCATATATATTGACATATCGATGGTACAGGGGTTTCAACCGTCCCAATTGAAGTCAGTATCTTGCAAATCCTATGGCCGTTATAACGATCTAGTTTGTCAATACAACCTATCATTTGGTCAACTGTCTGGCGTGTTTCATACGGATTGTTAGACCGTTCTTGGCACATTGATCTTGACTACGGATAACCCTGTTTACCTGATCAGGATATAGGGCTCACGGCGGGTGTGACCGGTTGACAAGGGATGCTCACTCCTCACAGCTACCTGACCCCACCATTGGTGTGTCCAGGGATCCGTATTTTCCCAACTATTTATTTTGTATTCTTTATAGGAGTTATGAGATTGATATCTGTTCATTATGTTCACTTTTCACCCTCGTCAGAAATTTCTTTTGACGTTGGTGGTTAATGTTTGTTACGCTTTATGACGTCATATTTATCGAAGAGTGTTGCGATACAAATACTCCTGATATTTTGGTGAATTTGTTGAGAAAGCAAATTAACTCCTTCAAAGGTAATGTGTAAAATGGGAGTAAACCACACCATTCAGATAAATATAATAAATTATATCTCAAGATCATGATCATGAATTTAAATTGTATAAGAAAACATTGATTGACTAGTTACAAGGACAGCAGTTGACCCTTTTTTTTCAGGAAAACATATCCGTTCTCTATTGAACAAAAATTGCATTAATTCGTATATAGATTCGATATATCAAATTGGTACCATGTAAGTTTTACATTATAAACCCTTTGTCGAGGCCTCTGCTGGTCGACTGTTAGTCCCCGAAGGTCTCTACAACCCAGCAGCTAAGTACTTCATTACCACCCTGAAAATACGGATGTATATTTAATTGTTGTGAAAAATTTAGAATTCATTTCAAAATTAAGGATTATCTCCCTCATACATAGCTCTTATCCTTGGACGAATTTCACTCTACTTGTTGTCACTCTGTTTTTTTTTTTCTTAAAATAGCTCTCACAAGTTTATTGTTATTTCGGATTTCAAACATTCCGGTGATGCATCAAAATTGGTACCGTATAAGGTTTACATTCAAGTGAACTAGAAATTTTTAATGACAATATAATTTCCCATTTGATTCATATTTAGATATTTTAGTGAAACTTAAAAATGAACAACCAAGTCAGCTTTTCAGCGAAATAAGTCCACCGTCGTCAACATGGACTTCCTACGCAGACGCAGTAACTCGGTGATAGGGCGTTTGCATTGGTAATAGAGCTCGAGTCTCACTCATCAAACCTATTTCGTAGATATATGCAGTGCTAAATTCTTCGACAACGTTTGACGTCTAAAAGTGGTAATCACGGGTATGTCGGATAGGAATTTTAAAGTGTGTCACATCAGTGCTACGAACCAGGGACCCGTTTTACAAAACAACTTACGAAAAAGTCTCTTAAATTGTATTACACTGATATTGCTTTGAGTGAATGAAGTAAAACTTTTCTGAGACTTCGTTTTCAATATTGAAAAAAAATATTTTGCATTTGGAGTGAATGATCTTATAATAAACTAGAAAATTCCAGTATGTAAACTTGGTCGTAAGTCGTAAGTTCTTTTGTAAAACGCGTCCCTGAGCGCTAAAAAAAACTTGTGGTATTTTTCTTACAACTGGTGTCGGTTCAATATGGACAAAGCCAATGATAAGACCCGTGAATCTAACATTCATGTATCACCTGAATATAGGTGAATGTCTTTGAATTAAAGTCGAAGAAGCAGCTTAAAATAATCTCTCAACTTTTAATCAAGACAATCTTGTGAAGTTACTAAGCCAATTGCAAAAGAGAGGGAGGGCATTGTTGAAAGACTGAACATTCTTTAGTTATCAACACCTACTAAAGGAAGAAGTTTGTGAAATTGTAGTATGTCACGCTATAGAATGTCACGCTATAGTGTGTCACGCTATAGTATGTATGTCACGCTATAGTATGCCACGCTATAGTATGTCACGTTATAGTATGTCATGCTATAGTATGTCACGCTGTAGTATGTCACGCTATAGTATGTCACGCTATAGTATGTCACACTATAGTATGTCACGCTATAGTATGTCACGCTATAGTACGTCACGCTATACGATGTCACGTTATAGTATGTCACGCTATAGTATGTCACGCTATAGTATGTCACGCTATAGTATGTCACGCTGTAGTATGTCTCGCTATAGTATGTCACGCTATAGTATGTCACGCTATAGTATGTCACGCTATAGTATGTCACGCTATAGTATGTCATGCTATAGTATGTCACGCTATAGTATGTCACGCTATAGTATGTCATGCTATAGTATGTCACGCTGTAGTATGTCACGCTATTGTATGTCACGCTATAGTATGAAAGGCGGAATTAACGAACACAAATCAATGTCAACTCTTTAGCAATACAAAATAGAGAGGTGTGTGAAAAGGGACCCCTGGGAACACTAGAAGTGGGATCACGTGCCAAGGATGAGTAAGCACCCCCTGTAGACCGGTCACATGTGTCACTTTGTATCATATTCTCATACAACTAATGTATTGAAATAAACAGATTGCAAGTCGCCCTACACTAAAGATTTATACACGTTCTGGTCAATCTATATGACGACAAATAGCATTCGGTCTAATGCCGGATTATATATCCTTATAACGACTACAAAATGTACATATTGTTAACCATGGAAGTAGAAAATGCTTCTCTAATTTTAACGTATTTGTCCATTTAGAAGTTATTCATACTCCGAAGAATAGGTTCTAGCATATTTCTTAGTAGGGGATAATAGAATATTGCTACATAAACCTGTAGCAATGACGGTGGATAAGCTGATGTCATTCCCTTTGTTATAAGGCTGGAATTTTAGCTTGGAATATCCAAATATAAAGCAGACACGGGAGACTGTGGTATTCATTTTAGTTTGACTGTCAAATGTATACATGTCTACAAGTGAGTATTGCAATAAATTAAACGTTATCAATGTATCTGAATACAAAATTGGATATCACAGCCAGACATATTTTCTTTTCGTTTCGTCAAGACGTTTCTGGAATAAATTCTATCTGGCAAGAACGCAAAACAGGTCACGTGATAAAAGAACACAGAGAAAATACCGATAGACTGCTGAAAAACCTATTCACTGTATTTTTATATCATTAAATATTTCATACAGATCCTCAATGAAATACATACACATGGCAAATAACCACAGTTGACAGTGCAAGACTACTGGTCCGAACTGAATCACACCGGGAACTACCAAGGCTATAATGCGTACGCTGGCCAAGATTAATTCCGGTCATATTGTAAATTGCTGACTTTCACAAGCATTCCTCTGATGTAAAGTCCAAATATTAGTTATATGATGTTCTCAAACTATCGGTACTATTAAAAGATTAATGAAGGGGTCAAATAATTGATTGTTTCAGTGATAAAATCTTCGTCTGGAGATCTGGGCACTAATCATTTGTCTACCGGAAGTTAGATTAGAGTTTAAAACGTAGTGCACTCTTCAGAAGATTTGTATGATATCGGATATATTAACTCCGTTAACCTGATCAGGATATAGGGCTCACAGCGGGTGTAACCGGTCGACAGGTGATGCTTCCTCCTCCTAGGCATCTGACCCCACCTCTGATGTGTTCAGGGGCCCATGCTTTCCCAACTATCTACTTTGTATTGCTTAAAGGAGTTGTGAGATTGTTCACCTTTCATTGAAGGAGTACCGTGTCTTTAGAAATGAGACCGGGTAATCAAAACCGTAGCATTGCTGACAATGTGAGATCTGCTTGACTACGACAATTGTCATCAACCTATCCCACAAAATACAAAATGCAAAAATCTTTCATTTTCCGTCTATATGCAGTACCATCTTAGCATAGGATAATAAGATATGATCCGCTAATCCATTTCGTATTTGAAATAAACACAGTTCTTCACTTTCACCGCATATTTTCTCCATTAAATCACTATCAATAATTAGAGAGAGAAAAACCCAGAATGATGGCTTAATGCAACATGTTGCGTTATTGCAAGACTCAAACTGAATGTTAACAATATATCTATGCAATAAAGTTGCATACATTGTGCATCGTGAATAAAGTTATCAGTTAGTGAAGTGTTTAATCCTGACGTCTTAGCATGTATATACCAGATTTATCACATCTGACACTTTATATCAGTGTATTGCGTTTTCATTTCTTACAGTAAATGGAATATTGATTTTGTTTGAAAGTTTTCTGAATTTATCATCCTAGTGTCAATTTCACTAAAACGTGTACGTTAGTTTATCACCAGGTGTAAAACAAAAGACTCTAAACGTATGCAGTGTGGTTTTATAATATACAAGGGAACTATCATGTTGTGATATTGCAAGTCTCAAATTGATTTCTGACATTTTATGTCAGTTATAAAGTTGCATACATTGTGTATCGTGAATAAAACCACCAGTTCATGAAGTGATTAATTCTGTGTACATAGCATATTTACCACACGTGGCACTTCCTATCAGTTGATTGCTTTTTCATTTCTTGCACAAAATCATACTACAGTAAACATAATTTGATAGAATTTTATCTGTATGACCAATCATGGCAATCCTTACCCAAAATTTCAGAATAATATTGAATGTGAAAATAACTCATACGTCTACAGTTGATATCTTAGTGTTCTTATATAGAGTTGATTATTTTATTTTCTTATTTTATATCTATTGCCATCACCATTTATACCTTTACTATTATATACTTTATGTCTATTATTTCACATCACTGTTCGTTATCTTCACCTTTCATCTATTCCCTTTGCCTAATATATGGTATATCCAGGGATCTTTGTTAGTCAATATCATTATCTTGCATTGCTTATAGGGGTCATGAGATTGATCACCGTTTGTTATCTTGGCTTTTTATCTTGAAAACTATTGTTTGCTTCTATGGTTCTTAAAGGATTGACATCATGCTATCAACTTTATTTAGTATTGCCAGCCAAATCAGCTCTATGACAAGAAGTTGTGCTAACTGTATTTCATATTTACCAAAAGTTAAAACTGAATATTACGTACGGTTTTCTAAGGTATATTTCACAATTGTATGGTATCAGTTGTCTGATTTTATCAGAAGTTATGGTTCTATTGTATCTTTTAGATCAGGATATTGGCAGCATTATAACTCAAACACGTGATATATGTTTAGATTTTCCCAGTGATACCGTATATCAGGTTTTTCCGCGTCTAAACCAGTATATCAAATCTACACGAATCATTTCACTATTTCAAAGTTACATCGAAAATATATATTATCACTATCTCAACTTATAAAGGAATTGGGAAAAAGCCAGCATTTATGCGAACTCCTAATTCTATATGTAAAAATTAAGTCAATGAAACGATTTACAGTATATCTGAGTTAGTGTCGCGATTATATTCAAATCTCAATATGGATGATATTCCTGCTTATCTTAATCCTTCTTTGACATTTTCGGATTTGTTCGTATGTAATTATCGAGGTTGTCAGGCCTTTCGCTCTAAGTGGATTCATCCGGGTGAGAGATAAATCGAACGTCATCTCGTCAATTTCAGAAGATACGCTCAGCTGATCACACACATGTGCTGCGTACCAGTTTTCAAAAACAATTTTGCACATTTGTTTGCACTGAAGTATATTGTAAATATGAACAATTTAGCCATTTAGTAGCATAAATCACTGTTCGTTAGCTAAACCCAATACAAAATATTTATCGATGATTATGTTCATTTTAAAACGACCATGACTCATGTACCGTTACATATATGAGTATCTCAGGTATAATCAAATGATTCAGATTCGTTATTTCCTTAAGATATACAGCTCATTGATTATGAATACAAAATATTTACAAATATATACAAATAAGATAGTAGAGGGTGAGTAGACATACAGATAAAATTTTGAGGATTTACAATCAATGCATTTCAGCATACGTGTAACAATACACTTGAATAATATGTCGTAGCAAGTACAGGGTCATAAGTTACATGAATATCGAAAGTTTGTAGCCTTTTGTGGGAACTTTCCTAAATTATTGAGTTATATTTTATTATTTACACTAAGAAGTTTTACTAATTTGAAGACACTATGTTTCTTGTAATAAATGTTGTTGATATATTTAATTCTTAAACCGTTATAGAAAGCACAGTTTAAAATAAAATGATTGAAGCAAAGAACGTGGTCCATTTAATGAGCTTGCTTTTTATTGTGATCGGGATGTAGGCTATTCTGACCGAGGTATAGGCTACTGAAGCGGTCATATAGATGGTCAGTTGAAGTCCGTTCGCAGATTACAGGAACGACTACCTCACTTTATCGGAAATACGAGACAATGAGATACCATCGAGGACTTCCTTAATCATACAATCACTGAAATACGAGACAATGAGATACCATCGAGGACTTCCTTAATCATGCAACCACTGAAATACGAGACAATGAGATACCATCGAGGACTTCCTTAATCATGCAACCACTGAAATACGAGACAATGAGATACCATCAAGGACTTCCTTAATCATACAACCACTGAAATACGAGACAATGAGATATCATCGAGGACTTCCTTAATCCTGCAACCAAAGAAATACGAGACAATGAGATACCATCGAGGACTTCCTTAATCATACAACCACTGTTATATGCCGTGGTGTGAACGGAGACAATAGACGTGGTTTGTGACGATGATCTCCTAAAAATATACATTACTAGAACTTTTTGATGTGCAGTCAATCTTTCATCCGATCTGCTACTATACATTTTTTTGTGTAGTGACAGGTATTGTCGGAGTGGATCAACGATTTGATTTTAATCCGATTAATCTGCGTTATTCATAAAACTACCCCAGGTGATTAAAGATCTGATTGTTGTGTAGTTTAGGAAATTACGGAAGCGGATCAAAGATTTAATTTTATGCAGATAGATGCGCAATTTATAAAATTACGGAATTGTATAAAGATCTGATTTTAATGACAGTAATGTGCAGTTTATAAAATTGTGGGAGCGGATCAAACATCTTATTTAAATCACATTAATGTGCAGTTTATAAAATTATGGGAGCGGATCAAACATCTGATTTAAATTACATTAATGTACAGTTTATAGAATTAAAGAATTCTCTAATGACACTTGTTACAAACTTTTTCTCTCAAAATTATGAAATGAAAGTTATGTTTTTCTAAGTAAAATGAATACAATATACGGTTTGGAATTTCATGATTTCTTAATGGAGTTCAATAAAAGAGAATGACACTATATTTCAAATACTTATTGAACATAATTGAAAATGTAATAGTCTTTTATTTAAAAAAAGAATAGCTGTACTTATTACAACCCAACTCAGCCAAAACAAAAAAGATCATCCAATACATCCATTTTTATAATGGGGGGGGGGGGGTTGAATGTCCTTCAATATATTCTCTAATTTTCTACACAGCTTTACTTATGCATTAATAGTAAAAATATATTCCTATTCACCACCGTGTTGCCAGTAAATTGTTATTTTACTGTATTGCATTAAACTTGACACACATATATTGTAGTGTGATCAGCAGAGCCTGGAATTTTACAATCAATTTAGAAATAAAACAAATAACACATATTTTGTTCGCGGGTAGGTTAAGGCTTCCCTTATAGAACATCACAGTGCACTTTATGCCTTTACTTCTCCGAACTACCAATGTATGAAGTCATAATGGGAAATTACGTCAAGTCACTGAAAACTTGAGCTGTTATGACGGGGAAAGTGTCAAAAACTGTAGACCTTATTTCAAACTGCCTATCAAATGTCAAAACGCTGTTGCAAAATGCATGCGTCTGAATTGTATTTTAATATCTTATATGTCCGAATATTTTAAAATAGTTCGCTTAATTACCCTTGATTGAAATTCAGCGTGTTTAAACTGCTTTCGAAAAATATACTTTTGAAATGTACTCTGTTTTATACCAGTGGTAAGAGGTAGAATTTATGATGTGTTTATAAAGAGTATAGCGCAGGCAATTTATGAAGATTCATTTGAGTTATTTTACGGACATCGTTAGAGGAGTTTGTTTTCTACCCGAACCTTGCTTGGGTTAATGTGTGATGACTTTGTTTGAATACAGATTACCCTCAAATGTGTAGGTAAGAGTGTCTGTAAGTTGAACTCTTCATGAAATACGTGTATTTTGTACGCAAGTAATACTACCATTTTTTTTCAAGCACATTTCGGGTACACAAGGATACAGTGAGTTCATTTCTCAAACAAAAAGTTAAATCAGCTGCGCTGAAGCGATTTATGTGAAACACTTCAATCAATTATAAATGACCGCCACGTGATCAACGAAGTCATGTGATATCATAACAGATATGCTAATATATAGCCGAGGGAACCTTCTATATAAACTGTTTGTACTTAAATATATAAATAACAAATGGAAACCAAAAACCGACCTCGCAATGCAATGTATGTTTTGAACGCATTTCAAACTAAGGGAAGCCTTAACATAGCTGCGTTCTTTATTGATTTAAAATGCATTACCAAATTCAATGAGACTTTGCAGGGTTACTACTCAGCAATGCTTCCAACACATGACATGTATGTTTACCCTATCTTTGATAAAAATCTTGGAAATTCATTGGCTGAAATCAATTCTGAATACACTGATATGAGGCTTCTTACAAGCCTAGTACTAGTCATATACTCCTTCCACGTGTTCTCCGTCATCACTCGTAACTACTCGGCTATTTCCGTAAGCGCAAATCATACCTGTATCTAAGGTATTCTCCCACTATCAATTACCACATACGTTTATGTATTATAATGAATACGACGTTATTGATACCATATGTAAGGCGAAGATAACAAAACGGTGATCAATCTCATAACTCCATAAGCATTACAAATAAAGGGTTGGACAAACACGGATCCCTGGATATACCAGAGGTGGGATTACGTGCCTCGGAGGAGTAAGCATCCCCTGCCGATCGGATACACACGGATACACCCGCCATGATGTTTGATTTGCTGTTTGTGATTTTATCAAACCTTTTGTTTTACTGAATAAATTCTTACCCTTGCATAAAACACTGTCGACCATATTAAATCCAACACAGGAAACTTGACAAGCCGCGATCCACGAGTTAATTTGAGGTGACCCCATCCGATAAAAAATAGTTTGCTCCGGAAATCGTTGCGAACAAAGTGGATATTAGATACACGCAGAAAAGAAAACTCACATACAATATCTAGTATACATTTCATTAATATTTCCTATACTACGCTATTTATTTACTATTTTTTCATTGATCTCTCTGTCAATATGAATTACGCAGAAACACAATGTAAAGTAGCCATTTGATACTAATTGTGTCTAAAGGAAAGAAAAAACAATGTTTGGTACCTATTTTGAATTTGTAGGTTAACACCACGCATATTTACGTGACACGAAATTAACATATCCGGAAGTAAATGACTCTCCACATTGCTTTAAACACATGTAAGTTGATTATGCAACCCAAAATGTATCAGAAAAAGAAATAAATCGAACAGTGATCAATCTCATATAAAACAGAATGATCATTCTTCGTTATCTCCACCTTTCATAGAGATCCTAAAGATACTTTAGAATGGATAGATAAAAACCCAATCAACCTTAGGAAAAAAGTGCATCATGCATGGTAGAGAGTAACGATTAAGAAATTTTCGAAATATATATCAAGGGGGATAGCGTCGTTACTGAAAAAGTATCATGTGCAAACCTACTTAATGTTTATATTGTCTTACATGAACTGAACATATTAGCATTTTATATAAAAAAACGTGCAAGGAAAATAGTTATGTGGTATGGATCACGTTCATTATTATCTCTTATGAACTATTTTAACTTGGCAGAAGATGTATGTGTACCGAGTTTGTTGATCCTTGCCCCAACTAATCGATCTGCATCCTTTTACTACGCCGTTGACCTTTGACCATAAGAAACAATAGACATCCTCCACTTGGCATAAAGGGTATGTGTACAAAATTGGACAGTCCTACCCCAACAGTTCAATTGTATTTTGCTTACAAGGTATCCCTACTAAGTGACAGTGTGACCTTGACCTCGAATAATAATAGTCTTATTCCTCTTATTATGGTGATCAAATGTACCAACTTGCAATTTCCTAGAGCTTACGGTTCCGTTTACATCCTGTCTAGAAGGTCTTCCTTCTGTGATACTGTTACCTTGACCTTCAACCTCTCATCTCCAAAACAACAGGCATCTTCTTCTCATCATGATTATCAAATGTACCAAACTGCAATATCCTGGAGCTTACGGTTTGGTTTGTATCCTGCCTACAAAGTTTTTCTACCCAGTGATACTGGGATCTTGACATTTAACCTTGAAAAACGATAAACATCTTTCTCTTATCATGTTTATCAAATGTACCAACATTCAATATCCAGAATCCTACGCTTCGACGTGTACCTGCCTACAAGGTTTTCCTACAAGTCGTAATACAACCTTGACCTTTGACTCCTGACCTTGAAAGTCAATAGACATCTCCCTCTCATCATCGTGATGAAATACACCAAGTTGATATATTTTGGAGCGTAAGGTTCGGACTGGATCTTACCTACAAAATGTGCCTACTAAATAATAGTACGACCTTGACTTTGACCTTCAAAATCAATAGGCATCTTCCTATTATCATGGTCATCAAATATACGAAGGTGTAATATAGTTAAAGGTTCGTTTTGTATCCTGCAGACAAGTATTTCCTACTAGGTTTTCTTGCATAGCGATGCCACGACCTTGACCTTTGACATCTGATCGTGACGAACAATAGACATCTTCCTCTCATTACGGTGATCACATGCACCAAATTGTAAAATCCTGGAGTTTACGATTCGGTCTGTATCCTGCCCACAATATTCGGACAGACAGACGTACAGATCGACAAACGGACGAAGTCATACCATAATACGTCGCGTCTTCGACGGGGTATAATAAAACAAAGTTTACTTTACATTAACTGAAAAGTTTTGAGAACAAATTCCCTGATAAAATGAAGTTTAAAATCATCTAATACATAACACACCTTTTTTTTGAGAGTATGCAAGCTATTATTTAATACGGAAAGGGAGTTCTTTTTTGTATCATAATTTGCTATCAACATTTTTCTGGTGTATTACTGTGAAATAAATATGAATATACAAACTCCATATATCATCAGGCACCGTGTGTTGTTGCACTTTTACATTTAGTGTAAATAGTCGTTAATTAAACACATTGAAGAAGATAAAGGGGCGAGTTCAAGGTAACACCATAATATGAATATCACTCTTGCACAAACTGTATCTAAAATATGGAGTAGTGATTTGATATGAAACAAAAATAATATATGATTATTTCGCAGGAAAAATGTCCACGTACACAATTCAAGAAACAATCGCCGTGTACAAAACTGTCAATGAATGAAATAAACACATCATATTGATAAATTCTCATTGTTTCACATTTAAAACTTATACGGTACCAATTTTGATGCACCAGATGCACATTTCGACAAATAATGCCTCTTCCTTGATGCTGAACCCAAATGTTTGAAATCCGAAATAACAGTGAAGTTTTAGAGCTATTATAGCGAAAAACAGTGTGCCAAAAAAGTGGAGTCAAATTCGTCAAAGGATAAGAGCTATGCGTGAGAGAGATAATCCTTAATTTTGAAATGAATCTTTAAATTTTATAACAGCAATTTAATATGCATCCGTATTATCAAGCTAGTAACGAAGTACTTAGCTACTGGGCTATAGAGACTATCGGGGACTAACAGTCCACCAGCAGAGGCCTCATACAATTGTATCCCATGGCATGTATTTTAAGTCTCTCCCATAAAGTCAATATTTAGGCATCCATGACACATATAACAAATTCCTGACGTCATCCGATGTATGTTCCACACACAGGTACTCTGAAGTTGAAATGATATATATGGTGGAGTTCCTCATTGATAATTTCTTCGTAGTATTGGATGATCAGGAATGTCAATAGTATGAAACGTGAAGATAACAAACAGTGCGAACGGTAATCAATATCAACTCTTACAAGCAATACAAATCAAATAGTTTGGCAAACACGGACCCCTGGACACACCGTATGTTGCAATTCCAATGGGCACGAATTGTGCTCCTTTCTTAGTTTGCCTGTTGTATGCTTATATAAGAAGAAATTATATCTAGTTGTGGCTCTCAACTCGACATTTAGACATATTGATAATGACTTAACTATTTCAATTAATCTTTTTTATTCATACAATACGAAAGTAAAATCATTACAGATATGTCACTTATTTAGATATTGTGCACCTTTGCTTAGTACATCTATTCTGGATGTCATTACTTGTAACCAGAACTGCCTCTTTCTGATACCCCCACCCCAACACCTTTGAAGATTTTGAGTAATGAAAAAATCACAGAAAGTTGTGTTACTAAATTTATTTCATATTGTTACATTCCATTAGCTCTTCTATTTGTCACAGGACATTCTACAAAGGCGAGAGACATAAGCTCATACAATGTCACAGTACACGCCCACATCATCATCATCGTGTGTACAATTGTTGTCTCCCAAGGGTCTCCCTGGACAGTCCTCGATCGCTGTTTCATTTCCAAAACATCCCAAATTCGACATCCACACGGGACCACTCCCTACACCATATTTACCTTTATTCAAGATTTCTACTCTTCCTGACCTGATTAAAAAAAGCCATGCCATGCGCAAAATAAAATTTTAATGTCTGAATCAGCAGTAAAAGACATGAAATATGTCTTCAATTTTACTATCAATATATTCGCAACCAATCGAGGTTTTCTACCACATTTATGATAGCGGTAAATAGCTCTTGGCACCAGATAATAAAGGGCATGAATTTGTTATTCTGAATATCTAGTTATAACGTCTTGAAGCAAAGATACAAAGTTGAGTAGATAATCAGTGCATATTTATAGAATAATAAACCACTGCAGTTATGAGTTAGCTGATGTACTCACCCCGGATACCCAAGTAGGCGGCATATCACATTGACTTCTTCCAAACCAAAGGAATTTTTACAAACTGTACCCCAGATACCAAACGCTTGTACTTCCACTCGTCCCATGTACCCAACTGATGTCCCCGCAAGTCTTATTTTTATTTTCGGTTCTACAAAATATGTTCCTGTACCACAGTGTTCAGTTGAATTGTCTTACTATTTTCAGATTGCTTTTTATTGAAATATATAGTCCTTTACTTCCAAGAAAATTCTTTCTATATCATTACACATCCTGGACGTTACCTCACCAATTCATGGCTTAATCGAATCGAATCTACACAATGTAGGAATGCTTCTATAAAACTACCATGGTTTTGGAGAATATACACAACGATGCATCCGATGCTGATTGAATTATTAAGATGAAAATAAAAGATAAAGATAACAAACAATGAAAGGGGACCATGCACTTAAGAAGAATAACTACCCCTTGTCGACGGGACCTACCTGCCACAACCCCCACATCTACATCAAATAAACGGAATAAATGTGTAGTCAAAATCAGTGTGTAAAGAACGGTCCAATATGGTTTAGAACAGGTCGTGCAAAACTTAACACAATGACAGGTTTTCGTGTTAAATTGGATCATTTATCAACAATAGAATTGTCGAAATGTTTACTTTCAACGAGATTGTTTAATTCCTTATAAATCCACCTTTTACACTGCTGTTCTTAGTTTCTTTGTAACCCTTTGATCCCTTTTCATGGTTTGAATAGTCTAATCATGGTGAGTTTTAAGCTTTTTAACATATAATCGCATGATAAACGTTGATCCCACCTCTAAAATTACCCATTGAAGGAATACACTTGCGTATCAATGAAATGTGAAGAACATTGAAAAGTGAGTTCCTATAAGGACTACAAAATGGGGAGTTGGGCAAAGGCGGACCTCTGGATACAACAGTGGTGGGAGTAGGTGCCTAGGAGGAGTAGACACTCCCCTTTCGATCAGTCGCACCCGCTGTGAGCCCTATATCACGATCAGGTAAGCGGAGGTTGTGACTAATTGTGGCACTTTACTTCTTGAGAAGATTTCTAAACATCGTTATATACAATTTTATGTAGAAAATGAATCCTAATTTCAAACTTTATCTCGAGACAGCGAACTTGAATTTAAAGGAGATTAAATCTCTTTCTGCAAAGTCACCTCGCGTCAGAATGAGTTGTAATAAGTCATACGGATCTAAACAACATGAACGACACCAAAATAGCATACATCAAACATATTTCGATCCGAAACAGTAACTTAAGTGTGGTTCAGGTTTTAGCTGAAATTCGTTTAAAGACAATGAGTGGCACTGTATAGATGAGACAAAATGCATTGGATATAAAACCGATTTTGGTACCTACGTTCAATAATCAAGTACCATATTCAAAGTATAATTGTTTGAAATTATGGATTATATTGAATCGATGTAAGACTCGAATATCAGTGATTTAACAGTCTAACCTAAACAGCAGTTTTACTTTAATTCACAATTTCTCATATATGTATAACTTTCAATGTGAGATGTAATTAGATTTCAATGATTTACCATCAGAAAGGCAAAGAACTCCAGCTCTCTTGTAAACACGACAGTATTCTTCTCCAAATGGTGCATGATTACAGTCCCATAGTTCGGTCTCATTCCCTAAGCAGGATATGCTATTCAAAGTCTCTTGATGTCTACTGAAACCCAACACGCTATCCGTGACAGCAACAGCTGTGGTTCTAGAATATAAGAACGTAAGAACAACTTTGATAAAATGACAATAATTTCTGTATATTTTAGGTCACTGCATTCACTCACGAACCCTACTGGTCGACAGGGAATGCTTACTCCCCCTAATCACCAGTGGTCCGTTTTTCAAAACAACGTACCACAAAGTCACAAGTCTTAAATTATATTACACAGTTATTAGTTTGAACTATTGAATTAAAATGTTTCTAAGACTTAATTCTCAGCATTATCTTTTCCCTAGTTTACATTGGAGTGAAGGATTTGACAATAAACAAGAAAATTCCAAAATGTAAAGTTGGTGGTAAGTCGTAAGCTCTTTTGTAAAATGCACTTCTGATCCGGGCTCTGGTATATCCAGGGGTCCCTGTTTGACCAAATCCCAATTTTGCATTGCTTATGGGAGTTATGAGATTAATCCCTGTTCATTATCTTCACCTTTATAGGAGTTATGGGATCGATTATTGTTCATTGTTCATTATCTTCACTTTATGGGAGTTATGAGATTGATCACTCATCGTTGTGGTCACCTTTATAGGGGGCATGCCGTTAATCACCGTTCGTTATCATCACATTCATATGAGTTATGAGATTGGTCACAGTTCGTTACCCTCACCTTTATAAGAGGTATGAGATTGACATTGTTCATTATCATCACATTGACAGAAATTCTAAGATTGATCACTGTTGGTTATCTTCAACTTCTATTGAACTTTGTTTCTGTTGGCATGCGTTATCAGATAAACATACCATTTCTTGATAACTCCCATTTCATTTCTATTTATTTTTAATACAAAGCCTCGTTTTGGCGAGGGGAATATGCATTGGAAAATGCATTGGAAAACATCTAATACACTTACCATGAGTGAGTGCATTAGATGTTTTGCAGGTTCCAGACATGATCAGGGTACCTTCGCAAACAGAAGAATGAATGTATGGTGTACATCTTGACAAAATGATGTATAGTATTTACTCTGTATATCCAAGCATATTGCAAACCACTTGGGCTTCTTTTTCGTCCCAACCGCTGTCACAAACCCCTCCCCATGTGTTGTTTATGAGAATTTCAACTCTGCCAGCGGCTATTGTTGCGTTTTCACAGCCTGTAGGTATCAGACGCACCGGGTACTTGTGAACCAGATCTGTTAGATAACGAAATGAAATACATTATATGAAACGAGAGAATGTGTCAAATCTTTTGGATAGCCTTTTCCTTCTTCAGGACGATAGGACATTCACATAGAAATGAAAATTAAGTAATTATTTGAGCTAACACTGAAACTAAGATACGGAGGCTGATAACAAATAAAAAAGGGGGAATAATGAAATGATTTGGGGTAATATAAAAATATCTTCATAACGATCTTCAATAATAACAATCCTATAATTCCTACAAGAAATGCAAAATAGAGAGTTGTGCAAACACGAACCCCTGGTCATACCAGAGGTGGGATCAGGTGCCTAGGTGTAGTAAGCATCCCTGTCGACCAGTCATACCCACTGAGAGCCCATGTGTTGATAAGGTAAGAATGAGCTAACAATCAGGATCAACACGTATTATTGTATTTTCATGTAAAATACTCGAATCTGATTGATCGAGAAGCATTTGAAAAAACATATTGTTACCCTCTGAGAACAGAAAGCACGCGCCCCAGGGTGATAATATATAGCAACGGGTGACAGTACTTAACAACGGGTGATATTATAAAAAATTAGCACATGCGTCAAATTTATGCGCGTACGGTTCGCCGTAGATTGCTAGACGACGTCATTTGAGCGTTTGTAATAAACGGGAATACCCGCATCGATATGCGAAATGTCGCATGACAGTGATTGATCAAATATCAACACACGTAAGTTTTTCTGCTTTCCTGTTTACATAAAATTCAGTATAATAAAACAAATATTGCATGTAGTTGAGGGTAACTTTGAAATTTTCACCCCTCGAGAAACCATTGTCAATACAGCGTATCATTGGGTCAAATGATGCCCAATTTCTTTCATAAAATTCTAGGTGTTTCTTGACACACTGCTTTTGAGTGTGGATTTATTTACTTGATCATTGTATGGGGTTCATGGTGGGTGTGACCGGTCGATAGTGGATATCTACTCCTCCACGAAATATATTCCAACCTCTGGTATGTTCAGTCCGTTTTTGTCTATTATTAACTTTTCATCCCTAAAAAGGAGCAATGAAATTGATCAGTGTTCATTATCTTCACCTTTTCTAAATGAGTAGACAATTTACATTCTTAAACAATATGACTTGCGCAATAACATAATGTTATATTCGTAAAAATCGTGCAGTATAACACAAAGGAAAAGGCTTCCATGCAGAACATTGCCATTCATTATGTGTGGAATGGTCTAGAGGTAGCGCGTTTGCCCAGCATGCGGAAGGCCATGGTTCGAATCCCGGTTATAACAGCCTTAAGTCGTTAAACGAGGTAGTGCCAGTTCTACTCAGCTCCTGTTTTTAATGCCAAGGATCATCAGAGATGACCTTAAAAATTGATGTCCCATGTCGCAGTAAAGGTGACAAGCTAGAGAACCCTCACACTACTCAATGGCTGTAATCGCCGAGAACAGGTCTAAATTTAAAGAACCTTCACCGGTCCCCATGACGTCAGTATATGGGTGGAAAATATCAATAACAACGTTAAACACGACACAATCAATCAAACCAAATTCATTGTGGGGGCTTGGGATTTGTGATCTTTATTGCCTTTTCTTGTTTTAAAAAGGTCATAGTTTTTTATGGTCAGTTCTCGAGATTGATGAAATTACTGCAAGAATGAAATGCCCTATAAATATTTGATTAGCAATGTGATTATGGGGAGTCTCCGCGTGAAAAACACCAGACAGTACCATTACACGTTTCTCCAGTCCAGTCCTCCGTACATACGCACGAGTTGTCGATGTTTGTTCCGCCATTGTCACAGACTTTGTCGGGAATTTTTTCTGGAAATAGGCAAATATAATATTTTTGAATTTCGTTTATATTACATTGCATCTTACTTCACACCACGAGAGAAAAGAAACCAACAGCCAGAAAACAGAGAAAAGGTATGTAAAGCGTCTGGTTTAGACTGATGATCCGCGTCTCTCAACGAGACCGTAGTCCAACTCCTCGAATCAAATTACTGTAGTGATTATAAATTTATTATATACCCTCTTGTGCATTTTAAATCCACATTTTAAGATACTAAATGAATCCAAATTATTAAAAATACAAACATACGGTTGAATTTACATTTTGTGTATGCAGTTTTGTTTGGGACGCGGTCAATATTTTCCACAATTAACATTAGGATGATACACTGTGGCGTCATTGTGACGGCATCAGTTTCAGAGGATACTAATACGGAATCAAAAACCACAGTGTGGTGATCCTGAAAACCGGATCACACGCTGTGAAATCCACAGTATCAAAGAACGATACATTGATGTGTATATGATAAAACTGTGCATCAGAGACCAGCATATTGTACCTTGCGAGTTACGATAGGGCTTGTTTTATCTTTATGAATGTAGTATCAGTAATCATACGGTCGTGATATACTTTCTTTTCTATCGTATGACTAATGCTTCCTACACTGTATCGGCTTAAACTCTGCAAAATATTTCACAAGTTTGAATTGCATTTATTTTTTTCAAACATAGTTTGTTTAGAAAATGGATGTGATTCAAAATGTTTGGAATATATAAATATAAGAAATACATTGAGAGATCATAAACTCGCTTGAAATATCTCCTTAAGATTTATCAAGTCCACAACACCTTTAGGTTTCTCTTATATCAAAAAAGGGTTTTCAGTTGAAGTTGTTCAATACGTTACATGGAAAAATCATGAACAGTGTATGCGACTAGGTTCAGTAACTTGTAATTAACGAACAAATTGAAGAAAACAAAATCTTTTGTCAAATAAACATACCTCATTACCCATACAAACGCTTTGCAAAAGAAGCATGTTATTCAAGTTTAAGAACTTGTAATTTTCGCAAATATAAAACGAAATATAAAAACCTTTATCTCCCAGAGGTTTTCGATATGACTTTTGTAATGCATATTGTATCTTTCGTATGCCAAAAAATCAACATATATAAGAAGAAAAATACCGTTACAAGTTTTCCCAGTCCAGCCGGCTGCGCAGATGCATGTTCCCGAGTCGTACGTCCCACCATTGTCACAAACATTACTGATGTCGCAAATTTTAGCTGAAACCAACAAATCATATTTCACTTAATCTTTTTCACCTTTGATATCCTTGCAATCGTTAAATTGTGTGATTATCTAAAGAACGACAGACAGACAGTATTTTCTATAAATGCCAGAACGAAGTTAATTTATATTTTTCAAATTCAAATGATGATGACAACAGTACGTATAGTTATCGATTCATTCATTATATTATTCAAGAAATGGTTAACTGTTCAGAACAAAAGGTTTTACGTTATCCTAATTGTGTGGATGTTTGTTTATAAATCATTGGTTTTTGTTAGTTTCCTTGAATGCATAATAACAGAGGTGTGTTTATTTGTTTTATCACACTTTATCACACTTAAAAATCGTCCCCTATCACGTGATCATTTCTCGTGATTAACTTTTTCCGTCGGTAAACAATGGAGCTGCGTTGCAGTTGTGTATCCCCTAATCTATATATTTGCCACTGTGTCTAATAAATCAGGCAAATTGCTCATTGTATCACTATTTTGTCTCACAACCCAAGATATTGAAAAAAAAAATCAACAATTCTTGCTATATCAACGATAAAACGCAGTAAAACAAATGCACAATGAAAGTGCATTAAAGTGCGTGATTGTGGGGCAAATGCATATGTGCTAAAGTGCGTGATTGTGGGTAAGAGATTATAGAGACATTAATACGTTGGGATAAAAATAAAGGGATATTTTGTTCAACTTCGGAAATATAAGAAAAAAATACAAACTGTGTGCCGTCATGGAAACTCAATATCCATCGCTCTATTAAATTCATCCAAGGTGAAAATGAACCCAAAACATACAAAAACAATTTAATTTCATTATCAACTGCTTTTCAGGGTTTTACAAATTCATCTTCATTTTGTTCTTTGTCATACTGATTCATGAAATAGGCCTCCACCGTTATACTGGATTCTTTGTCATTCAATTATAAATGTCAACTTACAATGACAATACTTTCCTGTCCACCCGCTCGGGCAAATACATTTCCAGAATATCCCATATTTTCTGTAACGATGGTAGGTCCCGCCATTTTTGCATACATTGTGGTTTCTGTATCTGCGTGTGCCTAGTAATGACGATCATTATGAGTTTGATATGACATATATATGAACATTCTGCAAACATGGAAATGGACACATGATTTTCGCTACTATGTGAATGGACATTGCACATATACTATCATCGTCGTCAACACCCCCAACGTCTTTAACTTCTTCCCAATATATGCTCATTTCGCTGCTACTGTTCCGAGTGCTTTGTAAAGATCTAAAGTTGTTTCTCAAAATGAATGAAACATTAAAAAATAAGGATACGATATTCAACCTCATGGACACTTATGCTTTGTTAAATCAATGGTTAGCTGGAATAGGTAACTTGAAAGATTGTAGTTTGGAATCGTGACATAAGGCACTTGATGTTGGTTTTATCATGGCAAATGCATGTTCATTCTTCAGTGTTGAAATATATCAAAACTTTACAGAAACTAATAAGAAAAATGTTTATACCCGGTATCACAGGATAAAACTTTGCTGAACTTTTGCTAAAGAAACCGTATAAAAGCGTGGACATCCAAAATAACTTGTGTTTGTGTATACGTAGAACTCCATGAAATGTTCACAGTGTTTCTACATTGTCGGAACTGTAATTGATCATCTCGTGTTAAAACTCGGGTAGCATTATCGCAGTCCTCGAAAACACAATCGAAACACATACGTGCAACATTATCAAAAATACGCCTTTACCACTTTTCGGTAAAAATACTATTAAACTTCTGAAATAGATTACTATTCCCTCATATATCCTTTACTTCCTCGTGGGTTTATATTAACTATATTACCTCCAAAGCTGTATCGTAACTGACGCCGCCACGCGTCGATACCGTCAAGACTGGCCAGAACCATAACGCCCACAATGCAAATCTGACAGGAAGAGAAATGCAATATGATGTAATTTTATGAGTGCTGATTACTATTATACGGCTATTGAGATTTACATTGTGACATGAGAGAAATGACAAAGAAAATAATCCCATGGTTAAAGAGTTGTAGTTTCAAAACTTATAGCTATTTATATGCTATCCAGTCCTCTTGTCAAAAGGTGGGAAACATGGGAATTTTAACAGAGATCAATGGAAGGCGAAGATAACGAACAGTGATCAATCTAATAACTCCTAAAAGCTTATAACATACAATCTGGTACCCTGTAAATAATACACATCTATAACAGGGATTACACGGACACCAGAAATCACAAGGTGTGTGAGCAGGTGTCTAAAATGAATCACCATCTCGTGTAGCATTATATACGTCACTCCTATTTCCAAGTATGTATGTCCATCTTTGTAACAACAAAGGCATTGTCAAAACCTACACTTGTCGTGAAAACTTAGAGTTGATTAGAAGTATTCGTCCTTCATACCTAATATCTACCAGCATTTTATTTATGTTGCATATTGCT
Source organism: Ostrea edulis (assembly GCF_947568905.1). Taxonomy (NCBI): domain Eukaryota; kingdom Metazoa; phylum Mollusca; class Bivalvia; order Ostreida; family Ostreidae; genus Ostrea; species Ostrea edulis. The sequence goes on along the minus strand of NC_079171.1, from coordinate 8,153,607 downwards.
TGCAATTATGTATACGTTTCTTGTCAATAGTTAACTTACCTTTAAACAGAACATGGTGTCTTGATGTCGAGATATACAGCGCATTAGTGTGATGAATCTGCCTTTATTTATATGAGATAGCTGGAGGTGGAGAGCTTTGATCGGATGAAACGATTGACATTTTGTTCGCATTCAACAGGTACAATCCCCGCCTTTTTTCATTTCTCACAAACAGCAGATGCAATGTCCGCCTTTTCTGAGTGGCAATTCGGTGTTGGAAAAACCCATCAATCTAAAACACTTTATTTTCAACACGTGTGATTTACTAAACATTCATCTTTCTGTAGTTAAGATAAAATATTATATATTTCCCCCAAACTAGTGGAGGAGAAATCAGATGAAGAGTTGTAACACACGAAACAAATACCAGGCCTATGTACATTATATGCATTCTGTTATGCGATTGATCACTATTATTTTCACCTTTCATAAACAGTTGTAACCAATTCAAATTAACACAAGATAAATAGCATACATTCACACACCATGCGTATCGTATTTATTGCATAACACAGCGCTGTAGCAAAACATTTTACTTGATTCTGCCGAATACAATACATACTCCTGGGGGTGTATGGATATACAGAAATATATAAAACAAACTGTAAACTGTGTATTGTTTGTGCAGCTTAAAGTATCAATGGTGGTATTTTCAAAATATTTTCAAATGTTACATATCCTTAAGCATCCAGGATATTCAAGAAAATGTTTTTTCCTCTCTTTTCCAGAACATTACAAGAGCGGGTCATAACATGCTTCATCTAGACACAAAATCACACTTCTGGTGTCTTCAGATATCGGTGTTTGTCCTGCTATTAATTTTATATTCTTTATAGCATTGATGCATTAAATCACCATTCGCTATCTTTCCCTTTCCATGCATATTATAATTTGCAAAATGAATTGTCGTAAAAATGGCATTGTTATATACCTCCATTTCCCCTTAAATAAAAACACGATCACAGAACAACAACACGTCAATGAACTGTTGATTGAGTTTCCTTTTTTGCATTGGTTTCACATGGCACGTTATTCTAGACCCATGTATGCAAGGTGAATATAACGAACAGTGATCAATCTCATAACTCCTACAAGCAATAAAAAATAGATAGTTGGGCAAACACGGACCCCTGGACACACCAGAGGTGGGATCAGATGCCTAGGAGGAGTAAGCATCCCCTGTTGACCGGTCACACCCACCGTGAACCCCATATCCTGATCAGGTAAACGGAGTTATCCGCAGTCAAAATCAGTGTGCCAAGAACGGCTTAGCAATCGGTATGAAACACGTCAGACAGCATTGGACCCAATGTGAGGTCGTATTGACGAACTAGATCGTTATAACGACCATAGAACGTCAGACATTTCTGCGGACGTTATTTTGCCAAACATTTAAAATAGAATTGTGATCCTTTTTTTCAGATTACTTTAACGATGTAAAATATGCATACATTACTTGGATATATTTTCCCTTACGAGTGACTAAAACTAGTAGTCCGTGCATACGCAGGCATATCCTTAATGACAACTTTACAGTCTCTCACTGCAGTTCCTGACGTATGACTTTGAGGCATCTGATTGACTGCAATAGAGTACAAGAAATGACAGTACCAGCTTGCCGCCTTTGTCTATGGATAAAATATTCAAAGATAAAACAGATATTGAGTATCCTGTGGTATTATTTTTACGTTGACTGTCAAATATACTGTATATATGAAGAAAAGTGAGCGATATGTGAAACTCTGTCAACGTATCTAATTACAGAGGTAAACGCAGCCGCAAGAAATGTTTTCCTCTTGACAAGACGTTTGAAAATAAATTCTGCCTCGCAAGAATGGAAAACAGGGCAGTAAAAGCAATGCAAACTGAAACTGACGGCATTTTTTTTTCAACTATCCAATTATGCATCAGTTAACTCCTATCGGTATAAATAATATAATTTATTAAAGATGTGAAGAAAACTTCAGCAAAATAAACAAGGGGATATTATTTGAGAGCATACCTACAATGAGCGTTTCGTATAAACCGACATTGTGTCATATACACGGACATGGGAACGATAGTTGCCAAATATTATCGGGTTGTAGAGACCAATGTCATATTCAAAGATTTAAAGTGACGTGAGTCACCAGGCGTTTCTTTGGTTAAAAATATCGCATCGTTTTATGAATGACAAGAAGTACTATAAGTGTAAGAAAGTAATAATTACGCAATGTGCCACTCAAATACAATTCTGGTAGTGAATGTGCTATGAAATTGGCATGTTAAATTGTTTACAAATCTGACATGCGCTCAGTGCCCCTCTTTCGCTTTTGTTCCGAACTGGTGACCTCTGAGGTCAATGCACATCAGATATTATGAGCAGGAATTATCGACAGGATGACAATGATTCATGAATCGACATTTTCTACTGATTTGACGGGTCATTGCTTCAGATTCCCTCTTCTCCCGCTAAGTCAACAGGGGATGCTTACTCCTCCTAGGCACCTGATCCCACCTCTGGTGTGTCCAGGGGTCCGTGTTTGCCCAACTATCTAATTTGTATTGCTTGTAGGAGTTATGAGATTGATCACTGTTCGTTATCTTCACCTTGCATGCATTCAATCACACGTATTTTAACTATTTGTTGTTTTATTTTTCAATTTATTTTACCGTCATTTACAGTTTGTATTGCTTTGATAAAGCAGGATAGAGATAATTCTGATAGGCTGTTGGAAGATCTTATCCCTATATTATTCTTATTTTGGAAGTTACATTACTGTTTGGAAATAGTACAAAGCTTCTGAAGTTTTGTTATATATAATTTGTATGAGGTTTATGTGTTGTTTATAGTATGTATGATGCTGAGGAGTTACTTTTTACAAATGCAACATGATCATTCAACCATACATATACATTCATGGCAATTAAAAGTGAAGACAACGAACATCGATCAACATATATAAGCAAAACAAAATAAATAATTGGAAAATGGGATTGGATCTACAGTTCTGTTGGACAGCGACAATTGGATTTTATCTGCAGTTCTGTTGGACAGCGACAATGGGAATTTATCTACAGTTCTGTTGGACAGCGACAATTGGATTTTATGTAGAGATTTGTTAGACAGTGACCATGCCGATCAATATATCTCACAAAACACAACAATCTTTTATTTTCCGTTTATATACAGTAATGCCATAATAGGATAACAAACTAAGATCCGCCAATCCATTTCGCATTTGAATTAAACGTAGTCCTCTTGTAACGTATAATATCATCTCCATTAAATCATTCTCAGTTTATACTTAGAACATACAGGGGAATAGCGTAGTCGAACATCTTGTGTTATTACAAATCTCAAATTGAATGTTCACATTATATTTAGGTAATAAAGTTGCGTACATTGTGCAACGTGAATAAAATCATCAGTTTGTGAAGTGTTTAATCCTGACGTCTTAGCACGTACATAACAGATTTACCGCACGTGGCACTTTCTATCAGTTGACTGCGTTTTAATTTCTTGCACAAAATCATGCTACAGTAAACCGAATTTGAGAAAATGTTCTTTACAGGATTAGCCATGGAAATGTGGTCCCGCGCACAAAAGTATATTTGTTACTTTTACATCGATTGTCTTTGTTATGTTTGTAAGTTTTCTGAACCGATGATTCTAGTATAAATTTCAGTGTATTTTAGTTTATTACCCTTCACCCGGTGTACAAAAAAAGCTCTAAATCTAGGCAGCATGCTTTTAAACTTTTGCAGTTTTATTCTAGTGTGTGGCAGATCAACACACTGAATTGAGCCGTCTTCACCTTGAACAGAATTGTTCACTAATGAAATCAACAAACTTTCACTACAGCAATGCTTGGGATTATCAGTGTTATATAATATCACGATACAGTTATATATATATATATATATATATATATATATATATATATATATATATATATATATATATACCCAATGTCATATATCTGCAGTACTGCTTGATTTGTCGTTATTTCACGATACAGTTATTAAGGTCTTTACATGTATGATCGTCATCCAATACCACATTGTTTAGAAGCATCACATTACGATGTGACAGAAGTGTTGGAGGTGCTTCAAGCGGTCATACGTGGTATATTGATTGGTTGATTGAATATTGTTTAACGTCCTGCTCGAGAACATTTCACTCATATGGAGAGGTCACCACTGCCGATAAAGGATTGCAAGATTCAGGTCTATGCTCGGCCCTTATGGCCTTTGCACAGGTAGGGATCTTTACCATGTGACACCTGATGTGACATGGAACCTCAGTTTTTGCTGTCCCATCCGAAGGACCGCCCCATTTAATATATTTGTAGGAAATATGTAGACCTGAACTTGAAATATGTTGGAATACAAGACTGAACTACTTTATAACGAAAGATGTTGCTTATGTTGACGGTATTCATTCCACTGTTTGTAAATTTAGATTTAATGAATTGGTGGCATTATCCGAAAAGAATACCATCATGACCAGCGGTTATTTTAAAGAGTCTGTGATTGGCAAAACCCATATAGTTCACTTTAAATTCTAGTATTGAAAATGCTCATATAGATTAGCTTTGTCTTCTGTGAATAACGTATCTAGAACTCTCAATGGAACAGGGTGGGATTTTTCCGAATATGATGTTTACCTAATTGTATGTTGACGTAACTCAAAAAGCGAACCAAGGGTGCCATAATGTATACTTGGGTATTTTATATGAACAATGCAATGACTGTGTTTCCGTCTTTGAGTATTTGGAAAGAGTCTCATCGCATTTTTTTTACAATACACAGTAGGTATCTGAGACCACCTCTGGTGTATCCACGCGTCCGTGTTTCCCAACTCTTGCTTACGGGATTTGGTAGATTGATCACTGTTCGCTATCTTCACCTTTCATTCACATATTTCCTTGTGGACTATATAAGCAAAAATTGACCTTGGTGTACTTGTCATCTTGACGTCATCATGATAGGCTGGTGCATTTCATTTGCAGTAAGTGACGTATCTACTATCCTTACTTAATGAAAAAAATACACTTACATGGAAAAATGTTTGCAGATATTCAAAAGACTATCAATTTGATCACTAAAATTTCCAAGTAGGAAAACAGCAATACTTTATTCATTGATATGAGACCATATGAATGGATCTTACATATCGATCTATTGCTTCAGAAAAGTTAAGGTTTTTTTTTTTTTCTTAACATGAACCCATTTTTTGAAGTTATTCGAAAAGTTATATAGTGCTGAAGACCTGATGGGATATTAGAAATGAAATGCAGTTGACCGGTAAGAAATTAAAACGCGCACAATGTGATTTTAACAAATATAGAAAGAAACATGAAGAACAGTGTTTGAACGAAATACCCTAGCTTTAAAAAGTGATAATACGTAGTCAGACAAGCCAAGAGCTCTATGTGTAAGCTATTTCATCCCAAATGTCTACTTTTAAGATCAACAACTTTGTTAACAATTGGAATCAAAATCGTTGCAATAACTTCACGTAGCTAACAATGGATTTAGCTTTAACAACATATTTAGCTTTAAAAAGTTAATGAAGTGAAATGCTCTTTGTAAAATTTCTTCAAAACCCACTGAGTTCACCAACTTGTAAATTTCTCAAAAAAGGAGACAAATCAAAACCCGTGTTACAAGCACATCTTCAATACCAATACAAAACTCGTAAACTAAGGCGGTCTTCATATGAAAACCGGGGTGTATTACACTGACGAAGTGAGTCTTTGTATATCATTAAATTTAAAACCAAAGTGGTAAGGCTCCTGGATGAAAGATGAAGATAACGAACAGTGATCAATCTCATAACTCCTATAAGCCATAAGAGGTTGAAATAATGAAATAGAAGCAATTCACACAGGATCGAGTTATGTCCAAGATCCGATGTAAAAACGATATCAATGATATCGACAACGCAAACATTATATCACATCTATATGTACTCTAATAACCACCTACCTTTACTGACGATATTGTGTCGATATCAACGCATGAGCGTTTTTAATGGTTGTATGAGGACTAATATCAGATTGATTTCTCTTCCTGGTGAGATAGTGGTCGATATCGAATCCGGATCATTTTTAACGTAATGTTAGAACTGCGAAATTCTTCCTTTCAATATCGTCAATATTCAAATAATTCAAACCCGGGCCCCCTGAATCTCCAGTCAGGTGCTCTACCAACTAAGCTATCTGGCCATCGGCGATCGAACCTGGCTGACCGCTACACCCACCTCTGGTGTGTCCAGGGGTCCGTGTTTGCCCAACAATCTATTTTGTATTGCTTGTAGGAGTTATGAGATTGATCACCGTTCGTTTTCTTCACCTTTCTTTGATACTGAATCATGGTCGTTTTGTAACGGTTGTATGATTGATTGATTGTATCTTGTTTAGCGTCTTTCTCGAGCTTTTTTCAGTCATATGGAGGCTGCATCACCAAGATCGGCGAAGAGCTTCAATTTTAGACCTTTACTCGGCGCTTAGAGCCATTGAGCACTACTGTGACACTGGACATCCGTTTTAAAGTGACCCATGACATTCACAACTGATGTCAAGCGTTTGGCAATTGAACTCTCACTACATGTTTTAACGACCAAGGTATGTCGCGTTCGGATTCGAACACCGGCCTTTCGCAAGCGGGGCGACCGCTGTAACCTCTAGTTTACCGCGGCGGGATAATGGTTGTATGAGGACTTAACGTAGTGTTGGAACTGGGATATAAATGATTTATCTTTCTGGTTAAATCGACGGTATCATGTCAATATCGAGTCACGATCGTTTTGCTTAATTAACGCAGTGGTTACATTATCCTGTGTGGACTACAAAAGAAATTGTCGACATCGAAACGATATGATTGTGAGAATGTCGATATCGACGATATAGACATCGTAGGCAGTCATTATGATGTGTATGCTAAGACTATTGATTCAAACACATCTTAGAAAAATACTTGTCGATATCGATACGATATCGTTGTACGAACGTCGATATCATTGGCAGCATGTATATAGACGATGTCGACTCAATTTCGATGTGATATCGCCGATATCTACGATATCAAAATCAGATTAGATTTTGGCCATATATGACATAATCGTGACTGATCCGCAATGAAACTACTGAATAACATCCAGCTTGGTACGTGATAGAGATATGTAAATATAAACAGAGTCCCGAACAGACGTATGTTGTTGACGGATGTTGCCAGATGGTGCCGAACACAGACCGAAATATCCGTTCACCTGAGTTATTCAGGTGACCCAAACTGCATCCCTGGCGAATTAGGCACACAGAATATACTGATAGATTTGTAGTTCTATACAGCTAAGTATATGTATGATAGATTTGTAGTCCTATACAGCTAAGTATATGTATGCTGATGTAACGGATGTACTTATAACTAATATCTTTGAGAAATGACCAGACTGAAAACGGTTAAAACAGTAGTATCTAAAATTACATCCTTAGCAAGTACTGTATCATAATTTATATAGTCTAAGGGAGGTAACTGTAATATCAGCCTCCAGTCTCTCTTCACATTGAATTTCACATATCAGTGATCTTCAATGGCATCAGATTTTAAGGTATAAAAAACAAATGTAGGTTTTCCTTTGCACTGAAATAGGCTATTTGTTCTTAGGAAACATGCAAAAAAAAATTTTTTAAATATGATACTCAACATAAGTTACAAAAAAATATTTTGGTGTACGAGAATTAAAAAAAATATATCCATGTCGCAATTTACTTCCTACATTTCTTTTGTTCTGGTCCTTTGGATGGGACCACAAGAATCGAGGTTCTGTGTCACAGCAGATGTGGTACGATAAAGATATTTCCATGCTCAATAAACATAAGCGTCGAGCATAGGTTTAAATGTTAGAGCCTTTCACCGGCAATGATGACGTCTCCATATGAACGGAAAAAATGAGAGGGCTGTTAAACAATACCCAAACCATCAATATCTCTTAGGTAATAATACATGCACCATAAATCACCGAACATCCAGAGAGAAACAACATGTCTAAATAGGCAAACTAAAATAGTTTCAGTATTGGTATTTAATGTCGTTTTTGGAATTTAGTTTAACAGGGTATAACTGTCGCATCAACCAATACAATTTACCTCCAGGTATGTTGCACGCACTGTCCGTTGTTTACCTTATGTATACGTATATCAAAGGAGAATATATTGGGGGTTTTTATTGCAAAATATATGTAATTAGAAATCACACATATATCATAAATGAAGAAACGTATAGATCATACCCCGTAGATCACAATGTTTTGTCCCGTATATTATTAGAATTTACTTCTTCAATGCCGAGTTTATTTAACGTAACTTATCGCACCATGATAAATAGCGATATTTGGATTTATTTGATCAAGTACATGCAATGATAATGAAAATATATATTAAAAAAATCATATTCTATCCCCAAAAAAACGGTATACTTTAACAGAAAGTGTTCACAAGAGTAATCAGTGAATTTTGAAGTACACAACATGTTTTACTATATCACGTAGCAATTGATATACATGTGCTGTTATCATTTCTTAAATTAAGTAAATTCACACTTATAAAAATAGAGAGACTTTCAGACGATGGACTGTGGTTTGTTGTTCTGTAAGTTATATTTTCCTTCATTTTCAGGTTTTATTGGGACTATATACGTAAGACTCTTAAGTGCGATGGCCCCTCCAAAGTGCGATGGTCTGCGCCAAAGTGCAATGTTTTGTTAACGTTACGGACGCCAAAGTGCCATGCTCTCGCGAAAATCCAAGGGTGCAAAAGTTCAGTAACGTTTGTGTCGTCACGCCAGAAACCGGTCTAACAATCGGTATGAAACACGTCAGACAGCATTTGACCCAATGATAGATTGTATTGACGAACTAGATCGTTATAACGACCATGAAATTTGCGAAATGCTGACATCCATTGAGACTATTGAAACCCCTGCACCATCAACTTGTTTATCAGTAGCCTGCTTCAATTTAAGAACTGACCATACGCAGAAGAAAACTCTTGTGTATCGAATTAGTTGAGATATATAAATACTGGCCTGGATTTCTCGAAAAAATCTTAAGTCCAAACTCAGACTTAAGTCTGAGATTTTACTCAAATTTCTGAGAAAAATCTCAAATCTCAGAAAACTCAAATATTTGGATTTCTCAAAAAAATCTAAGATCGGTTTATAACTCAGCTGAGATTAAATCTTGAGATACCTTCTTAGTAGTCTCAAATCTTATCTTACCTCTCAAATATGGCGATCAACAACAGATCACAACGTCGTCGCCGCCGGCATCGTCAGCGTATAGCGTATAACAGACTCGTGGATCGCGAAAATCCATTAGAAAATTTGTGTGAAGTAGAGGTGTTTAAGAGGTACCGATTTAGGCCTGATACAGTTCTTTATATCACTGGTTTGCTCGCCCCTTCTCTTACACGCGAAACTCTGAGGAGTTGCGCTCTACCACCCCTTCTTCAAGTCCTCGTAACACTGAGGTTTTTAGCGACTGGTGGGTTTTACTCGCTGATTTCGGACACCTTTTCCTCTATTTCCCCACCTTCCATATGCAGAGCAGTAAGAGACGTGTGCCGTGGTTTGTGCTGGGTGGCAAGGCAATTTATCAACATGCCGACAGGTCCAAGAATGGTACAAGTGAAACAAGAATTTTTTGCCATTGCAGGTAATTTGAACTTCCAACATCGACAAGTCAAGGGAAATAATTCTGCAACTCAGGTTATATCGTACCGCAAATCTTTCGTATTGAACAACAAACATGCATACATACGTATTAGGAATGAAAACATTGCTTCACTTGTGATATATTATCATGGTACAATGGATTATATAAAAAAAAGTTTGATTTGATTCTGACACACAAATAAAGCAGATATTTGCGGAAGTATTCGTTTATTCCAATATATGGGTGGATCTAGACTTAACTTTTCAAGGGGAGTGTGGTTGGTAATGCATAATGCCGTCATTATTTGTACACAATTTAATCTTTATCAGTTTGACATAGGGTTTCCTAATGTATTAGGCTGCGTTGATGGCACCTACATCAAAATAAAAGCACCTTCCATCAATGAGACAGATTATATAAATCATAATTTCTATACCCAAGAATTGTACTTTAATATAGTTTAAATTTTGAAATCTTTTAAAATTACTAGACATAACTCGTTTCCACACGTGAAGTAATACAACATTTCTGACACATAAATAAAGCAGATATTTGCTGAAGTATTCGTTTATTCCAATGTGTGGGTGGATCTAGACTTAAAATTTTCAAGGGGAATGTGGTTAGAAACATATATATGAAAGTCTTAAAGATTGGTAACGCATAATGCCGTCATTATTTGTACACAATTTTTAATCTCTATCAATTTGTCATAGGGTTTCCTAATGTATTGGGCTGCGTTGATGGCACCTACATCAAAATAAAAGCACCTTCCATCAATGAGCCAGATTATATATAAATCATAAATTCAATACCCAAGAATTGTACTTCAATATAATTTAAATTTTGAAATCTTTTAAAATTAATAGTTATAATTCGTTTCCACACGTGAAGTAATACAACATTTCATGTATATTTCTACTATAGTCTGATCAATTAACTGATCACAAGTTAAATATTATATATCTAGGTTTCCCAAATGTTCTGGGATGTGTTGATGGGACCTTCATCAAACTACAAGCACCATCACAGAATGAACCAGACTATGTGAATAGGAAAGGATATCATTCTCTTAATGTGCAGGTATTCTGTGCTTTTAACATTAGCATATTCATGGATCATATTCGATTTCACAACACAACACAGTATGGTATGATTTTTGATAATGTATTAATAATTTCATTTATGCCACAACAGGGCCTATGGGCCACATTGCTCATCTGTGAAGATGGGCAACTAGTTAAACAAGTCTTAATTTACACAATATAATATGTTTTCATAACTTGAAGTTTTATGCTTAATAAATACTACTGTATAATGGCTAACTATTTCAAAAACAACAAACAATCAATCAAAATATGGAATGTCAAAGATGACAACAATGATGAAGACAACATAGATAGACTGAAAAGCTCACACCAGCCAGCAGTTCACATGAGCGAAACATAACAAATAATACCTGGTGGTATTTAACACAACAATTTTATCACCATATTGCTAATACAGGAACACACTGAAACACTAGAGTAATGTCCATAAAATACCATCTTCGCTTACCAAATGTCCGATTCTCTTACTCTCATGAGAGTAAGTAAATCGGACACTTGGCTAGCAAAGATGATGAATTAAAACTTTTGATTAATTATACAAATACATGTAACCAGGTATTCAAAAACTTCCTATATACATCTCAGGATTTAACCTATATGATGGTTCAAACATTTTGCATGCAAGCTCATACATCTAATTTGAATGTAATAGCATAGAAGACTATTGCCAAACAAATATGACATAAATTATTGTCCAATAAACTGACAGTTAAATCTGGATTTGCAATGATAATTTAAATTCCTTTTAAAATAACAATTTCAGATGATATGTGATGCTAAGTATAGGATCCTAAACTGTGTGGCGAAATGGCCAGGAAGCGTACATGACAGTAGGATATTTAGAGACAGCCGTATCTCTGTTGCCTTTGACAATGGTATATATCATTAAGAATTTTCTAGGCTTTGAGATAGTACCAATACATTAGACTGATTGTACTATATTTTTTTCTATATCAACAGGACAATACAAAGGTTTCCTTCTTGGTGACTCAGGATACCCCTGCAAGCCCTATCTTATGACGCCATATCCTGTTCCCTCTACTCCAGCAGAAGTCAAATTCAACAACTGCCATGCTAAAACAAGAGTTCTCATTGAACAGACTTTTGGAATTCTTAAGAAACGATTTTCATGTTTGTCCACTGGCCTACGCACAACTCCAGACAAGGCATGTAGTATCACTTTGGCCTGTGCAGTCTTGCACAACATTGGTATTGAAAGAAATGATATCTTAGATGTAGACGAATTATTTGTAAACCAGGAGGATGTTAGTTTTGATGTTGGGGATCAAAGAGATGGCAAACATGTTAGGGATTATATTTGTCAGGCATTTTTTTCTTGAAATAAAACAGGTTATCTATTACTAATACTAAAGGTTTGGACGGTATACAGAAAAAAAGATAGAATCATTTTTTCTTCTTAAATGATGACTATTAAAAGGGCATGGACACGGTTTTGGTTGAAAATTTTCAAACTTTTATTTTTCCAGTTTCAATGTTTACATTGTTTAACATTGAAGGTATTTCTAATGGTCAGCAAAAATTCGAATGTCAGTTGTCGAGGTACATGGGAGATACAGAGGTCACAAGTCCTTGTTATGTAAACAAGGCTTGTGTCATGTTTTTGTTCATATAGATTAAATATACTTGTAAAAGATTTGGTTAAAGCAGATTTTTCATATTACAAGTTAATTCTGAACACAATTAAACAGTTTCTAGAGTTTGTCACATCTCATTTTGTTTTCAACATATTTTCTATGAGTGAAAAATTATCTTGAGATACATTAAACAAGATAAAATAAATAAATCTATTTAGCAATCTATAAGTATACGAAAACATGGCTCTGGTCTTGTTTACATAACAAATGATTGTGAGTGCTGTTCAACAACTGACACTCAAATTTTGGTTGACCATTAAAATTACACTGTACCTTAGTTAAGCAATGGGAAAAGTAAAATTTGAGAATTCTCAGCTCAAATTGCATCCATGCCCCTTTGAAATATTCATTGAATATAAATACTTATTAATGCATCACAAAATGAAATGTTGGAATGCATCAAAACATGATATACATAATATTTTACATTAATGCGTACAAATCAAGTATATCTTCCCAACCATACTACATACCTTGTCTGGATTGTCTTGTCTATTACAAATTTTGTAAAAATAATAGCACCATAGATTTTTTAACATAACAACATTTTGATACTGTAGATCAAAAACATTTAATATACAATAACATTCTGCCTATACATAAATAGGCAAAGTTTTACACACATATAGTCTTACTGAAACCCATATATATGTTAATAGGAAAATGATCTAGCAATGCCAACACCTACATCAAAGAGACGGAAAAAGTATGGAAGATGAAGAAATCCTAAATAGTATTCGTAATGTACTTGTAAACTCTTACTCTCGAATATTATTTTACTGTTCTACACATACATGTACACAGAATATATACCAACCCTGTGAATCACAACAGAAACAAAAAATAACTAGTTCTAATTGTAACGGAGATCGTTATGGATGTTCCCCAATCTCCCATCACCACTAAAGAAGTGGTGCCATTGTGCTTCAGCACAACAAATCACTTTACATATACAGTTTTTATAGTATGAACATATGATGTCTATATCATTCCATTTTTGTTTCATAAGGGAATTTATCGATTATCTAAATATCTGCCAATCATAGCAAAGCACATGTGCATACAGATTGATCATTTTGACCATGTAAATCAATTGAAACTGTTAATATATATCCCAAGATATAACTTTCAAAAGATATTTCATTGAATAAGATGCCCAAAGGCCACATCACTCACAAGCTTTGGTACCAAAAGACAGGTCTTGTCACATATCAATACGATTAGTGGCCCTGTTGTTCTTGAGAAGATTTTTATAAGAGTAATCCTATACATCACCATTGAAAAACTTTGATACACTATTTTGGTCCTACACTACCCAAAAATACCATGATCTGAACGAACTCGAATCTACACTATGTTAGGAAGCATTCATAAGAATTTCAACTTTTCTGGGCCAGTGGTTCTTGAGAAGATTTTCAAATGATCCTAACCTATTTTTGCCTTCAATGTAGGATGATTTATGCCACTTTTGATTGAAAATGGGAATAGTTGTTCTTCAGAAGAAGATTTACAAAAGACGTGTAATACATTTTAACTACTTCGTGTGCTTGAGCACTTTCTGAGAACACTCCCAGACAAAAAAGTATTGGGGAGAAAAGGAAGAGGGAGAAACAGAGTAAAAACAAAATGCCTACTGCTCTGAACATGCCTTGTCCATTTTAGATTGCAAAATTTTCATTTTCATTTTATAATATGCTGTCTTTGTTTGGTAAGCCTCCCTTTCTGCCCGAAGGGTTAAAATCTCTTCTTCCTCCATCGTCTTCCGTCTCTTTGATGTGGATGGTGTTGGACCCAAGTCAATGACCTGACAGTTCACTGTTGTACTGGAACTGGCTACAATGATACATTTACAAATTGTAGTACATAAATCATGAAATAGAAGTACAAGTTTTTAATTAATATCAGGTTCTGCAGCAGAATGGTTGCGAAACACAATTCTACATCGAATGATTTCAGTTAATGTCTTTTGTATATGTATAACTTTTCTAGCCCAGTGGTTCAAGAGAAAAAGATTTCTAAAGAATGTCGCTATATATTCGCATGTAAAACTTTGATCCCCTATTGTAGGTCGGGGCGACCTACAACCATGGACCATGGACCATGGACCATGATTTTAACAAAATTGAATCTGCACTATGTAAGGCAAGAGTCATGTAAATTTTAATTTTTCCAACCCAGTGGTTCTTGAGATGATTTTTAATGACTCCACCCCATTTTTGCATTTATGTAATTATCTCCCCTTTGTAAGGGGCATGGCCCTTCCAGTGAACTAATAGGTGAGCTAAATTAAATACATGTACATGTAACAGTGAAACCTTTATGAATTATTTCATATTCACATACATGTGGAGGCAATCTCAGATGAGTAAGTATGTTGCTGTGGCACCTCATTTGGCACAGAGTAAAGTATCACTGCAATGAAAAATAGTGTTAGTGTAAATAAACTTCGTTCTATCTCGACAACGTCATTATGCATTTTCTGTTGAACTACTGTCTCTTTATAATACTGTTTTTATAATGGTACAAGTTTCAAGTTTGTTTAATAATGTATGGTTAAAGGTACATTGTACATATGTTGTATTTAAAGTGAAATGTGGACTGTTCTTCAATGCATATTTTTTTTTTGGTGACATGTAGAAAACTTTAGAAAAGACACAAGATTTGAAAAGAAAATTACAAGAATTATGTCAGTTAAGAGTTGCAAATAAATTGGGCCAAAATTAAAAGTATTTGTTTGATGCACATGTACTCCAACATACAACTTTCAAGGTTGGACATTTTATATCAAGAGAAAAAGTTTGGTTTGCTAAATGAGAATCATTCAATACATCATGAACATGAATAATTGTTAAATTTGAAAATTAAAAGTTTGGCTTAATAAATGAGAATCATTCAATACATCGTGGACATGAATAATTCATTAATTGTCAAATATGAAAAATAACTTTTATTTTGGCATCAGATGTCAAGATTTTCCCCCACAAAGTCCTTAACAATTATTTGGCATGAATGAATATTATACATTGGGGTAATGTACATCAAATAATTTTTTTTAATACTTGGCCTTACTAACTGATATAATTTAATTGTTTGTCTGTATTTCTTGGGTATACCCTGAAACACAATTTGCTAAAATAAGTGTTATTTATTACCTAATTCAAACGCTTCAAAGACGTCTGTAGTTTCACGGGTTATATTGCTCAATTGTATTATCACCCTCTCGGGGGAATTGAAGATGATTGCAAGTTTGATAAATATTTGAGTTAAACGTAAACACATTTTCTGTTTGCAATGACTAAAGAACAGAATAAATTTTGGAACATAATATATGCTGCTAAAAATTGAAAATTTATCTAATCATGTTTTTCATTGGAAAAGAGATTATCGGACACTTGGTCCGGCCAACAACTGATATTGATCGGACCAAAACAAAAATTACCGGACATTTGCCAATGTCCGACGGACCTTTGGAATCACTGATTTATAAAATCAAATTCGTCTGATATCTACAGATCGAAGCATGCCATATGTGTAAAAAAAAATTCATAAGTATATTTTCCAAACTGATGCTTTAGAAAATTAACTGGTTCCATTGGACTGACTAAAACAAATGTCAGTCAGTCTGTCAGACTTTTAATCAGTCATAGACTGACGGGCATATGTTAATTTCGAGTCCTGCATATAGGTTACATTTCGAACATTCATGTGCACTATATACCTTCCTCTGTGTCATGTCCTCCAGACAAAATTTTTAAATGACCCCACCCTATTTTCGCATTTTTGTGATTATCTCCCCTTTTAAAGGGACATGGCCTTCATTTGAACAAACTTGAAAGCCCTTCACCCAAGGATGCTTTTGGCCATGTTTGGTTGAAATTGGCCCAGTGGTTCTGGAGAAGAAGTCAGAAATGTGAAAAGTTTAACAGACAGACGGACAGACGACGGACAAAAAGCGATCAGAAAAGCTCACTTGAGCTTTCAGCTCAGGTGAGCTAAAAATGAAAGGGTGATGCACATCTGATTTAGCAACAACTGTGGAGACATGCATACATACATGTATATCATATGAACATCTATACTAGTAACAATTTTGAGGAATTTTCTTTTATATATACGATGATTATAATATAAGCATACTTTGTTTTCTTCAACAAATGTCTCCCCATCTCCCCAAATTGAAATTACACCAGATTGCACCCCCTCCCCTTTCCTCAATGTACTCCATAATACGGAAGATAAAGCAGGAACATCTATAATAGGCATTATGAACTGCATTTTGTGCATTGACGAAAAAGATGGAGAAAAAAATTAAACATCAACGTGATCTATGTCATTATTGTATATGATACAAAATCAATGACTGTTATCATGTTGAAGTACTAGTTGGAAAGTTGAACATACCCAAAAAGATGGGCTTAATGCGATTACAACCCCCACCCCCATGCCATACCTCTTTGTTTTAGGTTTGAATACTGCTTCTTCACCTCTTCAATCCCCCTTTGACTGGTTTCAGATTGTCTACATAATACACATACATTGTATTATTTCAAAGGTGAAATAGAAAGAAACGCTCTTTAAAAAATCTATAGACTGTCCATTTAATGGATCATTTTAGTAAATATTACCATATCATATATTTTTAATAGAATGTAATCAAATTTAATTTAGAATGAAAAGAACCAATGACAATCTCATAAAGTATGACTACACAATTATCTGTAAAATATCCTGAAAACCATATTTTATTGGGAATGATAAATCATTCCTTTACCATAATAAGGTTCGGTACAATACATCTCCTGAAAATATTAGCTGTATAGCACATAAGTGAATAATTCAGGTGTGTTATAAGTATATGTAGCCATTTACAAGAGTTTAAAATGGATTTGAAATTTTGATTTCAATTAAATGATAGTTATTTCGTAAAATCATTTTTCAAAATCTGATATCTTTTAAGGTATAATCTGACATTCTTCAGATGCACATGTAGATATTCATAAATGCACATTAAATTCCATTTTTGTAAATAAAAAAAAAATTCTAACAGCGACATATACACGGCGTGTTTGTGTATATCTGCATATATGTACACACACATAAATGCATTTGATGTTCATTAAGGCTGGGTATAGATATCGCAGGAACCGGTAACTTATACTATGCTACCCCCTAAATAATTTTAAAAAAAAAACCACAACATTTTATTTGGGGATGGTATAGGCCTAGTATAGATCCCCTACAATCATGACTATTACAAAATTAACGGTTCATGTGTGTAATCTATATATAATACACAAGTACTTATCTCAAAAACCTCGCATGCTATGGTATCAATCTATAGCATAGCTTGTGAAGTTTATAACACAAGCGTCTGTGGTATATTACGAGACTACTTCCTCAGTAATCAAAACTCGAACTATTCAAATTCGGAATTGCACTGGTACAAACTAACTATATTTATTTCCAATCAAGGGCCCTCAAGGGGCAGCATGAAAATACATACAAATAATGTACAAGTAATAAAGTGTATGCGTAAAACACGTTCGTCTTAATCATAGTGAGATGATAATATTTGTTAAAAATAGATATCGAGTTTATATAGGGGCAATGAAAATATACTCCCGTTGCAATCGAAGCAAGGTGTAGATTCGCCATTCGGAGTAATCCCAAACTCGTATTATACGATGGTCTCGCTTCCGGTAATCAAAATGAGCAGATCGGTGCCAATACAATTCGCCCCAATAGCATGTATCAACAAACACTCGACTTTGATAATAAATATATGGATGTCAAAAATAGTTAAGAAATTTTAGATTTTGATTAAGATTAATTTCATCCGATTAAATTAATTATTTATTTAAAACATAATGCGTTTGTGCAATGTTCCGGGGATTAACTTTTTTTCAATAAAAGGTACACAGATTTTGTTGATAGGAAAAAAATATAACACAGTACTTACGCATTGACGAATTGAGCGACTTCCTCCCACGCCGATTCCTTCACACGAGAGTTCTTCACTCCCCCTGCCCCCTTCATTTTACCGAAAAGGCGGTCCTCTCTGCATCGGACCGCCTCCACCAAGGCCAAACGCTCTCTCTCGGTCCAATTTGGTTTCCGTGCTTTAGGAAAGTCCTCCATCTTGACGTTATACGCGGCAGAAGACAAGCAGACGATTTGTTTACGAAAGATACAGCTGTGCGGATGTTACGTTTTTTGACAGACGGGCCGCTTAGTGTCGTGAGGAATAAACTCAGCTGAGCAATAAGATTAACTCAGCTGAGATTTTACTAAGATCGTTTTGAGAAATGCAATTTGAGCAAAATCTCAACTAAGACAAAACCTCAAACTTAAGTTGAAACTGAGTTTAAGATTTGAGATTTTTTCGAGAAATCCAGGCCAGGTTAGGATAGAATGGAGGGGTATGTAAAATCCGAACCCAATTAATTTCCATAAACAGCGTTTACTAAATACAACACTTATAAAGAATACCGTATAAGTCGTATTTTAGTCAGACTCAAATAAAGTAGTTTTTGTATGAATTCTGGGTATGTATATTTAGAGCTAATTCTAGCGACTTTACAATTACAAGAAAGATCGGCATTACCTCCGATATGGAATACATATTAGTGATATCCAATTAAAGCGATCTCAACACTGTCACTAATAATACTGTCAATATTTAATCCTCGTTGAAATCTCAACTTAAATTGTATTGTGTTGATAGCGTGTTTTGATAGATCTGACCAAAATCGTATAAAATCAGTGTCCACTTTTGCCAATGTTAAGTCATTTCACGATTGTGCTGAAAACGACACTAGTGTAGAAATACTGTAAATGTATTACATTTGGCTGTGTATTCTATTTAGCGCCTTTGGCGGAACGCAGCTTCCGCTAAATTAAGTACATCGCTAAATGCCATCCGTACATCTAGATGTTTAAAGTAATTCAGGAATGCGCTAAATCAAATCTACGCTAACTTGTTGAAAAAAATGATTTCCGCCAAATATCGTACACGCCAAATATAATACGTTACAGTAAATGAAAACGACTTAAAATACTGAATATAGATTATTTGTCGCAATGCGCATCTCGTCCATCAAAATTGGTACCGCATTCGTTTTACATTATGACCCCTGGGTCGAGGTCTCTGCTGGTGGATTGTTAGTCCCCGAGGGTCTCCACAGTTTAGTAGCTAAGTACTTCGTTGCTAGCTTGAAAATACGGATGTAGATTTAATTGTTGTGATAAAATTTAGAAATTCAATCCAAAATTATGGATTGTCTCCCTCATACATAGCTCTTATCCTTAGACAAATTTGACTCCACTTTTTGGCACTTTGTTTTTCCCTAAAATAGCTCTAGCAAGTTTATCGTTATTTCAGATTTCAAACATTTCGGTTGAGCATCACTGAAGAGACATTATTTGTCGAAATGCGCATCCAGTGCATCAAAATTGGTACCGTATACCTTTTACATTCAGATGTTGATTTGAATGTAACTATGCATCGAATTTTTGTTTTACGAATCAGATTCCGCAAATGTGTTTGTGGAAACCATGACTCAAGAAACAAATATTGACAATGTAGATTTTATTGTTACAATAATATGATATTGATATCAGACATACCAATGGTAAAGACAATGTCATGGTGGGGGCTTTGTCGACATTGTAAGTGTTCTAGTTTTCAAACGGTCAGTATAAATATGATGTAATCCTTGTTTACTTTAATTGTAATACGGTGTATTCTCAAGAATGTTACTTTAGTAGAAATAGACTATCGAGTGTATGTGTTTCATCTCTCTAAACGTACTCTACATAATGTTGGATTGTATCTGTAGACTAATTAACCACTGATTGTATTTGTAGACTAATTAACCACTGATTGTATTTGTAGACTAATTAACCACTGATTGTATTTGTAGACTAATTAACCACTGATTGTATCTGTAGACTAATTAACCACTGATTGTATCTGTAGACTAATTAACCACTGATTGTATCTGTAGACTAATTAACCACTGGTTCTATCTGTAGACTAATTAACCACTGATTGTATCTGTAGACTAATTAACCACTGATTGTATATGTAGACTAATTAACCACTGATTTATGATCACTGGGTATCCTTGTGCGTGGAAAAAACATTGGACCTTGCTTTACTGTGAGTTAGCAATGACATTGATATAATTGTCTGTAGATAATTTGTAAATAAATCGTTAAATCTTTGCATTATTTGTTACTGATTGTTGTTAGTTACTACATTGTGCCATCATAAAAAGAAGCAGGGTCCTTTCACTGGATACTGTTCATATACATGTATTGCATTATATTTCACTAGGTATATTTCAAAGGGAATATTTTCTTGGAAAATCTGAAATATCAGGACCGTCTGCCGTGTTTCTGTGGTCATTATGGTTGTAAAATGGTTGTATCCCTATGGCTAGATGACACACATTCTACACCACCCCCTCTTTCTCTCTTTTACTCGCAGTCATTGGCTCAATGAATAATTTCTTTTATAAATATACAATTATCATAAATTGATAATATAAATTATTTCAATAAGTTACAAGCTTTAGTAATTAATGGGCAAATTATTGTTTGATTATTGTTTGATTTCTGATTGTGTAATTTATAATACATGTATGTAGAGGGGGGATTACAATTATATTAAAATTGCTTTGTTCGTGGGTCTTTTTAAAACCAATTGAATTACGAAAAAATAGCAATTGTGAACAGGTAATGCTATCAAAATTCTAGAATACCGGACGTCCTCGAGATCTAAAGAGTGCCTGTAGGTACTGGCTTTCAGACTTTGCATATAACACTAACTTATTTTCATAACATCATACACCTTCGCTATCGAAACGAACAAGTCATGGTAATCCGATTCATTTAAAGGCAGCTTTTTGCAAATTCTGTCGTCGTTATAATGATATTGCTTGCCTATACAATCTATCAGTGGATCAAAGGCTGGCTAACGTGTTTCATATCGATTGTTCTTGGCACACTCATTTTGACTACGGATATCTCCGTTTACCTGATCAAAATATAGGGCTCACGTCACGGCGGGTGTGACCGGTCGACAGGGGATGCTTACTCCTCCTAGGCACATGATCCCATCCCTGGTGTGTCTAGGGGTCCGTGTTTGTCCAACTCTTCATTTTGTATTGGTTATAGGAGTTATGAGCTGTATCACCTTTCATTTAAGAGTTTCAGAATTCTAATTTTATGTAGAAAAGAAGTTGTGTAAGGGTGGGTAAATTCTATCTTTTATGTACAAAGGAAGTTACATATATTCTAAAATGTCAGAATTCTATTTCCTATGTAGAAAGGAAATGTTTGAAGGGTGTAAGAGGGAAGTTTTATTTAAAGTAATGCAACCATCTTGTGATGCCATTATATTTTGTAAAATCAATGCTTTTATTAGATGCATGCATGGTAGGAACATATATTTTGTCTTTTCCTATAGGTATTACAAAAATATTGTTAAAAATGAACTATTCAAAAAACTTAAGGTATAAACGGAGTTATCCTATAGATTACAAAATTAAGAGGAGAAATACAGTTCTTGGCACACTGATTTTGACTGCGGATAACTCCGTTTACCTGATCAGGATATAGGGCTCACGGCGGGTGTGACCGGTCTACAGGGGATGTTTACTCATCCTAGGTACATGACCCCACCTCTGGTGCATCCAGGGATCCGTGTTTCCCAACTCTCTATTTTGCATTGCTTATAGGACTTATGAGATTGATCACTGTTCGTTATCTTCACCTTTCATTAAAGACTAGACATTTTGTTTTATTTTCAATTTCTGTTTTTGTTTTAGAAGACACTGTCTATGAGGTCAAAACGTATGGAAATTAATTGAGCATAAGTAACAGAAATTCATACGAAATTGTACAGAGGGACGTTTACTTTCCACACAATGTCACTAAGGTCATTGCTAATAAACAAAGGAAATGAAACATCTTCGAAGTTATTATCAATGTAACTTGAATTTCTTGTACCTGTTTCTTGCGTAACGAATCCATTTGAATTGCGCCTCCCCAGAAGCCATTTCCTACAAAATGCATAAACAACAGACAGTGTATACGATAACACCTTGCATTTTACATTTCATAAACTGATCTGAAGGTATGTGCGACTTTATGACATGTCTTTCGGGAGTTGTTCAAACTGGGCATCTACATACATTGCATACATTACTGACACTTACCAAACTCTGCCGTATTTCAGCACTTAGATCCGCCTGCAGTACTTTAGCACTTAGCCCACTCTGTGAACTTCTAGCACTTAGTTCCCTCTCTGAACTTTTAGCACTTAGCTCACTCTGTGAACGTTTAGGAATTAGTCCGCTCTGTGAACTTCTGGCACTTTGCCCACTCCGTGAACTTCTAGGACTTTCATCATTCTGCACGAATTGGTCGAATTGAAGTGATATGGATTAAACAATGTTTTAAAAGAATTTATCGCACGTTTACTCTGTTCTACAGAAGAATGCAAAAAAAAATAATATATTGATAAATTATTTAAGAAATATTGTTTAATATCCTTATGATATCCATTTTACTTCTATATCATAACACCATAACACTTGTATCATTTAACCATTTCTTGTATGAATGGTGAAGATAACGAAAAGTGATCAGTCCCACAACTCTTATTAGCAATACAAAATAGAGAGTTGGGCAAACACGGAACGTAGATATACCAGAGGTGGGATCAGGTACCTAGGAGGAGTACACATCCCCTGTCGACCGGTCACCCCCGCCGTGAGCCCTATATCTTGATCACGAAAATGGAGTAATTCGTTGTCGGAATCATATATGAAAAGTTATCCGTAGTCAGATAGAAGACACTGTACCTCTTTGTCGTTCACGTCATCTGACGATTCTGATGAGTTGCTACCTGAAATATCTTCCTGAAATCCAACAAAAGACTATAATCACTATAATCACAAACTTCTCTAAATGTGCGTATTTAATCCAAATCTGGTTGAAGTATTGCGGCTGTCGTTAATATTGGTTGGTTGGTTTGTTGTAGATTGTTTAATGTGCCACTCGAGAATTTTTCACTCATATGGAGAAGTCACCATTGCCGGTGAAGGGCTGCAATATTTAGGGCTATGCTCGGCACTTACGGTCTTTGACCAGGGAGGATTAACCTGCTGTGTCACGGGGCCTCGGTTTTTACGATCTTATCCAAAAGGATCGCCCCATCAAGTCACCTCGTACGAAAAACAAGGGGTACTTGGGACTTATCCTAATGCGGACCCCCGCGGTATCCGTAGATCGTGAATCTACTACCGTTTCTCTAAAGGTTACGACTTGCAATTTGCCACAGATATTGATCGTAACTCTAAGGGATTCCTGGATCCGCCCCTGGTGGTCTGGGGTTGTCGTTTGTTCTCCTACAGGTACGTAAATGAGCAATATTGCCGCCATTTTAACCCTGCCTGAGAACATTTTGTGGTAGCAAAACCTGGCTGAGTTTGTTGACACTGTGGAGGAAGACACAACAACAATGACTGCTTTTGCACAAGAATATTGTAAATCCCAAGCCCGAATTTGAAAATCATCAGCTTAATCAGATAAGTTCTTTTATAAACACGCTTAAATAAATGCCAATCAGCGAAAATAAATGTAAATGTATTCCATGTAAATACGCTGATTCACTCTTATATTTATTATTGTTTTTGTTTTTGTTTTGTTTGTTTGATGTGGTGTTTTTTTTTTGTTTTTTTTTTTTTTTTGTTTTTTGTTGTTGTATTGGTTTTTGTTGTTGTAATTTTTGGGGTTTTATTTGTTTGGGGTTGTTTTTTTTTGGGGGGGGGGTTGTTTTTTGTTTTTTGTTGTTGTTTTTTTTAATTTATGTAGTAATTCTTAAATTAGTTCATATATAAGAATTACTTTCTATTTTTGTATACGTCTATTTCACCCCACCCCACCCCCCCCCCACCCCCCACATACATTTCAATAAGTTTAATATACAGTACACGACACGAGTTTTATACACCCCACCGTGGAAAGACCACGGTGGAAAATCCACGGAGATACACCGTGTCCTCCGGGTTCCACGGTGTGTGTTATTTGCGAATACACACAGCTGCTAAGAGCTCAGTTCTGGCCACGGGCGCCTTGCGGGAGATGTGAAAATGTGCCGCAGGCCAAATACTCATGATAAGGGTAAAATTTTAAGAAAATGAAAAATGTCAATACTTTCCCTCCTGATACTTATATTGTTTTTCAGCGTTTTGAGCCAATTCCAACGATACCAAACACTATATATTATGTTTTTGAAAAAACCTGGTTTTGAATTTTTTTCTTTTAGTCTTTTGTTCTTCATTAAAATATTCTTAAATTCTATAATAATGCGTACTTGCAGGCAATTCCTGTTTTGAATGCTAACTGGTGTATTCAGTAAATGAAAAGCATACATGTACAACATGTAATAGGGATATTTAATAATTACCGATGTGCTCTCTCTCTCTCTCTCTCTCTCTCTCTCTCTCTCTCTCTCTCTCTGACAAATGCGCTGTTTGACATAATTACTTTCATCATATTGTGTTAATATGCATCTTGACAAATATAACTTGATCCAATATAGAAATTAGAGCATTGTCGATGATTAACAAATTGGAATTAATTTATTACTTAATTTATAGAAGCAAAAATACAAACCATCGAATTATTTATTTTTAAAATCCCGAGTTTATTACATTTGACGAAGACTTATGTTCAATGTATTTTCAAATTGATAGAGGTTTTCATTAAAAAAAAATTCATCGGGAGTGTCTGGATAATGTAATGATTTTTGTATAATAAGTATATACCATGCAAATTCCTAGGGTCTTTGTCACAGTATAACTAAATTACGGTTAACTAGTTTGGGTTTTGACTTCTTATGAAAAGTGTGAAATATATTGGATCGGCGAGATATCAGATCTAATCTAAGATCACGGGTATCTTGCGCCGACCCAATATATTTCACACTTTCCGCAAGAAGCCAAGCACTTCTGTTGATTTCAAATACACGGATTAGCTGACCCCCAATTGTTCTATGAAGGCGAAAACCCCTTCGAATTTGCATGGAATGTACAAGTTATACACAGGTCATTGTTATAGTCATACATCATAGTACCGCTAAACCGACAAACATTTTTTTTTCTTTTAGATAACTTATCGAATGACGAAGTATGACCAAATTGCAGATTGAACTTTATAGAGCCCCGTGCTAACATTATTTATATTTTTCAATGTATTAGAAGGGGTATGTTGCCGGTTAAGTTGTGTAAAATTCTTGACAGGCAATAAGATAACAACAACAAATGGTGCTTAAATTGTCCGATTACGAAAACCTTAGGGGGGGGGGGGGGGGGGTAGTAGTCTGAAACTGTCTCAATTCCCCCTTCCGACTTCAATATCTTAAATCGTGCAGTGGGTAGATCGCTACGAATGTAGCACGGAAAGTCACAGAACAAAAAGTTACAAGGCTAAATCCTTAACTTTCAAGTTTTCAAATTACACCCTCCCCGATTCTACGTTTTTGTAATCCTCGGTGTCAAATGCAACTAGTTCATGAAAAAAAGACTAATATCAATATAAACAGAAATGACTTAACGATTATTTGCTTTTATTCATATACCCTATCGATTATTAAAATCTTTAATTGTTATATGAAATCATTTTAAAATTTAGATGCATTAGATAATGAAAGCAACACACACACACAGAGAGAGAGAGAGAGAGAGAGAGAGAGAGAGAGAGAGAGAGAGAGGCTTGGTAATCGTTGATTATAATATTCATGAATGTATGCAGATACGGGAAGTTTAATACGTTCAGTATAAATCTTGAAAGTATAATTTCTTTCTGTTTAATTATCCATCCACTTTCATTCTGATATTTTTTTTCTTCATTTCTTTACAAGTTAAATTTTTCGGCTGGTCCGGGTTAGGACTAATGAATGAGCCCCCCCCCCCCCCCCCCCCTTCTAAAACGACGTTACATGCTTAGCTGTCCATCTCCCTCTCAGTCAAAAATAAAATAAATACATGCTATATATATATACTACAACATCATTGGATTTACTATATAATTCTTCGATTTCACCTTCATAATACATGTTAATGCAAGCGGACTATCTAGGCATTTTTTTCCATCTTCGCTAGCCAAGATTATTCGTCCACGAAGGCACAGATGACTCAAAACCCATTACTAGCGGAGATGAGATGAATGTCACCCCCGTATGATGTTATAAACTGACCAAAACCTAGTACGTTTGTTTTACAACTTTCATTCAGAAGACGCGCAAGTTTGTGAGTCACTGAATAAACGAGAAAACATCTGCATTTTTATTTCAATCGTTGTCAACTGTATACTTTGTTATATTTCAAGACTACATGTACTCAATTCAATTTATTGGATCTCATAACCATTATGCAATGGTAATGGTATACAAAAATATAAAGACAAACAGTTGTTATATATACATTTAGTAAATAATGCATGCGTGTAATAAAGTATTTATTAAGTTAGGAAAAAACCCACGTTATTATTAATGTGAAGTATGGGGATTCTAGGTAGGGGAGCACATTTTATTTTATTATTTTCTTAATGAAAGTACGGAGTTTTCTAAAGGTTTGTTTAAAAGCAAAGATATTTTTAATTTTTTTGTTTTGTTTAGGTGATAAAATTTTTATTCTTTGCTCACATTGCATCACAGTTGAGTACATAATGAAATTCATTCCTAATTACAATGAAAACCTTAAGTTAAAAATAAACCACTGCTTATGGTACACATTTCTTTGAGCTGCTATTTATCAAATTGAAATTACTGGCATGTGATTGTCGTTGTTCATGACCCTTCTTTTATTTGGTGAAATTGTGCTGCACGTGCCGTGAAACAATGTACCGACGAGTGGTGGGAATAACACAGGTGTTTATATACAGGATGTCGAGAATTTGGGCGTTTCATAAAAAGGTGTGAACGTCTGCAGGGAAGTCGACATACGGATATGTACCCAAAATACCAACGTATCATTAAACAACAATAACAAGAATTTAATGATTGATAGCTAATTTCTAAATAATTAATGGGATGGGGGCATGCATGTTGGCCAAGAGAAAAGGTTTTTTGGGTGAATCATTTCGGATATTATTTCTTTGTTTTATCACACGGAGGTACACGGTGGCATCGACAGAGGTACAGGTGACATCCACGGAGATGGGCGGTGGCATACACGGAGATCCTCCGTGGACTTCAATGTTTAGCTCGCGCGGAAGAAATGGGACTTCAAAGGTGCCGACAATTTTAAAGTCCCACCGTGTTTGGGGCAAATTTGTTCCACCGCGTTGCGTGGAACACGCATAAAACTCGTGTCGTGTACTGTATCTATCAGTGTCTTGTTTCCTTTCTGTTAACATATCTACATACACAGATAAAGTAACCGCTATATCATATATTTATTGCATGATAGTGAGGGAGATATGAAGATTTATTCACCAAAGAAAAATCATATTCCCCGAGGGTGAATAAATTTCCATGTCTCCCGAACATCCATGTAATATTTTTTTTTTTTTTTTTTTTTTTTTGATATACCGAAACAAAGCAAGATTGCAAAAATGCATTTGAAATTGGAGTACGCTCATTTATAAGGTACATGTAGCTGAGATCGCCCTAACGGCAACACCGCGCCGTCAACGTATTAGAAGGTACACACAACGAAATACGGTGATATGATAACCAGTTTTTATGTTTCCATTCTCCTTGAATCCTGGTTTATTTGTTTTATTTTTGTATCAACCAAAACTAGGCGATTTAACTGTGTATCAGAGACCCTCATATTCTGTGGCTAACGGTACCTTCACATTCACGGATTTTTCTTACGGATCCTTACGTAATCCACAAATTCGTAAAAGTGAACGGATTGCTACGATTTAGACACGGATACTGACGGAGTGATTTACGAATGTTTGCGATTGACAACGAGTCGGAGATCCGTAAGGACTCGTAAGAAAAATCCGTGAGTGTGAAGGTGGTATTAATCGTAAAGTTTAAGTATGTAATCGTAAAGTAATCGTGTGTGTATATTTACGTATATGTACGTAAAGCGCTCGTTACGACTCTGAACAATCCGTAAAGCGATTGTAACCCGACGTGAATGAAATCGTAAATATCACTTAGGCATTTGTAATAATCCGTAAACAACTCGTACACTATCCGTAACATATCGTAAACTAACCGCAAAGATTCGTAAACAAAACTTTTTACGAGTGTTTTGCGGATTCTTACGAGTAGTTTACGTGTTCTTGCGACCAGTTCACGCTACTTACGGATTGTTACGGGTTATTTATGGAAAATGGAATTTGTGGACAATCGTGAATTCGATTTTATTATTTTTTTTGACGGATCCTTAAGAGTGTGTGCGAGTTGTGACGGGTTATTAACGGATACCGACGAGTGAATTACGAATGCTTGCGAGCGATTGAGTAGAAGTCGGAGATCCGTAAGAACTCTTAAGAAAAATCCGTGAGTGTGAAGGTGGTATTACAAACTATGAAAGTACAATGTACTCGGACTTATTGTGAGATCACAATAAACTTTGTCTGCCTCGCCGTTAAAATGAAAATGCACAAGGCTGTCTATAGAGGTGAAATATGACGGGGAGATATATTTGAGAGAGATTATTAAAGAAACTAAGCTTTTTTTCTTCATTTTGAAGGAAGGTATGGGGGAAAAGATATTTCGGCATAAGGACTTTGCCTTAAAAGGTCAGTAGCACTTGTCCCTGTACTTTATATAAAAAAGCATTTGGACAGAAACGTCAATGAACTGCGAGAAAATGGTTATATCGAAACTAAGCATTGTTGCATGTAGGCCTACAACAGGGGCGGATCCAGGAATGGCAGTTAGGGGCGCAACTTAACGAGGCAGGCCTAGGAGATCTGGGGGCCGCCTTGAGACCCCAGTGGGTCCAGGATAGAGGACCAGGGGGCGAAACTCCTGGATTTTACAAGGCTTTAAATATTTCTATGTAGTAATTTTTACTATTTTCTGTCATTTTTTATGAAGGGAATTCAATAAAATAACGCAAATTTTAAGACTTTTTTTGGAAAAAAAATGTAAGTTTCCCCAATATAAGTACATGTAATTCAATAAATCAAAAGAATTTGTCACTTTTTGCTCTCAGAGTGGAAGGAATTGTATCTTCTCTTATTGTTTACATTTATCTGTACATGAGTCCACGATTTCCCTTAATTTGAATTTTTTTAAAGGGGGTGGGCTTATATCCACCACTATACAACACATGCATTCCGTTCTGATCTTCAAATTCCATACACACTCACACCAACTGACCTTCACCTTGTTATTACGTATAGGCATAACTTGTGTTACCAGTTTCTACCAACTGGTATATTTACAAAAATAAATAAAGATAAAAAAAAAAAAAAGAATTTTCAATTATGAATAATGAAATATTGTATTTCCTAAGTTTAAATTGAATTATAATGCTTTTTTATTGGATGCGTAATCAAGGATTTTAACGGCCTCTGAATAGGGAGGGACAACTACAGCGGCACGGTATGTCCATGTTTGATCTCATCCGATAGAGTTACTGTATCTTGTTTAACTCGAGAATTTTTCACTCGAATGGAAACGTCACCAAGACCGGTGAAGGGCTTCAAATTTAGGCCTTTGCTTGGCGCTTACGGCCATTTAACATGTGAGGGTTCTTTAATAATAATAATATCCTTTATTTATACAGGATTGCACAATTAGTTATATAAACTAGTTTACAGTGTGATCCTGTCTATAACATATATACATGTACATATCGAGAACATATATCACAAAGCATGGAAATATCACAATTTATATGCATACAGATAAAAACTAAATGAAAAGAGACAATAAACACACGAGTATCATCGAGGATCAAAATAATGTTTTAGATAGGCTGATTTAAAAGATGTGGTAGTTGTGCATTTTCTTATAAAATTTGGTAACGAATTCCATAAAATTGCTGCTGAAATGATAAAAGATCTTCTAAAATATTCTGTTTTGGCTCTTGTAACACAAATAAAATTAGTTGAGTTCTGTCTTGCATTTCTTGCGTTTACCTCATTCACAAATCTAAAAACATGCAAATACTTTGGAGTCATATGGTGTAAAACTTTTGACATAAGAATAATTCTTCGATAAATAAAATAGTTAACCAATGGCATCCATCTCAAATTTGATAGCATGCAAGAAGTTGACACTTTGATAAGTAAAATGATCCTTGCTGTCCTCTTTTGTAATTTAAAAAGCCTATCAAATGTTAATTAACGACTTAGGTCTGTCGCGACGGGGATTCGAACCCCAACCTTCGGCATGCGGGGTGAACGCTCTAACCTCTAGTCCACCGCGGCGGTCAGTCTCATCCGAAGGAATGCCCGATTTAATCGCTTGTTACGACACTCTGGCCGGTAATTTTGCAGGGCTTACAAATCTCCGCTCTGATATTACAAAACAAATATGAAAGGGAGCAGATCTGTGTGAAACTAGAATAGTAACATAGACACTTACGCAAGACCAACCAAAACACAGAGTTCAAGGTCCTTAGAATGTTTGTCCTAGTCATGATTTTGTGTTTTCGGAGAAACATTAGAGGAACTGATCGCCTAGAGTGTACTGACACAACTTCCGTGTTTCATTTCCGCAGTTTCAAGAATCCTTACAAAGCAATTCACCTAATCTGTAATGTTAAAATGTAGGACATCTAACGCTACCGAAAAAATGTCGCTACCACATCACACACACACACACACACACACACACACACACACACACACACACAAAATATCTGAAGATTATATATTAATTCTTCATTCAAAAGCTGCAGAAAAAGTAAAATTAAGTCTAGAAAAGTGTTACATTTTTGAATGAAATATTTCATATTACAATCCCTGTGTGTTCAAACTATTAATTTTTTAGGGGCCGATTAAATTATTTGTATGAAAATTATCTCGATTGTTTTCAGGGGGCGGGGGTATACTATATCACTGCTTTGATCTTGATGAAATATATATAGACAAGAACAGATACATCAATAGCTCTGAAAGTGCTTGAAAATGATAATGTACATGCCATTGTAGAAGCATTGTTAAAAGGAATGTAGGACAGAAAGTCACGGACAAAAAGTCACGGACAAAATGACCATGGATAAAGTCACAATAAGACATTTTATGAAAGTAGGACAAAAAGTCACAGGACAAAAAGACACAATTAAAAATTTGATGACCGTAGGACAAAATATCACAGGACAAAAAGGCACAGTTTATAAGAAAGTCAGAAAATAATGAATTTGATATATATTTGAAAACATATCTGTTCTTTTTGTAAAGTTTAAGAATATATGTAAAATTTATATTTTCTATGACAATCTATATCAATTTCAAACTTCAAACTTTAGATTTTGATAATAATTATTATGAAATTGTTAATTCTTTAATCATATTTATTGTAAAAATATATTAATTATTATTAATTAATTAATCTTTTAACAAACAGAGCTATTTTTATTGATTTAAAATAAAAATAAGCTTTGTGATACTATTACTATACTACATATCAATGGTTGTCAAAACAAAATCTGATGGCAGACTTATGGTTGGCTTCCTTTCACTCCAAATTATTGTCAGAACAAGAGGGAAGTGAACTGTCATTTAAATTGCTATATAAACAAGTTAAGGATTTTTTGTTTCTTATTAGTTAATAATGAACTGAAAGTGGTATATGTGGCAAATCAAATAACAGTAATAATGATGACATACATTCCCTCAATCTACCTCCCATCCACTGTAAGAAATATCAGGTGTCTGAACAATGGCTTTAGGGAGCATTTGGGTACCATCAGGTTAAAAAAAAAAACTTATCTGTGGATATTAAATAAATGGTTATGTTTCAGGTCAAAATCCAAGAATTGCGGTTACGGGGGGGGGGGGGGGGGGGGTGGGGGGTGGGGGGGCACTTTATGAAGTTTTACAGATTTTATAGCACTTGAAATATGTCTCCTATTATAGTCATTTGTACTATTTTCTTTCAATTTTGATAAGGTGAAATTAATAAAATGGCGAAAATTTTAAGAGTTTTTTGAAAAAAAAATTAAGTTTTTCCAATAAAGCAATTCAAGAAATAAAAAGATTTTGCCATTTCTTTCTCCGGGAATGAAAAAAATTATTGCTTTTTTTATCGTTTAGTACATTTTTCTAAACAAGATACCACGCTTTTCCTTAAATTTGAAATGTTTAGCCGACGCCCCCCCCCCCCCCTTCCTTAAATCCGCCACTGATAATAAACCAAAATCAAACTAGAGTGCATACCAAAACAAAACAAAAATACAAAACCAAAAAACAAACAAAAAAAACCCCAGAAAATTTTCATTGTGATTTTCTTTCCTGTAAAAATAGACAGGGCTCGTGCCTTGTTAAAACTAGATCTCTCAAATACATCTTTGTCTCAGCTTTCGAAATTTAGGTTTCATGCTGTTTTCACAATTTCTTTATCATCAATTAAATACGCAAGTTTCTTTCTTGAGAAAACCGCGTCCATGCCCCTTAAATAAAAGTATGACCGCTACACGCAGCCGGGCGAAACGGGTCTGTCCAAGGCGGAATGTTTTATCGTGTTAAAAAACGTGTGTTGAATTTACTAGTCTGGTATGTGCTGATTTTATAGTTTTTATTATTCTTTATTGCTGAAGACATACGTCTAATGGCATACATATAGAGAGGAACAGGCCCGGAACAAAATTAGCAATGAAACTTGGCTAGTTTAAATCACAGAGTCATTTTATATTTAAACACACTTCAACAAATTTCGTCTCAGGGGTACTAAATTTAGACACTGTTTTCCCCACGTCTATATTTACTGAATGACGAGCTCCTAAAATTTTCATTGATAGCTTGATACAAGATTTTTCTCCCGTCATTCTGAAACATGGCTTTTAATGTGTTGGTTGTGTGTCTGATATGCCTAATGAGAGGTAGGTTTTTAGTTTATTCATTGATTATAAGTTGATGATGAAATGAAAGTTTTAAAAAAAACAGCGTTTAATGAACTTTTAATTCGTCAGAATGGCGGATCCAGGATTTTACAAAAGGTGGTCCGGGATGTTTTTATTTTATTTTATTTATTTATTTTTTGTATTTCATGTTTATTTGTACACTCGCTTTTATTTATTTTTGGTAAGGAAATAAAGTGATAAATGAATAAGAAGGACAACACAGATTAAAATGAAAAGGGAAAAAAACACAAAAGAGGAAAAATCTCAGGAAGCCGTAGGATATCGCGAGATTTGATTGGCAGAATATGTAAAGTTAAGAACAGGGGGGGGGGGGGGTAAATCCGCCTATGTGCCAGTCTGTCCATTGAATAAAATACATTGGCTACGATCATAAAATGTTCATTTCGACCAGACAGCAGTTCATAATTGACTTAATGCATATCTGATATGAAGAGCGTAGCTTTATTTTCTCGCCTAAGTATCAATATCTTTTTAGTCAAGTGAGCTTTTCTGATTGACATTTCTCCGTTGTCCGTCGTTGTTGTCTCGTAAACTTTTCACATTTTCATCTTCTCCAGAACCACCACCGAACCAATTTCAACCAAACTTGGCATAAAACATCCTTGGGTGAACGGGATTGATGTTTGTTCAAATGATGAGCCTTGTCCCCTTCAAAGGGGAGATAATCACAATAATAGGGTTGGGTCATTCAAAAATTTTCTTCTCAAGAACCACTGTGCAAGAAAAGTTTACATTTACAAAAAATCTCCCTAATATAAAGCAGATTCAAGTTTGGTAAAATGATTGCCCCCGTGGGTAGGGTGGGGCCATTATAGGAGATTAAAGTTTTACATATAAATATATAGGAACAATCTTTAACAACCTTACCCTCAAGAACCATTTGGCCAGAGAAGTTAACATTTACATGAAAGCTTCCTGACACAGTGAAAATCAAGTTTGTTAACATCTCGGCCCCAAGAGGTAGGGTAAGGTCACAATAGGGGATCAAATTTTTACATACAAAGTTAAAATCTTTCAAAATCTTCTCAAGAATCACTGGGCCATAAAAGTTTATATTTACTTGAAAGCATTCTGACATAGTACATATTAAAATTATTAATAATAATAATAAAAAAGTAATCCACCACCAAGGGGGGGGGGGGGGGGGGGGGCACAATAGGGATAAAAGTTTTGCATGCTAACCTAAACCGAAATAGCATCTACTCCCTGAACAATAGCACTCTAATTATTACTAATTCTCGTTTCTTTCTTGCAGGAACATTTGCAACCATCTTGAATTCCGGCGAAATAGAGAACGGAACGTGTCACTTGGAAACATTCAGAGCAGACATTTTGTTGGATTGTGACGTCAAAGATGTCCTCATTAACATCGTCACCAAAGACGATGATAATATGTTAGTCAACTGCACAATTAATGACACCCTAAAGTGTTTTGGTGCAGTGTACAACGAAAGCAGCAACATTATGACATTCAGCACAAAATTCAATCACACTAAACACGCGGGGAAAACGATGTGGGTTAATACTACTTGCGTCAAAGATCCTGTCCTGCTTAAACCATGCGGTGAGTAGTGACGTAATGAGTCTGTGTCAGACGAATACGGTATCTGTCGACATACACTTACTTATCAATTGATGACGTAATTCCAAATCGGCTGTGAATTTTATGGTTCATCCCAGGACAACACAATAGCTTTGTTTTGTTAGTTTTTATAACTACCATATGATTATATAATTCTCTAGAAAAAAGTCTTATTAGCATCTAAATTTGTATAAGGCTTCAGTCGATGATTATATAATTCGTCTTCAAATCGAAGATTAAGAACTCAATATGTTTCAGTATCGGGTTTCACAAAAGAAGGACGACACCACAATACCAGTCACGTGACTATATTATGTGAACACTCATCCTTTAAGGCCTCGGACACCGGGATACATGTTCACTATCAAAACAACACCTTGGCAACATGTTGGTCACAGCAACACGCCTGTACTCCTGGAGCGACGGGTAGGTAGATCTCATTTGCATGCGGCTATGATAAGTAAAATTAAAAAAAAACTACATGTGCTGGCGCATGTCAGTTCCGCTGTTTTCACTTTAGAAGAAATCCCGTGGGGATCCGGGTTAAGATAAGTCCTCAGTACCCCTTGCTTGTCGTAAGAGGCGACTAAATGGGGTGATTCTTAGAATGGGACCGCAAAAACGGAGGTCACGTGTCACAGCAGGCGTGGCACGATAAAGATCCCTCCCTGCTCAATGGTCATAAGCGCTGAGCATAGGCCTTAATTTTGAAGTCCTTCACCGTCAATGGTTACGTCTCCATATGAGTGAAAAATTCTCAAGCGGGACATTAAACAATATACAGCTAATGAACCTCTAAAAGAATTACTCTCAATTTTTTTTTATAATATAGCACTTTAAATGATATATAGAAATATGCAAGAAGTTAAGTCAAAATATTTTCTAGGTAACTGTAAATGACGACTCTCAATATTTTTTCAGGTTTGACCAATGGTGTTCAGTACACTACTCCATATAAACCTGGAATGAAATTCTCCTGTTCATTGGACGGTCAGAATATTCCGATTTCAGTACACGAACAAACAACCAATAACCCAGGTAATGCAGATAGTCTTCATTTATCAAGTAATGGAATAATTTATTTACACAACAAGAACCTGGGAAATTCCCGGAAGTTCAGAATCTGTGAGACTCTCGGACTAGCACTTTTGTTAAATCACTTCTTATTTTTTGAAGCATTTTCAAAAGAAACCGCGGACGTATTGAGAGTTCTAAATTTGAAAAAAAAATGTGCTCTAAATTAAACGGATGTGTTTTCTTCTTAGCAGGATCCACGTCTGAACAGAGCAAAAAAGGCTCTGGTGTCCGGGGGGCGTGGTCAGTGTTCTTGACCTTTGCCCTTCCTGTCCTCGTATATATCCTTCATGATATTTCTACATGAAAACAGCTGGACATACTCTCGGTATCTTCTCGTGATACCCAAACCCAGTGTAGCTTTCCTCGGCATACCGTGAATGACTGACTCTACTCTGAGGAAGCGAGAGAAGCGCCACACCCCGGATGACTGACTCTACTCTAGCGAAGGGAAATAAGACGGCACTCCGCACACCGTGAATGACTGTCCCTCACTGGGAAAGAACGGGAGCATTGTCATAATATTCACGAATCATTCCTGCCCGTCGTCGGAACTGTCGAAAACTGTGTTCCTCCAAGAATTCTGGTGTCTCAGTTTTTGTTGTAAATATTTTGAAATCCCTCCATATGCTGCTTAAATTAATTCAGCCTTTCATGATCTTTACTTCTTGTGGTAAAATATTATTATTATTTTATTCATTTATAAAGCGCAAAATTATCTATAGCTTCTATGCGCTGTATATTCGTTTGGTGGTTTATTTTTGTATCCTTCTGGAGGCTTTTACAGTCATTGATTTTGTACATGAATAAGAATGACTCTCTATATCCGCCACTTCATATAGGATCTGGATGTTTGTACGCCCATTAATGTTGTAAATGGATAATAATTATCCTTTAGAATAAAAACGAATCAAAATGAAGTTTGTGTGAGTTCATTTAGTCTGTAAATTAATGGTGTATCTCGATTATCAAATGCAATTAACATTTCGTGAGTAATTCATCCTTCTGTCGAAACATTTTATACTTGGGTAGATCAACGATTGCTACGTACAGGGCCTCTCATAGGGTGATTATTTAGGCGTCAACTACAGAATCGATCAAAAGTTTCTATCCAATATTTGTTTTTCCCCATTGAAAGAATCTCCTGGGTAAATTAATGATAGGTTATATCTAAACGTCATACGTAGTTGTGCTAAGTATAATAACATAAATATTACACGCAGTTGTACTATGTAAAGTAACAGAAAATTGTTATACAGTAGTAATATGTGTGATAACAGAACATTTATACACAGTAGTACTACGCATGATGACAGAAAACACTAACATTCATATCTATGTAGCAAAAACAAAAGTGTTTCCAATAACGCAAAATAATGATAATTCCATAAGTTGTCACCATGTTGTATTTCGCATACACAATCCCCACACCTCTCCACAACCCCCACACCTCTCCTCAATCCCCACACCTCTCCACAACACTCACATCTCTCCACAACCCCCACACCTCTCCAAAACCCCCACACCTCTCCTCAACCCCCACACCTCTCCACAACACCCACACATCTCCACAACACCCACACCTCTCCACAACCCCCACACCTCTCCACAACACCCACACCTCTCCACAACTCTCCACAGCACCCACATCTCTCCACAACACCCACATCTCTCCATAACACCCACACCTCTCCACAACACCCACACCTCTCCACAGCACCCACACCTCTCCACAACCCCTACACCTCTCCACAGCACCCACACCTCTCCACAACCCCCACACTTCTCCACAACACTCACACCTCTCCAGTGATACAAAACATCCACACCTCCCCACAACACCCACACCTCTCCACAGCACCCACATCTCTCCACAACACCCACATCTCTCCACAACACCCACATCTCTCCACAACACCCGCACCTCTCCACAACACCCACACCTCTCCACAACACCCACACCCACACCTCTCCGGTTATATCACTGTGTACTTCTAGACAAATGTGAACGCGTTGAAAATAGCAAAAAATAAAGAAACAAAATGTGATGATCGGCTTCACTCGCCTGTATATACCGCACACCTGTGTATACCGTACAGAATATTATATCTGTATATATCGGACAAAATATTACAACTGTGTATACTGTACAAAACATTACACCTCTGTATATCGTACAAAATAGCACACCTCTGTACACCGAACAAATTTTACACCTCTGTATATCGTACAAAATATTACACCTCTGTACACCGGACAAATTTTACACCTCTGTATATCGTACAAAATATTACACCTGTATATACCGTACAAAATAGTACACCTGTATATACCGTGCAAAATATTACACCTGTATCCATCGTACATAATATTACATCTTTGTATACCGTACAGAATATTACACCAGTATATACTGTACATAATATTACACCTGTATATACTGCACCGAATATTACACCTGTGTATACAGTACAGAGTATTACACCAGTATATACCGTACACAATATTACACCTGTATATACCGTACAGAATATTACACCAGTATATACCGTACAGAATATTACACCTGTGTATACCGTACAGAATATTACACCTGCATGCAGTACAAAATATTACACCTGTATGTGCTTTTCGTAAAAGATGACTAAATGGTGCACCAGTCTTTCGGATGAGACAGCATAAAACAGTAAAATGGCTTCCCGTGTCACAGCAGATGTGGAATGATTTTAAAGATCCCTCCCTGCTTAAAGGCCGGAGTAAATCATGAGGTGTTGACGTGAAAGTCGTCGTGTTGCTATATTTAGACACATGTTCCGTTACATGTAAATCCAGGGGGATTTCAAAAGACCGTTTCCCCATTTCCAACCCCCGAAGAAACCAAATAATGATAACAACTTTTAAGAATGTTCAGGAATCATCAATGAAATTTTAAGTCTCTTTGTGTACCCCGATTATTGCCGAATTCATGTATAATGCGCCGACTTTTTGTCTTTGATCCGCCACTAAATGCATATGTGTGTATGTAAATGTGTATATATCTATATGTATTTCACATTTAGTCGTCTAATTTAGTCGTCTAATATAGACGTTTTTATAAATCATCATTCTCAATACTTTTACTTTGTATCACAATTTCTGTATAACAAACCGACCGTAACTTTTGAAATTCAAAGTAACGTGTAAAATCGCATTATTTAGAAAAGAAGTACAATGTATCAATATTATAAGCATATTAAATCATTACAAATGACTAAAATCGTAATATGTCAACTTCTTATAAATATATATATTTTTGTGTACATTAATCTTCAATTTAGCATTTAAATTCACCCATGCAGTTAAGCTATGAGAATAGAAACGCTATATTTTACAGAAACACGGTATTTTACAACGTAACGAGAACCCTAACGTCCTTAGATTTATTATATATATATATATATATATATATATATATATATATATATATATAATGTTATTCACCAATCAAGGGCCCTCGGAAGGGGGGGGGGGGGTGTACAGGTTAACAAGCAATTAATTGTAAAATTGTAACAATGAAAATAAATAACAATCACTCAGAAGTACACTGTACAAAAGGTAATACTGACAGAGTTCACACTTCTACAGGTAATACTGACAGAGTTCATACTTCTACAGGCAATACTGACAGAGTTCATACTTCTACAGGTAATACTGACAGAGTTCACACTTCTACAGGTAATACTGACAGAGTTCATACTTCTACAGGTAATACTGACAGAGTTCATACTTCTACAGGTAATACTGACAGAGTTCACACTTCTACAGGTAATACTGACAGAGTTCACACTTCTACAGGTAATACTGACAGAGTTCACACTTCTGCACTGCATATATCTATAATTATATATGAAATACTGATTACAGACAAGATTTAAATTAACAACATGATAAATAAAACAACCCAGCTGCTTCACACGTGTTTCTGAGCAGATAATGATAGCGCTGTGTGAATACAGATAAAATTGTAATCAAATCGGTATAGTTATATATTATAAGATTTCTTGAAGTTAAGATAGTTCTGTGAAACGTTACTGTGGTGTTTTATCGCTATCTCTCACCATAGAGTAGAATGGAAGAGCTCATGTGTGTGTTTGACATCAATATCTCATTTAGAGTATAGAATAGAATAGAATAGAATAGAATATGATTTATTTCCAAATTAGGGCCCTCTCGGGCATACAGCATACATGATTGTTAACATTTCAATGTGCAATTTGACGATAAAAAGAAAAACAAAACAAGAGTAAAATCTGCACTCTTAGTATGAGCAATGTTCATACATGAGACGTTTGAACATGATAATACTTATTTGCATTATATGTAAGTACCACCGTGTATCCTAATGCAAAACAGTCAGAAATACACATAGGGGAAAAAAAAATACATATATAGATGTCTATATATATACATGCACATAACAACTCTACATGTAATAATAGTAAAGGTAGTAAAGTACATTATGATTAACTCCACTGTAATGCAAAAGATACCACGGGACGGTGCATTGGTACTAGATCAACATGTCATGTTTATAATGAGTGCATATGTGCAATATGGTTTCATATGGTTCACACATGATATACAGTAATACTAGTAGTATGAGCTTAGACAATGTACACGATACATTACTTGATGTAATATATGTAAGTACCACCGTGTATCATAATGCAAAACAGTCAAAAATACACACAGGAAGAAAATAATAACAATATAGACGGAAAACCCCACTCTAGTTTTCCACTGCTTTCGGTTCTATATTTAGATCTAGGAATCCCGTATATATGTCATTGAGAGAATTTTATTTTAAGGATGAGTATTTAGATTGTGTGAAATTTACATTTAGTATTCCAATTTTCGTGTCAGAATTGTATCTGTTTAAGTTAAGGTAGTATACGACCGCCCTGGAAGAAAACTACCTACATATAATACTTTCAGTGGCGGATTTAGAGGGGGCGCAGCCGGCGGGCGTCCCCCCGCCCCCCTAAAATTTTCAAATTTAAGGTAAATCGCGGTATCTTGTTTCGGAAAATGTACTAAACGATAAAAGAAGCAATAATTTCTTCCACTCCCGGAGAAATAAATGACAAAATCTTTTGATCTCTTGAATTACTTTATTGGGAGAACTTAAAAAATTTCCCCCAAAACCCTTAAAATGTGGGTCATTTTATTAATTTTACCTTATTAAAATAATAGAAAATAGTACAAATGACTAAATAGGAAAAATATTTCATGCCCCATAAAATCTGTAAAATCCAGTAGCTTCCGGGGGCTTCGCCCCCTGGACCCCCACCAGGGCTTCGTCCTGGACCCACTGCATCATAAAGTAGCGCCCCCCGTAACCGCAATTCCTGGATCCGCCCCTGATACTTGGGTCACTTTGTCGGGATTCACAGCGAGTTTTAATGCTATGTACTCTACGGCACGTCAATCAAGGGATTTTAAATTTCGGGAGCCTCGTGTGTAATACAAACTGGGGATTTTATCCGCTATTGCAGAGAGTTTTCTAAACTTGCTCAAGTCTCAATATTGTTTTCATTACTTTATTATTTCGTCTAAATAGCTGCTCTCTGCCGTACGTAAATGTAACCAAACATATGTTTTGGCAATATTAAAAAGTATTAAAGAGAGCACTGATTATTAAATATAGAGATTCAAGCAAGTCTTAGATTTTCATCTGGTGTACTACAGCACATGTGATTCAAGGGTTTTGCGATTTCCGGAGCGGTGGTCTGTCAGGTTTTACATAAGAATATTTAGCCTATCTAAAATATCTGGGATACGATGTCATTTAAAACATTGAGCATGCCCACTCTCTGTAGCAGTTCTACATAACGGAGGAATTTAAACTTAACATTGTATGTGTATAATGTGTATAATGCAGGGTTAATGATACGGCAATGATAAGGGGGAAATGGTAATATAATGATTTAAAGAGCTTCGCACCTGAGATTTGGAGTAATGTCAATTTTTTGGGAAGTGTATTTTTGATTTCTACATTGAAGGAGAATTAGGAAATTAAAAAGACAAATTGGGGTTGCAAGGCTTGTTATTGAGCTATAGTGTTCTAAACATAACCTTTTTGCACTTAAAATTTATTCAATTAAACTTGATTTTTCTGTCGGTGTCAACACAACATAAGCAACACAAATCAATCATTACATGAAATAGATACATAATCATGTCTTCTAACACCACAGATAAAAAAATGAATTGATACTAGTAATGGAAATAAACAATGACCTTTTTGCACTTGATATACGAAAAAATTCATGATATCAAAATTGATAGTTTAAGGTGGGTCCTTAGTCCTGGATTTTGGGGGTTTAGGTAGCATTTTTTTGTTTGGAATCAATAAATTAACATTCAGAGTAATGAAAAAAGGCAAAACAGTTAAGGATTTCCATATTATTTTCATTACCCAATTATATGTGATAGACAAACCATACTATTTGGCAAATACAATAACAGAAACTTATGCAAAGTACAACATTTACTAATACTTATTGTCAAGTATTACATATTTGCAAGTAGGTATAAAATGGCTCAAAAACTAAATATTTGTTCTGTCAAAAACATATCATTGATATAATCTATATAGAAAAAATCTAAGTTACTAAAACGCTTTAAATATACTGAATATGAGAAGTACTGGCACAATATATGTGATTTGTTTTAATTATGTACTGTCAACAGAAAACAATTGCTTTATATGAAATGATTGAGAATGATCAGAGACCAGGCAAAATTCTCTCTCTCTCTCTCTCTCTCTCTCTCTCTCTCTCTCTCTCTCTCTTCGAAATTGTATACCTTTCACATTATACATTTATATACATACGCACTCCTAAATAATATACACATTTAATTATGTTTGTACTTGCTTGAAATATGTTATATATTATATTATCATTTATTGTTCATATGTAAATGTTTATTTATTGTGAAAGCAAAAAATAAATGAATTACAATATATTATCGACCACCAAATAAGAAACCAATAATGAATCGACCAGGAATTATATGAGCAACTAACGCATGCAACCATTCACTTGTAATCCTGTCACGCTGTGGACAAAAATATGTACACCGAGTGTCACTGCAATGAACGGAATATGATAAGTATATTGAATCCTTATCTCTAATGTAATTTTTCTGTTGAAATCCGTTTTCTAACGAACGCAAGTAATTCAATCTTTTGGAAATTAATGTTTGTGTTAGTCAAATTAACCAAAAGTACACATAAAAACCATCAAGCACGTAGCGAGAGAGAGAGAGAGAGAGAGAGAGAGAGAGAGAGAGGATATAATAAATTTGAATGTGCATCTATCTAGGTATTGCTAATGTTGAAAAGTATCAGTATGACTTTCAGGACTAACCTCTTGCACCCCCCCCCCCCGCATTTTTTTTTTATATTTGTTTGTTTTTGCTTGTCAAGGGTTTTCAGTCAATTATGAAGTCAACTTTACCTGGCCTCCCCCTTTTTTTTCGGGAAAAAAATGTTACATAAGTAGTATAGTGTGCACATTTCAAGCCTATTGAACCGGCACCGAACCATGCAGCGCCAAGGTGGCGGTCCTTTCGCTTCCGCCAATATGGTGGTCCTTCCGTTTCCGCCAAGATGGCGGTCCTTCCGTTTCCGCCAAGATGGCGACATTTCCACTTTCGGTCAATTTATCCGTTCCGGTATGCCCTTCTTAAAGATGGGGACCCTTCTGGCAAAGTAGCTATCGCCTTTTACGAGGACTTTGGTCCTGCTGCCTGAAGGCATGTGTGTTTACTAGCTTTTTTTACGAGAAGAATGAGTGAGATTTAGGCACCTAGCAGCACAAAGCTAGTTGTCGTACCGACCGGATTAGTGTTCATATCCTGATCGTTGATACGAGGGGGGACGTCCTCTAGTTGGTTTACGAATCTTTACGATCGCGCCAG
Source organism: Ostrea edulis (assembly GCF_947568905.1). Lineage (NCBI taxonomy): Eukaryota > Metazoa > Mollusca > Bivalvia > Ostreida > Ostreidae > Ostrea > Ostrea edulis. Next base: position 8,109,412 of record NC_079171.1, on the reverse strand, counting down.
GGACCATTTTTTGGAAGACATGCCCCGAGGGATTTTCGAGTCTCTTCGACCGAGCCAGAGACCCCTCAAAAGGCGGCCTTACCCACCCTTCTCGATTTTTTTGCTTTTGTTTTTTGTTGTTTGGTAAATTTTAATCCTTAGAACCCTCACTAATCGTATTTTAACGTCGGATACCACGTTAGCGTGAGTACAACTCTTGGACCAGCGGATATGTTCTCTGTAGGCATCATCAAATGACTCCCAATTGTTCAGAGTACATCCACATGAGAAACAGGTAACTTTATTTCCAATCTCAGTGTAGATAAACCCAGCCCGTGCCAGATCTGACTTTGAGAAACTTAGGCCAATCCTTAGTGCTGGCATAACGTTCGGCAAAATTAACATATTCTTGATATTTCCACGTGTAGGATTTTTGTACGAAAAGCGGTGGGATGTTCTGCACTGGTATGCGCACAAATTCTCCTGATGTTATCCGTACGTCGGGCGATTAATAAGAAGTCTTCAGAAAGAAATTACAAAGGGGAACCGTTGCGGAATCTACAAAATTAGGATTGGAATCTAACGTGAAAGTCATGATCTCCTGATGATACTCTCCGGAATGATTGGAGGGGTGGGTGGGTGGGTGGGGGGGGGGGGGGGGGCTCACAGAATTTATATAGTTTTGTCACGTGACTTTCAGTGTTACACACCTACGCTTGGACTTTTTAAGATGCCGGACCTCCCGATAAAGTAGCCATCACCCTTTACCAGGACTTTGGACCTGCTGCTCGAAGACAGGTGGGTTTACTACTTTTTTAGCGAGAAGAATGAGTCAGATTTAGGTACCTAGCAGCACAAAGCTAGTTGTCGTACCGACCGGATTAGTGTTCATAGCCCGATCATCGATACGAAGGGTAACGTCCTCGAGTTGATTTGCGGGTCACTACGACGGTGCCAGGAACCCCTCAAATGGGCTGACCCATCCTTCTCAGAATTATTTCACATGCATCGTATACCCCCCCCCCCTTTTTTTTGTCCCAACAAACCAAAAAATCAGTCTATATACATCTCATTCTATATAAATCATAAGGGAGCTTTATATACAAATGTATGAAGTAAAGCACATTTTATATACACATGATTTTTTTCCTTCAATATATCAAATTCAGTCTATATATTTTTAAGGTTTTAAAGTAATATCCAGATGTTCCGTGGAAATACCGTCGTCTAAAACTTTTTTTTACAATAAAAATAAGAAAATCCACCTCTTTCCTGTGTGTACGTAAACCTGGTATTGTTACGCGCACGAATCCCGCGATTGAAAACGTGCCCTACTTTTTAATTGGTCAAAACTTCATCATTAATTTCCCACGGACTAGACACCTTATTTGTGTTAATCCTTTTAGAACTAAATTTGCATTCATTTCAGTTCGCGACTACATAAGTTTTTGAACAAAGACGATCATTATATCCCCTTCGTATTCCGTTTTTGATAACCCCGGGACGCGCCTATCACATTTCTTGTGTTTTTCTCAACATTCCCGTAGCAGAAAAGAGGACAGGCATCGTGGCGACAGAAATTGTGCAGGTGGTGATTGTAGCTTTTGTACATGCTGGATTTAATGATGTCGCGCATGTTTTCCCCGCTAATACACAAATAATTGAAATCCGTGTCAATTTCCAATATCATATAGTCCGCGCGATCAACATGGACGTCTGAAAAAATCGTATAATGAAATTCCAACTTTTTCATCTTGGCGTATTGTAAAATAAAGTAGCCTAACTGTATCGGAAGATTCATCCTGATCTTAGACTTAGCCATTTCTAATGCATAAACATATTCCCCTAAACACGTCGCGTTTCTAAATTCATCTTGATTGACCGCAAGGCAGGTTTCGCGCTCCCCCTGAATGTACACGATGTTGCAGTGTTTTGTTTTGTCCATGATTAACGATATATTTCATGGTATTGCCACTAATTTCCATTTCCGGTATCGCGTGGGTTGCTCTCTGCGCTTCGGTCATGCCATTTACAATTTAAAAAAAAAAAACACGCCTGCGCTTTAAATTCCACCTCCTGATAGATCCTCGTGACTTTTAACCCCTGATCTAAATACCTCATCAACAAGGGAGTAAGCAACATTTTTCCCCCTTCACCCCCCCCCCCCAAGAAACGTCTGAAATGTGTACTTTAACCTTCATTTTCGATGTGCTGTTGCATGTGTCTTGCGATGTCTTTAAAATCCACCTCCTTATTACAAAATAACGGGAACATTTCTTTAAACTATTCATAAGGAGACACTGACTGTAGACCGCCCCACCCTCCCATTTATTCGGTACCTATATATCTACTTCCACCACACCAAATAATGTCCCATCCCTAACCCCATCAAAAATCTGTTTTTCCTTGACTCCTTTCCGACCTTTCCGGTAAAAAACGGGGCGCATTTCCCAACCGAAAACATACATTTGCGGGATAAGAACCCATCCTATTTTCACCCCCGTCATTTCTGGCATGCCGAATGTCTGTTTGCTAATATTTAGTTAAAAACTTCATCAATTGAAACATTTTAATATGTTGATCCCAAACTTCGGGTTTGAAGCCGTCTTCCGCCCTGCGTCTGACTATCACCCCCACGGAAAGTTTTGTCCTATACACCACAGGTATAAAGCATTACAATCATACCTCAAGGCTTTCTGACATACTTTCCCTCCCCTAATTTTTGTTTCCGCCTTGACGGCCTTTCTGTCGTAAATGATCACACAATGTAAGACTAGATGGTGTAATATAAATCTTTATTTTTCTGGTCCATTAACATGAATTTCGCCCCTCCCTCGTTGCCGTTTCAAATGACATTTTCCTAGCAATTCCCGGGACGGACATGGCAATTTTAGATACATCAATATTTCTATCAAAATAAAATTGTTGCAGGCCCTAGACAGCCGTGACGAAAGGTCATACATCTAAATTATTATACCACACTAAAAAGTCCCTAAACGTTTTCATGTCGTGATCCGCCCAGGTATGTTGGCAGGTCTGATAGTCAATGTCAGAAATGCACGTCTCCTTTAATCTTCTGTAAAAGGCAGACGAGGGAGGTAATTCTGTAGTCTAACTTTGACACGTCGTCAAACCACTCGTAGAAAAAATGGCCTTTCGATTCCTCTACTTGGTAGACTTTTGAAAATTTCGCATAAGACGTGTCGGGGACCAAGCAGTGGGAAACGTCTAAAAAATGCAGTTCCTCTGACGAAATGCAAGCGTAAGCGTTATTCTAGTTTATAATAAAGCAGTATTCCGATTAATGGAGTCCTAAATGTTTGACCAGTTTTGATTTAATTTAATTCAAATCATGTTTGGCTGAATTAAATCCTAGCACGGGATTTTGAGTGACATACGCATTGAGCTTCCCATATAACTATCTAATTTTTTGAGGTTCATCCTCTTCCTCCGCAGCCAGCTCCATCACCCTATTTTTAAGTTCTAGTAATTCCCTACTCCAACGATGTTTAGCTAAACCTTTCGTTTTTTCAGCAATTTCTTTCATATAGCCCACCATTTATTTCACTAATTCGTCCCCATTGTCATTGACAATGCAGCGAGGGCTGTCAAATGCCGGGACGTTACTACAGATGGATACGCTAATGGGCATGTGTCCGTGGGTGCATTCTACTTTTCTGTCCTCTGACCTTCAACTTTATGCAAGAGGGCTTCAAAATCAAATACGATAAACCAAGGATAGACGTGGTCCCTAACATTGATGCCAAAATAAGACAGTTCCTCAAAGATGGTCTTGCATGGTTTATAAAAGCCCCCCAACCCCCCAACCCCCCGGATAAATGTACTTTGTCTTATCTTGACACATTTGTTCATGACGAATAAATGTCCGGACACCCATGGTGGTCACTAAATGGAACTGAAGGATGAATAAAAGGTAACTGACTATTTACTACAAAACGACTGAATGGTGACTGAAATGTCATTCAGTGCCAATTAAAATGTGATTGATTGATTGATAGTATCTTGCTTAACGTCTTTCTCAAGAATTTTTCAATCATATGGAGACGTCACTAATACCGGTGAGGGGCTTCAAATTTAGGCCTATGATCGGCGCATATACTGCCATTGGGCAGTGAGGGTTCTTTAACGTGCCACACCCATTGTGATCTGGGGCGTCCGGTTTCATGGTCATCTCCGAGGACCAAGTGGCGGATTTAGAGGGGGCGCAGCCGGCGCGCCCCCCTTAAATTTTCAAATTTAAGGTAAATCGCGGCATCTTGTTTCGAAAAATGTACTAAACAACAAAAGAAGCAATAATTTCTTCTACTCCCGGAGAAATAAATGACCAAATCTTTTGATTTCTTAAATTTCTTTATTGGGAGAACTTAATTTTTTTCCAGAACCCCTTAAAAATTGGGTCATTTTATTAATTTCACCTTATTTAAATGATAGAAAATAGTACAAATGACTAAATAGGAGACATATTTCAAGCCCCATAAAATCTCTAATATCCAGGAGCTCCCGGGGGCTTCGCCCTGGATCCACTGCCTCATACATATTTACATTTAGGTAAATGCAATTTAAATTGTTTCATGCATGTTGAAATTTCAGTAGGAAATGAAAGTTTGAAGTCAAATTCTGGTCCACTTTATACATTGTTTTTATCCATGCTGTATTTGTTTTTGTTGCCTCATTTGAAGCGGCTCTATTGTTTCCAAATAAAGAGATTCTCTCGATGTTTGTAAAGTTCATCCTATAATTAATTTGCTGCAATTAGTTGAAATGCTTCTAGCTAATTTTGCATAGTCGTTTTAAGTTTTACATCCTCCTTATACAGGTACTCTGGTGATTGAATATTTTAAAGAGCTACCCTACATCGTCATAATGGCTGACTTCCTTTTAAAACATGGATGAAAATATAGATATCAGCAATATTTGTCTATTTGTTTAAAAAATCATCGCCTAGCTGAGTAGCACGTCGACTGTTGAACTGTAGATCGCGGGTTTGAATCCAGGAGGTGTTTTGATTTTTGTTTTCTTTCGGATTGGTTTGTACTAAAACTGCATTTTTTGACTAAAAAAAGTAAAATTGAAAGTTTTCACTCTCAAAATATTGTTGTACATATCCTCTACTTTTCATTCATATCAAATTTCTCTGGTGTAGCATACATCGTTAATGTCCCACTCGAGATTGTTTCACTCATATGGAGACGTCACCATTGCCGGTGAAGGGCTGCGGCACTTACTGCCTTTGCTTTGTCGTGCCTCACTTGCTCTGTTTTTGCAGTCTCATCCGAAGGACAGCCCCATTTAGTCACTCTTACGACAAGCAAAGGATACTGAGGACATATTCTAACGCAGATCATCGCCGCGGTTGCCGAGAGGTTAGAGCGTCGGCCCCGCATGCAGAAGGCCTGGGGTTCGAATCCCGGCCGCGACAGACCTAAGTCGTTAAAACAGGTAGTGACAGTCCCATCGCCAAACACTCGGCATCAGGTGTGAATGTCACGGGTCCTCGGAGATGACCTTAAAAACGGATGTATCATGTCACAGTAGGTGTGCACGCTAAAGAACCCTCACTGCTCAATGGCCGTAAACGCCGAGCATAGGCCGAAAGCTCTTCACCGGTCTTGGTGACGTCTCCATATGAGTGAAAAATTCTCGAGCGAGACGTTAAGCAAGATACAATCAATCAATCTAGCGCGGATATGCACGGGACCTTATACTCTGATCGAGTCTACTTTAGATAATTTTTCATAACCCCAACATTATATTAGTTGAGTATTCGTGATTGGAAATTCCAAAATTTCAGACAAATATTGAATAACCCGTCGCATGGAAATATTTTAAACTTATGAAAAATATCCAAATGTTATTTGAGAACTTTATAATTTGAATTTAAGATCATATGGATGTGACTTATTTAAAGATTTAGAATTGCTAATGATTTTGAATTTCATATTATATATGAGTGAAAATAGAATAAAGATTTACAGAAAGCCAGGAACACGACCCACTGAAATACAGTATGCTTTGACTGAATCAAAATATTTTGAGAACTTGAACACTATACTTTAGAATATTTTATGAACATTATGTATTTGCAAATCTATGAACATGATACATATCTTAATGATGAAATTAGATGGAAATTATTTGAACATATGGGAACTTTTGAGAATTTGATAAATCTTTATTGAGATTTCATGACTGGAATATCATATGATTGAAAAGTTGACATTACATGTATATTTCAAACAAGTTGAAAAAATATGTACAGGAACAAGCACGACTAATACACTCTATCTGAATCAAGATATCCTCTGAAAACTCGAGAATTCCATGAATGATTTTTCAAGGTGTAGGATTTTATGATTGAGAATAAGCGATTTTTTTGTATTGCATGACATATGATAAGAATTTGAGAACTATTTCAACTCTATGAGGTATATATTTGAGATCGTTTGAGAAATTGATGAATCTATTATAGTCCGTTTTGGAATAACATGACAGAGCGCGAGAGAATCTGAAGCGCGAGAATAAGCTGGAGATTAAAAATCCATGTAAGAATATTTTGAACACATGGTAAGTGACTCATTTGAAAGGTATTTTGAAAAACAGTATATAAATATGATATTTATTTCTCCATTCCATAAATACCGGTACACAATAAAATCCCACTTATCAGGTGATTAGATCATGAAACAAAAAAAAGTTTGTTACATTGATCTGAAATAAGAAAAATAGTATGTTCCTTCTGAGTTTAATATCTCAGTTTTGAGTGTCACAACATGCTATAAAATAGGGATAGTTCGAAATGGAAAAGCCACAGACTCCAATGTCATTTTCCATTGTACAAGGTGATCATTCTCAAAGTTCTTAGATATTCCCGATTTAAGCTCAAGAGGAAAACAGTGTATCAATATGAGTCTCATGTTCCTCTATTCTCTTGAGAAAACAAATGTGCTCATTTAAAACACATGGTCTTAATTCAATTTTGTAAACTGCATTCTTAAACCACATATACATGCTTCTTTTGGATTTAATAAACTATCTATGGACTCTTATTCAAGTTAACCTGAGTTAAGTTTTAGTACTGTCAGTACTTTGATTTTGAAATGCTTTCGCAATGTCAATGGGGCAGCGATCATGCTCATTTCATACCATAAAAAATCGACATGAGTTGTCTTTCTGTACGAAGCAGAAGACACTTGTTGTGAAAACGATAATGGATGCCGAATCTGAAGGAAAGCTTATTTTAGGGATATTTGGAGGTATGTACCGAAAATGACTGTCGGGTACAGTACCACTAAGTACTATTGATTTCTCTGGTTATTTATATAGAGTTGTATTGACGATATAGGCCTAGCCTTACATTCCGTCTCGCGAGTCTGGTGATCACATGTAGGCATGACGTCCAAATACGACCGTGGCGGATCCAGATAATATAGTTAGGGGAGGGTACACCCCCTTCTTTTTTTTTATTATTACCTTTTCCACACATATAAAGGGTGGGAATGAAAACCCAGAAATGGAATAAAATAAAATAAAACAAAATATTCAACCGAAAGGTCTAGATATATAATTTCTGTGGAATCGAGGGGTTTATTTATATTCGGTCTTTCCTATCCTCCCTCGTTTCTGACCAAGCCTTCATAAAGTCAGTCATGCTTCGGTTTGAATTTATTTCAGCTTATATTTTATGTGAATCGTTCGAAAACTTACATAAATCAATTCATGAATGATTTTTCTGCAAGGGAATACAATTAAAATCATATACATGTATTCGATTCCACACTAAAGCAATGATAATCGTCCTCATTTCAAATACAATTAAATAACCCCTCGTTTACACAGAAATTGCTCTAGATCCGCATCTGATTGTGTAAGATGGGGTCAAGATGATGTGACAAAAAGGATTCAATTTTTTCAATAAAATTGATGCTGTTAAAAATCTACTTCTCAAGATCCATAAGGGTACAATTTGTTATTGGATGTAAAACTTATATGGTACCAGGTACCAACTTTGATGCACCAGATGCACGTTTTGACAAATAATGTCTCTTCAGTGATGCTCAAGCCGAAATTGGAAATTCGAAATGACAAAAAACTTGTAACAGCTAAAAGGAAAACTAGAATGTCAAAAAATGGAACCAAATTCGTCAGGGATATAAAGCTTTAAAAATTGTTTGACATTGTGGTCTCTGACTAGAATGAAGGACATGAGGAAGCTTTGAATTTATATCGGTACACGTACACCACCACCCATTACAATGGGCCAGCATAGAGGTCTTAAACTTTTATATATAGAAATGTATTAAAAGAAAATGAATTAAAATGTTTTTGAAATCCTTCAATGATATATAATTCATTTAGTATAATGCCCGCAACCCCTGCTGATGTAGTGTAGATAATGTTTTCATACTGGGGATACAAACTTAATGACGAAAGTTGAATTAATATGTACTTATCCTCGTGAAGTATATATTCATCTTTGTTCATACCATGACTGCTGAGGTCAGGATGAGGTCACCAGAAGGTTGCAAAGGAACCACGAATTTAAATTTATTTTACAGAGGGAAAGTGAGATAATAAGTTCTTTCACAACATGACTCTCCAGTCGAACGTAGATTTTGTTCACAACACGACCCTCGGGTTCAAGGTGGAATTACAAATTTGTTCACAGCATGGCTCACGGGTTCAATGTTGGATTTCAAGGTTGTTCACAACATGACTCGGGTTGAAGGTTGAGTCACAGGTTTGTTCACAACATTACTTTCGAGTTCAAGGTGGGATTACAAATTTGTTCACAACATGGTTCACGGGTTCAATGTTGGATTACAAGGTTGTTCACAACATGACTCGGGTTGAAGGTTGAGTCACAAGTTTGTTCACAACATTACTTTCGAGTTCAAGGTGGGATTACAAGTTTGTTCACAACATGACTCTCGGGTTCACATTGAGTCACTAGTTAGTTCACAATATAAATCTCGGGTCCAATATTTGGTTACAAGGTCACAGCATAAATCTCACGACAGGTTCAACGTTGGATAATAAGTTTGGTCATAACACGACTCTCGGGTTTAAGGTGGGGTCACGTTTGTTTATACTGTATTACAGTAAGTTGTATAAATTTTAATGGTTATTACTGTGGATAAGAATGTGTGAACAATCTTTTAAACATTCGGGTATCGAACTTGGGACCCTTACATTACTAGTTATGTGATTTAACTATTTAGCTACCCGACCAATACACAAAAAATGGTAGTTTTACTACAATATAAAATTTCAACATCTTTTGAAACTCACACAAGAACTCTTCATATTAAGGAGATGAAAAAATGATTTGAGAGAAAATATCAGAAATGTCACATGTATCCTTAATATCTAAGAATGATTGAAGAGCTCATGATCTTGATCTGAACAATTTGAATAATGCTCGGGATGTCTATGTTTTTGTCTCGGGCTCGTGATTCTGTCGATATTATGTCTTGTTTATTTTCTGTTTGTACTGAGATTCTTCGTGATGTGTTTTATACCATTCATTCCTGTTATGTAGGATGTTATCTACTTAGAGACTGGTGTGGAGGACGGCACCTACCCTTACACATGAACATTGATTGAAGCTGTCTGGTACATTATCAGTAGAGTACAGCGCACTGTACGCCCGATCAGAGAAGTTTGTCGAAAAAGTAGCAGTGAATAATAGGAAGGACATATTGTGTCACGGTGTTTGATAAAAGGTGTTGTTCCTCTGGAAACTTTTTTTGATCGTCTTCTCTGGGATAGCTGGAAATAACCTCTCTGAAATACAAGAATGGAACAAGTTCTCATTCTCAGCTGATCAGGTACAGGGTTAGATTAATTCTATTTCCTGGTCACTTAGCGGGGTTTTCATTGGAAGATGTTAGACTTCAAACATTTGTTATCAAACTAACGGTAACAAATATGTTATCCTATTAGCCATGTTAACTATCAGCAAATAATAAAGTTGGTTGGTTGATTTGTATATTGTTTAACGTCCTACTTGATGAAAATTGCTTCCGATAATGCTGGATGCACATTTATTTTCTCAGTTTTAACAATATTATTGGAATTTCAGGGACTTGTGTGAAGGAGGAGTGTTAGTGCGGAGAAGAATTTGTCTCGGCCCATCATGACCTGCTGGTGGAGGCTGGACACTTCAATAAACATTGCTGTGGTTTTCCTGGGGTGTACCAATCATTTGTAGTCATTATTTCCCACATGAAGAGTCAGAGGAGTATTCATTTTTCTAGTAATAAGTTGAGACTCTACAGAGCATGAAGGCAGATATTACAGTTACCTGCCTTAGACAATATGAATTGTAATATAGCACTTGCTAGTTATGTAATTTCAGATGATGCTGTTTGAATGCTTTTAGTCTCGTCACTAGTCACATTAAGACATTAGCTATAACTGCATATATTGCCTTTACATTAATTATCTGCATAGAACTAAACATTTAATAGTAGATTTCATGTAGTACTACATGACTCTCTAGGAATGCATTTTAGGTCACCTGAGTCACTCGAGTGACCTATTGGTATTGTTCTGCGTCCGTTGTCGTGCATCGTCCACCTACAATTGAACATTTTTATACACCCGTCTTAGGACGGATCGTATTATGAACAGCAATGTGTACGTTTGTCAGTCCATTTGGGGGTTCCTGTTTCTATTTTTATTTTTCTATCAAGTATTAAACCGTTATTGTGTAGTTTCTTTATGGGTCACTCTTGATCATGTTTCAGCTTTAACTGATTTCAGTTTTCAAGTAAGGATTAAGTTATTTTACAGTTTTTGTTTTGGAACGAAAGATGTACGTGTAGGGGAATGGGTAGTTTATTCTAGGAGGGACCAAACTTGGCATGTAGTGTATATGTGTAAAACATTGAATATCATCTTCTTTAATGTTATCGATGGACACCACAATTATAAATTTCAAGATTCTGGGGTAAGGATTTGGGTATCAGAGTGGGACCTGAATAATCTTTGTGATTTATTGTCTTTCACATATCAAAGTACCCTTACTACCGACAAATGCATATAGGAAAAACAAAAAATGTACAGTATACCAAAAATTGTAAATCTCACAACCATAGGTTACACATCAGGTGTGAGTCAATAATTCAATGCTCCTCTGTAAGGTTCAAGATCTAGGGCAGGGTTAATGTAGGAACATTGTTGTAGATTTCTTAGTCTTAGTCATACCTTTAACTAATAGGCCTTTCCTAAAACGTGAGTTATCTCTCTTTGTATTCTTACATTTAGTGTGAATATTTCCGGGTACATGTAGTTACACAATCAGACTGCTCATATATTTTAAGAGTTATATTAATATAGCATTATTAGTATAAATGCTGTTTAAAATCAAAAACAGTTGAAATCATTTGTACGAGAGAGTAAGAAAATGTTAATGGAAACAACAAAGAATTTCTTGATCGAGTTGGGTGTGATTTTTCGGGGTCTGGGGAATTTTGAAAATTGAATAGGAAATCACGACGGCATTCATTTGTTTACATATGTCTCCAATAACGACTGACATAATCATATTGCTCAAAAGATGATGGCAACTCATCAACTCAAATTTGGGGTTTTTACTAGGATCGACACGTCACGTGCATTGATCTTGCATATCATGGTACCTCCTCCCCCCTTCTAAAATGAATTTTTGAAAATATAAATTAGGAAATCAGTGTTCTCACTGTTTTACCAGGGCTAAAATTATCCCACCACTACCAATCAACTCTTTCAAAAATAAACCAGATTGCAATTTTGGGTAACTTTCTCCAAATTATTCTGTGTGGAAATCATTTGCACATGTGCAACATGAAGATTGGATGGTTAATATCAACTGATATGTTTAAAATGCACTGAAATAGGTAATTAAATAAATTAAAAAAAGCATTACTTTTGTTCAATATTGCTCGATTGATATAAATTATTTTCATAGACATGTGTGATCCCGTGGGGGGGGGGGGGGGGGGTATAGTCCAAATGTACTCTCTGGGGGATAGGTAAGTTTAACCCCCAATAGAATGTCTTTGACGTCTCTATCTAATTCCCTCTTTTAGTCGTTTTAGCCCCCTTCAAATGTACTTGATTATGTATAGGTACATATAGTGTCATAACAGAAATTGCAATGGCAGATATAGATCCCCCTTTTCGCCACAAATTTACAAAATAATTCGAGTACAACTCCAAAATTGATATTTTACCCAAATGGCTGTATTTACAGGTACATACTTTTCCCAACTTATTTAATGTATTGCTATAAATCCAGGGGGTTCGACTATAGTTATTTTATTTTCAAAACATTGCATGTGTAAATGTCACTTTAAAGATGGTTTGTGACAATGAATTTCTTTATGGTTCTACTTGTATTTGAAACTGTATAAAGTTTGTGGACAGAGAGCTGGAAATCTGTCAGTGGCCTCTCATTTACAACTTAGTACAGGCTTGGTTAAATTTTACTTGCCAATCGAAGGAGGTGGACATTTTCAGAATGCAGTGGTGTCAGTCCGACATACCTAGATGTACATCGTGGCATAACTTTCATCGCTGAATGTACTACATTAATATTGAACAAGTAACATCTGATATTTTATTATAAATCTGACTGCATTAAAACATGGGGTAAAAATCCTCAGGAAATGTATGCTATATATTGTGATATATACTAATTTCAGTCATAAAACACGTGAAATCCTGGAGGGGGGTAGTTAGAATAATCTAATTGCGTCTCGGGACAGGCCCGTCGTAGGAAATTGCATCACTTTAACGATAGAACATTCTAATGGGAAAGGGATGTCCTCTATTTACAACATTTATTTCTTTTATTCTTTTTTGCAAAGTTGGTTATTTTTACGTGTATGAAGGAAACATATGCATTGTGATTTTTTATTAACGTTAATATATTTGTTAGCTTGGTTGCTGTAAAATTATTCAGTAATATCTTTGCGGCCTTCTGCACCGTTGATAATGACGCTTCTCGAATATACTACCAGGAAGTCTTGAACTACTGTTATGCAAGCGCACTACCTTTCGGATCAAGGGAAGATAACTCATGTTTTCATATTGGCCTATACTCAGGTGACCGATGAGGCCTGTGAGTCTCCGGTTTACATGTTGTCATGAAACAGACAACAAGCTGGCTTACCAAACTTGTCTTGAAAAATACACTGAACAAAATTTTACTTTCCTGTCTGATTTCTGGTCATTCCAGCACTCATTGCCACCTTGGTTTTTCAGCTTTCTGGGCTTCAAACGATGGTGAGACAATGACTGCAGGATCATTTCCTGTCTCTTAAAAGCAGAAGTGGCCAGGATACCTTACCAACCGATCCATTTTTAGGGATGGTGTTTTGTATCGAGCTGGTAATTTTTGTCTTCTCTTTTTAGCTCACCTAGTCTATAAGCACTGATTATTCCTTGTCTGTTGTCTGTCTGTCCGTCTGTAAACTTTACATATTTTCAACTTCTTTAGTAACACTTAGTCCAATTCCAACAACACTTAATACAAAGCATCCTTACGTAAAAACCTTCAAAATTAATCAAATGAGGGGACCCAACCCTTCAAAGGGCAGATTCAAGAAAACGTAAAAGATAGGATGGAGTCCTCTATAAATATTTTACTTGCGAACCACTGAGAAAGAAAAGAAGAAATTTGTATAACTGACATAAGGGGTTTCTTGACTTATTTTGGTGTATCATTACCGGACCCTTTCACAGTCCATTAAATCACTCATATGTATCCCTCCTCTATTTCAGTAGAGACATATTTATTGTTTTTGTCCTTTTTATCCGTCCGACTGTCTGTCACAAAATGTTGTGAACGCTTCTTTACCTATATGGCTTATTGGATAGACTTGAAACTTTGTAAAATGCTTCATTGCCATATGTGCATGTGCATATTGTGCAAGGGATGATACAATTATTTCCGTAAAAGTTATAGTGGATATAAGAGGGGTGGGTGATATAAAAAAAAAGGCGTGTGAACACTTCTGCTCCTATATGGCTTATCCAATAATTTTGAAACTTTTTTTAACAAGACTTCATTGCCATTTGCAGATGTGCATATTGTAGGGACAGGATGATCCAATTGTTTTCTCAAATCAGCATTCCTCCGAAAAATATGCTAATCCATGCAAAAATTCCTGATTAATGTTAAATATGTATGAAGCCTCACTTTCATAATTAACGATAGTAATCCTTCGATATTTTATATATAGAATATGTATCCATATGCTTATATTTTAAATTCGTTTTGGGTTGATTAGATCCTTCATCGAGTGGTTTAGAGCGTGTCGATTGTTTACTTGGATAGTATGTTTATTTGTCAGTTTTTCTTATCACGTTTTGTCTGCCCATCTGTCTGTCCGTAAGCTCACTTTTACATTTTCATCTTCTTTAGAACCAGTGGGTTAATTTCAAGCAATCTTGGTACAGATTATCCTTGGGTGAAGGGCATTCAAATTGTTCAAATAAAGAGCCAACTCCCCAGGAAAGGGGAGATAATCACGAAAAGGCAAAAGTATGGTGAGGTCATTTAAAAGTCTTTCTAAGAAGTATTGGACACACAAGTTGAAATTGACTTGTAAACTTCGCGACATAATGCAGATTCAAGTTTGTTAAAATCATTGACCCCGAAGGGTATGTTGGGACCACAATAGGGGATCAAAGTTCTTCATGCAAATATTTAAAGCACAACTTTAAAAATCCTCTCAAGAATCGCTGGATGAGAAAAGTTGAAATTTTCATGTGAAAGCTTCCTGATATAGTGTAGATGATTCGAACTTTTTGAAGTCATGGCTCCAGAGGGTAGGGTGGGGTAATGTTAGGGCATCAAAGTTTCACATTCGATTACATAGGGTAAACCTTTTAAAATTATCTTTGCAGGAACCACCGGGTCAGTAAAATGGGAAATTTACATGAAAGCTTTATGACATAAAGAAATGATAAAGTACACTGAAGATCGTTCAAGTCATAGTTCTCATGTCCTCAAGTTTGGGGTCACAATAAGGGATCAAATTTATTCGTGGGAATATGTAGGGTAATCCTTTTAAGGTAGCTCCATTCCCATGTGACTTATTAATATTGATGGTTAAAAGTGGGAAAACATTAATTTCCACTCAATACAGTTTAATTTACTTAATAACCAAAGAAAATGTGTATGTCTATGGCCAGGGGTCCGTGTTTGCCCTATTATTTAGTTTGTATTGTTATCTTCACCTTTCATGTTGCCACCTTTTAACATGCGTAAAGAGAAGAATACATCAACATCAGAAAATCACACATTTTCGTTAAACAGAATAATGAAAATAGATAAAAACTTGTTTAAATGACAAAATTTAACTAACAACAAATTTAAATAAAACTGCTAATTCATAAATATGTATAGATTAATTGTGGATATCAGGGAAACTGATGTATAATAGACATCCAGTAGAGGAAATTCCAGCAAAGGAGTTATTGCCCTTGACAACATTTTTTTAAACCATAAATAATTAATTATCTATGGGGATTATAAACTTTTTCAGTATTAATAGTTTTCCAGATTTGTTATCATCCAGTTAATAAAATTCCTTAGAAAGATATAGTTCTACCATGTGCTAAGTTTAATTTATTAAGATGTTTGCAAAATACCTATGACATCTCATGAGGATCGATCAACCTTAAGGTGGCTCAATAAACGTTGAAAAAGTACAGTATCTTAGATCAGTACAAAATGATTTAATCATGAAAGATAGATATATGTAATATGTACCCGTACGAAAATTAGCTCACGTAATTTGTAAAATTTCCTGGCGTACCCATAATTCTGAAAGTCCTGGTAGATTTTTAACAGCAAATCCTATGGAAAATACTGGCGTACCTGAGGCGTACTCCTGGCGTAATTTAGCTTGAATTATGCAAATTAGTACGTCTAGATTAAGAAGTACGCCTTTAAAAAGAAAATACGCCTCAACTAGGAAATACGTCTCTAGCGAAAATACACCCGTACAAAAACCCTCCAATTGTAGAAAGTACGCCTCAATTAGGAAATACGTCTTTAGCGAAAATACGCCTCATCAACAGCCAAGGCAAAAAAATTACATTAGGAGTCTAGTTGTGACCTGCATATTTAGCAACTCCTATAACGGAATACAAGATTGAAAAAATAATGAACACAATAACTGACAGGTATTTGAAAATTGGAACTGTATTTAACAATACATAATTATGCCTGTGTAACAGCTTAAAATTTTCATCAGTTGACAAGTACATTAATAATAATCACATAACTAACAAAGGATATTGTACAGATGTACAGTAGTTTTAAATATTTCTAATGTTTATACATAATATATGTAATATGTAGTTCAATAAGTAATTAACACAAATTCATAATAATCCTAAGGATGCAAAAAAAAATTTAAAATGATAAAAAATAGACACATTATACATGTGATATTAAAATTTAAATACACTTCATGGAGTAGAGTTGAATTTTTTCCAATGATTTGTCAGTTTAACTTTATGTCCCATAGAGTAAATTTGTTAAAGGTTAATTACAAGGGGGTGCTATATCTGTAACAATTTTTGGACATTATATGAAACTTACAACAGTTATCATGTAATATTTCACAAATTGACAATTATACCAATTTGAAATAGAAAGATAAAAAATTATATCAGCCCATCGATGTGCATCCATCCCCCCGACCCCACCCCCATGTGTATAGATATGTAAAAAGCAAAATAACATAACAGATTTATTTCTGACAAAGATTTGAATTTAGGTTATAAACATAATCAAAATGAAATTATACAATTAAAATCAGAGCTTAATTAATATTTTAAAACAATAGATCATGATGACTAGAAATAAACTGTAATAAGATTACTGTTAAGCACTATGGTAATTCCGAACCACAGCAAATAATATATATATATATACTCTCCTTTGAATCCACAAATCATCAAACACTGAATCTTTGAGAAAAGACCATAGGCTAAGAGTGTTGAGATTTTGAATAGCACAGTCATCATTATTAGAGCAGTTGATTAAAAATAAATCTCAAAGAATTATATTCGAAATTTTGTTATTTGGCACAAGCACACAAGGATGACAGTAGGGTTCTTTCGAGTTGCTTACTGGCACAGGCTTATTTTAACTGCAAGGCACTGGGGTGTTCCTGACAGAGGTTAACACATCTTGACCATTAAGTACAACTGAGTTATTGTATGGCACAGACACACGAGTATAGCAGGGTTCTTTCAAGTTGCTGACTGGTACAGGTGTGTTGCTGATTGATGTAGTAGTCTTAAGCATACTGCTAGGTCCAGAAGTGTTCCCGACGAGTACTGGAACATTCGAACTGCAGGACTCGGGCACGTAATTACTGCTGGATTCTACATTCTTGCATTTGCAAAGATTGCTGGTTTGAGTCTATTATTGCTTCTTTATTTCTTCTTGTTTTCGGCTTGAATTTCTGTTGAATAATGATGAAAATATAAGAAATGTCGGTAAACTTTTCTGAATATATTGGGTTTAAAACCTAACGATACTTTCTTATGCAGAAAAAAATGTAAAGAATGCATTATCTATCTAGATACATTTGTTTACATAAACTTAAGATCATCTAACGTCTGTTTCTACTTTCACAAGTAATTAATTTGCAATTCCTTGCCCCGCCCCCCGATTGTGTAGTGCAATACTACCTCCTATATATATCAAATGCAACTTTAGTAATGCAGGCAAATAAAATGTATCAATTTGAAAAACTCAGCAAAGGTAACACCAAAACTGAACAGGTTCTATATATATTATAACACAAGACATGTTCATTGAATTCAATTACTAACCTTTTTTCTTCCTTTTAATTTCAGCATTTTAAATTTTCCTTAGTTCAATCGTCACTATCTAGTGAGAACAAAATAAAGTGTTTTTTATTAATATGTAATAGTAGGCAAATATCTCAATAGTTCATGAGTATTTTAAGCTAGGGAAACAGTGTTCGAAATTAACCATAGACCGAATCTATGTCAAATGACACTGGTCTATGCCAATTGTAATTGGGATAGACCAAATTGTCTATGCAGATTTTCTAGGTTTAAAGCAATAGAGTTATTCTAAAAGTCGACATCTGATAAA